>NC_136412.1:66222500-66757500 GCF_051521515.1 Lactuca serriola | reverse complement strand
TAAACATTAAATCGAAGACCGTATTCGTAAATCGCAAAGAACCCTGGACCGTGAACTAAATTAAACTCTTGAATCTTTCTTAAATTTTTGAACCGAAATCATCAATTGGAAATTTGAAGTTTACGGCCGCAAACTCCGAGTTTACGGCCGCAAACCCCTTTTGGCAGTGAACTCTTTATACGACAGTAAATTATTTTTTATTGCAGTACAACACTTTGTGATAGTAAATTGGATTTTAACTGTGACAAAGATATTTTTTTTTTATTGAATCTTAATTAATTTTAATTAATTCTCAAAAATGGAATCTCAAAGTCAAGTCCATTTAAATCAAAGAACCGTATTCTTCTCTCAACCGGAAATTTGAAGTTTACGGCCGCAAACTCCGAGTTTACAGCCGCAAACTCATTTTTGGCAGTGAACTCCTTTTGACAGTAAATCGAATTTTAACTAAATCAGTTTATATTTTAATTTTTTTACTTTTATTTTTTAACTTTTGACCTTAAATTTTGTTTTTACTTCCAAGTTTGATATTTGACTTTTAAGGTTGACTTTTGAGGTTTATAATCAAAGGGTTTGATTTTTAAGTTTGATTTTGGTTTTTAGTTGTGCTTTTTAATTGATTTTAAGGTCTACGAGGGAGTTGAAAACATGAAAGAGAGTCGTCAGGATATGTTAAGACAAAATTTCAACATTTTCGATTATATCCCTGGAGAAACCCTCGAAACTCAGTTGCAGCGATTTACTACACTCACTACTGAGATGAATATAGCCAGGATCTTCTTGACTAAGTTCGAGATAAACAAAAAGCTGCTAAATTCACTTTCGAAATTGTGGGATATGAACGCGGCTATCATCAAGAAGACAAAAGATCTCAATCATCTTAGTCTTGCTGATGTAATTCAAGAACTTGATGCTTTGAAGTGTAGACAAACAATGAGTTCTGAAAACGTTCCGGTCACTGAAATTACATGTACTCCAACTTGTGAAGCTACGATTAAATTTCTTTGGGAACAAATTGATTTATTTAAAAGAGAAGTTGAGGACCTGAGATATGAAGGATATCAACTCAAGAAGCGACAGAAACCCCTGAAGGCTAAGTTAGAAGCAAAAACCAAGGACTTTAGGAAACTTCAGGAAGAGTAAAGCAACAAGTGTGAAAATTATGATTATGTTAAGAGACAACTTGTTGCTGTAACTGAAGAACTTGACGCTTTAAAAATTAAGTGTGGAAAAACTTATGTCAATTTCAAAAATTATACTGCGTCAAGTTAGACAGTCGAGTCCTTATATGAAACCCAATTAAAATTCAAAGAAAATCAAAACAAGGGTCTAGGGTATGATAGTGTACCTCCTCCTTATAATCATAACTACACATCCATACCTATGACACAGGAAGAAACTGACAGGGAGCCACATCTTCGATATGGCAAACGAGCTGGATTTGTGTCAGGAGAAGTTATTAATGTTGAAAATACTGATGTTTCTGTTACATGTGTAGGTAAAGTAGCAGAGGATGAGAACAAGGAGAGTTCTTCTAAACAAACAAACGACCCATTGAACTCTAAATCTGTTGCTTCTAATCAACCTGCCGTTGGTAAATACAGGCCACCATTTCAAGCTAAACAGAGTGCCTGTTGCAACTGTGTGTGGGAAAAGCAAGAGACAAGGCAAGGATACGCCACCGGGGGCAGGAAGAAATAACTTCACAGTGAAGAAAAAGACTTGTTTTCACTGTGGAGAACCTGGACACATTGCCCGAAACTGTCCAAATCGCACTTACGTTCCCTACAACGCACAAGGATGGAAAAACGTGCCAAGTGGGAGATACTTCAAAAGAAACCCTTCCAGGTCACGTTCAGACAATGGTGACTGGAATGCCCAGAAGGCTAAGAATCAATCCTACAAGGCCAAGAATCTAAATCCCAAGGGCAAGAAGGAAATGTCAGCCAACAAGCCCAATCCTAGAGATGCTCCCGTAAAGCTAAAGTCAAAGTCATCTCAACGGCCGACATCAAGATCAAAAGCAAGCACTGAGCCACCCATCAGATCGAAAAAGAAATGGGTTAAACCCAACTACAAATGGGTTTTGAAGGCTCAATCTCCCAAATCTTCTAACGATTCTAATATTTCTGTATCTTCTATTTGTGATAAACAGGACATGTCATGGGAGAAAGTACCTTGCAAGGATGACAAAGGTCGACCCAGTTTCAAAATGGACTGGGTTCCAAAGACAAACTGATCCCACCCTATGTCGGAGCAGCTATGGAGGCATATCATCAGACTTCAGTTTGTTGATAGTGGTTGTTCCTGGCATATGATTGGGGACATCTCTCAACTGTACAACATTCAGACCTTTGTTGAGAGTATGTGTCCTTTTGCGGGAAAGGAAGAAAGGAAAAGATCACAAATGGGGTTAGTGCTTAATGACATGAAGAATTTTCGGATCTGTTTTGAGATTATGCTTGCTGTTCTCAGACCTTCTGAATGCAGATTCAATCAGTGAATTACGGTTTGCGTTTTCTTCTCTATACTCCTGAGTTTTTCTTAAGCTGATTCGCTTTAAAGACTAATTTTTGTTTTAGGATAGTTTAAATTTGCGCATTTACTTTCGTTTCTCTCCTATGCACAAATTTAGGGGGAGAAATAAAAAAAACAAAACAGAAATTAGAAAATTTTAAAAAAATCCAAAAACATTAGAAAATCAGAAAATCAAAAATGTGGTGTTAATGGAATGTGCTTGCAGGAGATGTTTTGGGAAATGAAATTAGCATGTGATAACGGGCAATATGAATCGGCGTAACGTACCTAAGTTGAATCGTCTACGCTCTGTGTTCAATGCGATGGTAGGCACAAAAGATTTTAAATGGACTTAACTACGGAGAGTTGAACCTAATGAATTTAAGCACTTGACAAACTTTGACCTAGTTAGATCCGCTTAACCTGATGTCACGACGCTCGGAAGGTTGAGCAGGGAGATATACATGGGAATCTACCGGTCACATTAAATAACCCGTATCTAGAACTGTGGATTCACTTTTCCTCGATGTGCGGATTTTGTCCTTAATTCCGGTTGGATGGGGCGACTGGTAAATTCCGATAAATTAGGTATGTAGAATATCATTTTCTTTCTTTCCGTCTGTTAGCCATATGTTGTCTCCTTTGCGTGACTTCCAATCCGACCTGGTACACAACATATGCAACTCTATTTCTCTGCAGGCTATATATATGAAATTTCTCTCATCTGTTAGCCATATGTCGTCTCCTTTGCGTGACTTCCAATCCGACCTGGTACATAGCATATGCAACCTTCTACTTCTCAACCCCTCTGAAACAATAAGTAATAGAATTCTGAATTTATCCTCTCCCTGTATGGTTTTCTGCTCACCCGGTGTAAGGAGTACTCTGGAAGTTCTTGATGGCTGGGGCATATCAGGAAGCGGGAAACATGTTCTAGTACATTTAAAATGGAACACATACAGATTTTCTGTAGATCTCGCTGCTCGATTTAGGTGGACAACAATATCCCTGGTTGTAGTCAGTTAAATGGCCATAAGAAAATTTTATTTAATAATTAGGGCCAATCATGGTAATAAAGTTACAATTAGATATATGCATGTATCATGTCATTGGTAAATTGTCGAAAATTGTCACAAATTTTTCGTGTTTAAGTGGACCACAATACCGACGATCGATCAGACGAAGATGTGAAGATAAGGGTACCGACAAGTGGAGTAAGGCTGTCCAACAACTTTGATCCCAAATTACTCTTAAAGTTAGATATCATTTTTGTTTTTTTTTTTTGTGAAGTTTGTTCATAGTGTTCTTCTAATTTAAATATAAGGGGGAGAATTAAAAAAAGAATTAAAAAAAAATCAAACAAAAATTAGAAAATTCAAAATTCAAAAATATTTTTATTTCTTGTTCAGAAAAATCAAAAATCCAAAAATATTTTTTTGTTTCTGTTTTAATTTGTGTGCTAAGTTTTCTTTTAGTTTTGTTATGTCTTGAAAAGTGATTTCAGGTGTAGATGAGACTCATGAAGTTTGTGTCGAAGATTTTTGAGTCAAGGCTTCATCCATGAGCATCAAAGAATTCTCATTCAAAGGAGCAAGAAATGAAGATTATTCTTTCAACATTCAATCCTTCAACCCCAGAAGCAAGGTGAAGCTGAAATTGAAGATTATTTGTTGGATTGCATTGAAGCCTCCTCAATCAGTCTGCTGCTATCTTAAACCTGCTGAAGTGATCCAGAAGATTTGTTCTCTCTGAAGATTCTCAAGCTAAAAGTGTTATCTTTCAAGAATCAGTACAAGAAGCCTCCTCATCCAATGTGCGTTCAATGTCAAATCTTGAAGAAAAGCTCAAGTGCTCAAGATGAAGTCATTCATTGAAGATTCATATGTTCATCCTGATGTTGTGAAGAAATCGAAGGTTAAAGCTGAAGCCAAGCTCCCATTGAAGATTGACAAGAAGAGCCAACTACTTTTTAGGGGGAGCTTGTTGGGTCATTAAGAAAAGAAAGCTATAAACCAAGGGGGAGATTTTTGGGTCAAAATATGGTTTATACTTTGCTTTTCTGGGCAAATGTATTTTTCTGTAATATTTTTGGAGTTTACGGTCATGTTTACGGTTGAGTTTACGGCCGTAAACACCTTACGACCGTAAACCCATTTACGGCCTATGTCCACCAAGCCCATGTTGCCCTTGTGTATATATAGGTGTTAGGGGTGAGGAGTAGAGAATGATGAACGAGAAAAGAGAGTTTATGGCCGAGAGAAGAGAGAAACTAGAGAGCATTTTGTGTGTGAATCTTTTGTATCTGGAACTTTAATTCTAATCAATTCATACAAAGATTCATATTCTTCTTCTTCTTCTTCTCTTCTATTTGATCTGACATCATCCGTTTGATTGGGATTCCGCACCATCAAACGGATTTGATTGATACACAGGAAAATTAGGGACTTACAGTTATTCTAGTTGATTAATTTCAAGTTTTAAAAGAGACCGAGAGAACCAAGAGTTATTGAGAGTCTTATTTATGAGACTATTAATCAATATAGTGTGCATTGAAGATTCATCTTTGTGTTCATATTCCATACCTATGATTTGTGGCATTCACTTGATTGGAATTCTACACCAATCTAGTGATTTAGATTAATACCTAGATCATGGTTTTACAATTGGTATCAGAGCAAGAATTAGTATCAATTGAATTGGCAAAATATTAAACGTTTCTTGGAGTTTTGCTTGGAGTTTCTGGTGTTTTTGAGTTCTTTGTGACGAAGATTATTGATGTTGTTCTTCACTACATTAGAGACTTTGATCGAGATTGGTCTTGATAAATTACCAATTTCATGTTTCTGGTATTTTTGGACGTTTTTGGTCAGTTCTGGACATTTTCGGCGGCAAACTTCAAGTTCTCGGTCAGGTTTAGGAGTTTTCAAAGTACGTTGCTATTTTTGAGGAAGGTGTAAAAATATCAATCATTGAAAATTATGCATTCTTTATTTAGTGATTCTACCAAAAACGATAATTTGAAAGATAAATAATCATAACATTTAAAACTTTCACTGGTTTTAAAAGAAAAGAAGAAACATATGAAAATGTGTTCTTTCGCATATATTTTATGGATTTAGAAAAATTATAAGAACAAGGGTAGTCACCTTGTGTATTAATTGTAAGGAAAAAGCAATGAAAATTACATTTTAAATCAAGTTTCCGAACTTAGAACAAAAGAGTGAATGTAAATAAGGATCACTAGTTTATAGTAGATTTCAAAATAAAAATAAGATGTATATGATAAAAGGCGTAATTGAATATATCAAAGTTGACTAAATCAAAATTATGCCACGTATTAATCGCTCAAAATGAAAGGGTAGACTTCTAGTCTTTATGTATATGAACATGATACCAGGAGAAGCAAAATAGACAGAACAAAGTTAGATAATGTATTATGTTATTATTATGGGCGCGCAAGATCTAAAATCAGAAGGAGAGCTAGAAATCAAGTTTGGGTGAAAGAAAAAGGAGGATAGCAGCGACAATTATTGCTATTGTTAAAATTATAAGAACAATACCTATAGGTAGATTTAAAACCAGGTTGAGATATATTTCAAACTTCAATATTTGATGGATATTGATGATTAAATAGACATGTGGGAGTTTTAATATGTTTGCTAAGGATTGCTAAAAATTCATAAGTTATCTATCAAGTTAAACTTCATTTGTGAAAAAGAAGAAACCCTACAAATGGCAATTGAAAATCTGATACTTTTGACTTTTTAGACTGAAGTCCAACAATGATTAAAATGGATAAGGTAAAGACTCAATATATTTAGAAGAATAATTATGAGTGTATCATTGGAAATTTAAAAGTGAACACTAAGTTTTCAAATGCTATACATTCTAAAAACTTTATAGATTATAAAACTATATTGAAGCAAAGTACACAAATAAGGTATGTTTTGAAATACAATCATTAGAGATGTCTTATAAACATGTTTGAAGTAGAAATTTGCATAAATATCATTCTAGGTTGTGAGAAAACACATTAAAGTAAATTACAATGTCTAAATGAGAAAGTTGTTAAAAGTGTCAAAACAAAAGTGTTTTGAAGATTCAATGAAACTTTTTCACATAATATGAACTTCAATGTCATATGTTTAAATTTTATAGCATAGGGTTTAAGCACTTTTATAAAAGAAAATATCTCTAAGTTTTTCGAAAACGTGCCAAAATGGTAAGAAACGTTTAAAATGGTTTATTTGCCCTTAAAAGCACATTTATCCATTGAATTGGATTGGAAATGAAAATGAAATAGCGAGATTAAAACAAATATTGGCTAAATTAAGTTTTGAAGAAAAGTGCTAAGTTAAAGCAAGTTGTCAAAAGATTTTTAGCGAGAATATGACTTACATTGTTAGGAAAGGTCGAATAAGTTGTATGAAGTGGTTATAAAATATTTTAACGATGAGAAGTAAAACCGATGAATCGAAATAACTTTTCGATGGAAGATTAAGAAGTAAGGAGAAAGTGTGTTAGTGTAGCTGATCGTACCTAAATACTAAGGCGAGTACAAAGCGAGTATAAGGCGAGTGCCGATGTCTTTCCCCCAAAATAAAGGAAAAAAAAATTGTTTGAAAAACATTTTATGGTCTCAATGCAGTTTACGACCTTTTATAGAGGTTAAAGGTATATCCTATGTTAACTTTTAAGCCCAAGGTGGGAACAAACTAGAGCTAAATCATAGTGTAGAAAGAAGGTCTCGCGTATCAGTAGCAATGGGTTAAACCTCTGTGTCTCCTCGTGAGTCGAGTCAGGAATGCTTGCCAATGGTATCCAAGTGATTACTAGTGACGACTCATCTACCTCCTTACGTAATGCTCCAATTCTCATCCGTGTCGGTATCGGAACGTTTTCCTATTTGTAACTCTAGTACGAAGACGATGAAGAAGTATTGAGGAATAATTGGTATAGGTTTCGACTTAAGATTATTACTAGTGTATATCTAGCTACTAATCTTACATCTAAAGTCAATCGCTACCGAGGAATACCCATTCTCAGTACTAAGTGCATTGCTCCTAGAGTGGCTAGTGATATAACCTAAGTGGTTAACTTAGCACTTGATAAGGGATAAGAGTATTTCTAAATAAGACATTGTGGTAAAATTGCACTTAGCTTCTAAGTGTACCTAGATGAATTCTTATAATATGCAATGCTCGTACGCACACCGAAAAATTTTATTTTTCAAAAGTTTAAGCTGAAAATCCTTTTGAACATAATTCTACTATAACCGTTTCAAGCCTCGCATTAAGTTTCCTTAATTAAGCATAGTTGGCCAGGCTATACTTAATTAGATTCCAATAATGTGTACTCGAATTAGTTATACTAGTAGTATGTTCAGTATTTCAAAAACTTTTTGAATTTTTTTTGGCTATAGTTGGGGTTCTCCAAAGGAAAACCGGTATTCTCTATAACCTTTGGCTCTGATACCATTTCTGTCACACCCCACTAAAGCGGAAACATGGGGCGTTGTAGTACAAAGGGTTTCATAGCAAAAGTTAAAAGACAACACCAACATTACCAATTTACAATAGGTTTGAACAACTTTTAAAAGAATTACAATGTAAATTGAAATACAACACATGCGAATGCTCCTAAAAGTGATGTGTCCCTAAGTGCCATTTACTTGATGATTACTGAAAAAGCATGTAAAACGAGCGTCAACTATAAAAATAGTTTGTGAGTACTCGCCGATTAAAATAATAATATTGGTTTCATGAATCGAAATCAAGTTTTGACAAAAGTTTCCATAAATGAAAATATATTGTTAAAATGAGTAATCAAGTTCATTGCAATAATTAATAAACAACTTTATTGCCATAATTAATAACAATTTGTGTATGTGTATGAGCAAACAATGAGTTCACAACCAAGCCTATGACTTATGCTCTATCAAGATCTATGCTTATCATTCCATAGATTATATGGTATCATGCACTCAAAGCAATCGGGCGAGTGAGGAGTTGTCAATTCCTAATAGCACGATCCATAATGACCATTAGCTCAAAGAGTTAATGGTTGAATTAAAATCTAAGGGAAGGGACTTAAGACGATAAGGCATATGTTTCAAGATGCATAAACATACATATCAAGATATAGCAAAATATAGCAATCAAGTTTGATACAAATCAATTTAAATACAACGAACAATAAATAGATTTTCAGACATGCTTTTCCACCCTAAAACATCTAAAAACCGAAAATAGGGGAATGCGTGAATACTCACAATATGTATTGAGATGATGCAAATGGTGCCTTGAACTACACTCCACTCGTACCACTATCGTTTTCCTACAATAATGGTCTTCACTAGTTAGTCTCTAATCGAAATCTAACACTAGTATACTTACTATTAAAATACAATTATGTCAATATTGTGTCAAAATTTAATATTAATAAGTTACAAATATTTTTCTGTGAAAATTAAATTTCAATGAATCAATTGTTATATAAAAATTTAAGTGGAAAATTTCTCATTATTGAATTGCTAATATTTAACATTTTAGGAGGTGTTCCAATGATTAAATATTTAAAAACCAAGTCAATTTAGTTCTAAAAATTCCCAACCTTTGCATTTCAATTTTAATTGGATTCAAAGACCTTACCATAAATTTCCCTGAATTTTTGATCTGTCTAACTATTTTTCACCATTTTAATTTCTTAAATGATCGTAAAAACATGGAATTATAAAAAATTCTTATAATTTTTTTGTAACTGTTTTACATTGTACATAATCTGTGAAAAATAATAGAATGTGTTTTTAAATAGTTGAACATGACTTTTCTGATTTTTGTGTATTTATTCTATCAAAATAGAGATAAATAGAAAACAGTTTCTAAAATTACCCAAACATTTTGTACTTGTGTTATTAGATATATATACAAACTGAGAAAAATATAATAGTTGGTTTCCATGCAGTTTAGATATTTTTCTTGATTTTATTCACTTAAATAATCATTAATTCGTGAATAATTATTAAAATTCTAAAGTAAATTACCAAAATTATTGTAAACTTCATTGAAAGTGTACATAATCTGGAAAAAAATACCAATGGTGATTTTTATATAGTGTAATCATATTTTGTGGATTTAAGTTTATTTAATCTTAGAAAATACGGGAAAAAAGTATACTGAATAGAAAAATCATCAATACTTTTATTTAGCGTTTTAATACATTTTATGGTCTAATGTTAAATTTTCATGAATTTTGGATGAGTAAAACTATTTTTCCAATTATTAGTCCCTTATAAATACCAAAATCGGGGAAAAATAAGTATGCATTATAAAAAAATTAGACAATTATTTTTCTGAGTCTTCCACATAGGGTAGGAGCCTCAAAGATTATTAGATAGACTTTTCAAATTCCTTAAAGTGTTTTTTTTGATTTATTTAAATAAAAAAAATCAAAACCATATCAAACAACAACAAAAATTAATGAAACTCACTGAGATGTCATCATTCACTTTAGGGGTCATCCACCAATTTAACTAGGATTTATAGACCTCAGAAATTATTTTATATGAATTATTTTCCTATTTTCTTGCAATAGTTATAATAATTCGAGAAAAATGAATTATTTTTTGAAAATTTGTAGAACATCTCATTATGTTGATGGAATTCTGGGGAAAATCAGATTTGGTCAGAAAAGAAGTTTTAGATATTTATTTGGGAATAAATCATTTATGAACCTATTTGAATGCTTTTTAACAACAAACAATGATAATCAAGCTTCTAAGGTTGAAGATCATCACATGCATGTTGGTTTTTGGGTGAAATAATATCACCATAATCATAAAAATCGTGGTTATGAACATACATGTGAATAATCTAAAAAAAAGTGTTTATGGAGAAGAATAAATAGTAAAACTTGAAGGAATAGTGAAGTAGAAATCGATTTTACCTTCAAGAACACCACAATATGATGAATATTTCAAGTTTGAGGAGTGTTATTGGGTTTGTTTGCTGGAAAATTTCGTTGTTTTTAGGGGGAGGAAGAGAGAAAATGTGTGTGAGAGTGTGAAAAAGAAATGATGTGTGGAGAAAAGGAGATATGATTTATATTTTTAGGGAAATAGAGTATTAGGATTTTCAAGTAAGAGAGAGAGGAGAGATGTCTGACATTTTTGCGGTATAATACTCTCTTTCTCTTTTTCTTTTATAAAAAATTCAATTCTTTTATAAAAATATTAAACTTTTTTATAAAATATACACCCTAACCTACTTTTTATTCACGAAACCTTGATTTTTGATTTATAAATTAAGGGTAAATGTAAATGAGTTAAATTTTATATTTCTTGAATGCATTTTCATAATTTTAATTATTATAAAATCAAATTATAAGGTTCATAACTATTTTATAGAATTTTTAGGATTAAATTTTATAAATTTAGGTTTTTGGGGCATTTAGGGTTTTTGAGAGTTTGTAAATCTTTGGATATTGAAATAAATAGAATCTTTGAGACTTCAAACTATATTAGAGTTTCATAAATTAAGGGTAAATGTAAATGAGTTAAATTTTATATTTCTTGAATGCATTTTCATAATTTTAATTATTATAAAATCAAATTATAAGGTTCATAACTATTTTATAGAATTTTTAGGATTAAATTTTATAAATTTAGGTTTTTGGGGCATTTAGGGTTTTTGAGAGTTTGTAAATCTTTGGATATTGAAATAAATAGAATCTTTGAGACTTCAAACTATATTAGAGTTTCATAACTCTTATTCAAATTAGAAATAATGTTTGTAATTTATTTTTATTGGTTGGCATTCTATGTAGTGATTCTGAGATTCAAGCGAAATTCCGGAATCAAGTATACTAGTCATAGTTTTCAACTTTAACTTAAGTTCCTATGAGACTCGGACCTAATTTATACCACTAGGTCAAGTGCATGACATGTGTATATGATTCATGAAAAGGTGTTCGAGTCAAAGAGTGACCCGCATATGGATAATCACTACAGTTAAGTAGTTGTAGAATTTGCATATCAATATGAAATCTAAGTACACTGTCCATCGTTTCTAATTGTTTCCAAGTTTCTAGTAGGTTATAACTTAGCTTCTAGTTACTAAGTCTAGTATGTGTCATGCCTATAGGTGCAACTAAGTGTAGTCAAATCTAGAACCGACTCCAATTTTGACGGTTGTCACAATTTTTGTGTATCTTTAGGTCCAAAAAACCCAATTTGATTTATATCATAAATCAATGCATAAGCTCAAATTTTAGCTTAAGAGATTAGTGAAAGTACCCGTATATATCATGTAAATATCACTATAAAATCCATTTTCCTCTGATAAAGTCCTGATAACCTGCTATCATCAAAAAGAAAACAGATAACCAAAGCATAAAGTAAGTAGTATGGGTATGTGTTATGGGGGGGGGGGGGGGGGGAGGGAGGGAGGTCTAGAAAACTGATAATCAAATAGGAGGAGATAATGAAGCTACATAGGTACAATCTTTGTCAGCAAATGCTAATACGAAAAGTTGTTTGAAATTCATTATTAACGAAACACTAGAATATTCTTTCTTTTAGGCATTTCATCAAACACCTATTAGGAATCATCATAAAAACATCAGTTTCTTCACCGCTTTTATCATTTACCAGTTGCAAGCGTAAAGCAATGACCTTGATATTTAACAAAAATTTATTTGATTTCTAATAAAAAGATATTTTCTTTTTTGATGAACATGTTATAGTAACAAAAAAAAGTAACAACAATAATAAGAAGCAATAAAATTATAATCAATTAGATTTCTTACAAACCTATAACCTGGTTTTTTGAAAATAATGCATACTGCTAATATTATCAAGAGACCGGGTACACATATCTCCTTCATGTGGACTCGAGCAATAGAAGTACTATACGGTAAAAATCGAAACAATTAAGATCAGAAAATCGAGATATGACGAAACAGAAAACACAAATAGGTGAAAGTCAAATCGAAGCACAAAGAGAGATGAGAGTTAGAAAATCGAAGCACATATAGGGTTTATATGGATTCCATGTTTAGGGAGAGAGAGAGATAGATAGATAGAGAGAGAGAGACAAAGATGAAATCAAAATTAGAAATTTGAATCAACAACCATATCATTTAATCAATTCATGGATGCTTCCTGATACCTGGTGAATGGCCACAAAGATGGGTGTTGATTCTGATTCCTTGATTTTGTTCTATATTCTTTTTTCAGATGAACACATGAATAAAAGATCAGCAGAGCAAATCTGCAACGGAGGAAATGGTTTTTTGTAGGGAACTATTGCTAGTGAAATTGGGAACATAAGGTTTTTGTAGGTGTTTGACCAATTAAATTTGCTGAAAGCATGGGGATATTTGGTCAATTTGACCAATTCATTTCCTTAATTTTCTTCCAGTGGTTAACTTTAACATTTTATATGGAATTACTTAGATTTATGTATTGTTGACCAAAAAGATTGCAATGCATAAATTAACTGTACAAGTTCAATTATGGTTTGTACGCCTTAATTTTCAGCGATATATATATATATATATATATATATATATATATATATATATATATATATATATATATATATATATATATATGTTCAGGTTCATTTGAGACCATACTAATTTTGTGAGACCGTAAGACCAAATCTAAAAATAAGTTTAAAATGCAAAATAAATGGAAATATCCAAAAAAAATTAATTATTATTTTCGGAACATTAATTACCTAAAAAATAAAAAAAGAATAAAAAAACAAAAAAAATACATTTTTTTTAGAAAAATACGTGAAATATTCTGAATAGAATATTACATTGTAAATATTTATGTGATTTTTAGAATATATTAGAATATTCTACTAGATTTGTCAGCTATGTAGAATATTCTAATATTCTACTAGAATATGTAAAAAACATGTATTTTTTATTTTTGATTTTTTTTTGGTATTATTATTTTTTTGGAAAATATAAATTCTGAAATAAATATTTGAAAAAAAAATTCAAAAATTTTCAATTATGTTGCATTTTAAAAATATTTTTTATTTATCTATTAAATGAGTGGCTAAAACGTCTTCTCACGGTCTCACATAATTAGTCCGTCTCACGTGAACCTAACCATATATATATATATATATATATATATATATATATATATATATATATATATATATATATATATATATATATATATATATATATATATATATATATATATATATATATATATATATAGGGAAGGGTTATTTGGAAAACAAAAAAACCTTAAAAATCATAAAAATACATAAAAAAATACTTAGAGATCACAAAACTTTTTTTTTTATTTTTTTGAAAAAATCGTAGCTTTTTCTACAAAATAGGTAAAAAACATTTTGAAAAAAAAATTTACAAAAAAAAATTGGTTTTTTTTTCAGCGAATTTTAATAAAAACATGCGATTTTTTATCAAAAAAATTAAAAAAAAATTGTGATCTCTAACTATTTGTGATCTCTCTCTCTCTCTCTCTCTCTCTCTATATATATATATATATATATATATATATATATATATATATATATATATATATAGAGAGAGAGAGAGAGAGAGAGAGAGAGAGAGAGAGAGAGAAAAGAGATTAAATGGGATAAAAAAATTACCGACACGTTTCTTTTCATATACAAATATCTTAACATATGCACAAGAAAAAAAAAAGAGTTTTTTTTGCCATTTTTTTTATCCAAATCTATTCATCCTATCTTATATGCGTGTTCGGTAGTGTGTTGAAGAAATAGTTCAATACATTTTTTTAAATGCTTGTAGAAAAAATTTTCTTAAGTTGCTAATATTTTTTGGTTCTCGTTATAACTCAACAATATATATATATATATATATATATATATATATATATATATATATATATATATATATATATATATATATATATATATATATATTCTTTTTAACGCTTTTAATTTTTGTGGTTTATTGTAAATTATTGTTTTTTTATACATATCTTTACTAAATACTTGAACATATTAGTGTTTTTGTTTATTTTTGTTTTTATTTTTGGATTTTATTGGTTTTGTTTATATTTTATATTTTATTTTTTTAAACTAAATTTCGTTTTGAATTTTTAATTTTTAACAATTATAAATTTTAAATGAGAAGAATATATTAAAAATTATACTATTTTTCCTTTATATTTTGTTAGAATCAAATTATTTTTGGAGCATATGATTTTCGATTAACAATATATTCAATTAAATAAATTTTTATTCAAACTAAGGATCATAAACAAGTTGAATTATTTTATTTCGAAATATTTATATTTCAAAATTATATTATTCAACTTGTTTGTGATCCTTAATTTGAACAAAAAATTTATTTAATTGAATATATTATCGATCAAAAATCATATGCTCCAAAAATTATATGATTCTAAAAAAATATGAACGGAAAATATTATGATTCATAATATTCTTCTTATTTAAAATTTCATAATTGTTAAATATCAAAAAATAAAACAATATTTGGTTTAAAAAAATAAGAAAATAAAAATAATTAAAAAACCAAAGAAAATTCAAAAACAAAAAATAATAATCATAATAATAATAAACAAAAACACTAGTATCCTCATGTATGAATTAAAGATATCTAAATAAAATAAAAAAACGAAAAAATAAAAAAAATTAAAATGGAGCATATATATATATATATATATATATATATATATATATATATATATATATATATATATATATATATATATATATATATGAATGAGTTTTATGGAAAACAAATAACTAGGGCAACATCTACCGGAACCAATAATCAAATGACACATGTCCATTTCTTTCTTCACAAGTAATGTATTGTGGAAGTTATTGTGGAAGTGATGTATTGTCATATTTTCATTGGTTCAAATATGTGTTGCCCTAATCATTCATTTTCCATATAACTCTTCCCTATATATATATATATATATATATATATATATATATATATATATATATATATATATATATATATATATATATATATATATATATATATATATATGGGTTTACGTTCTATGGAAAACAAAAAACCCTAAAAATCATTAAAATGCATAGAAAAAATAATTAGAGATCACAAAACTTTTTTTTGAATTTTTTTTATCAAAAAATCGCAACATTTAGGTCAAAATCGCTGAAAAAAAAATCTTGAAAATTTCTTTTTCTTTTTACAAAAAAAAAAAGAATTGATTTTTTATTTTTTTCAACAAAATTGTAAAAATGCTGCGATTTTTTGATAAAAAAAAGTTTTGTGACGTCTTGGTATTTTTTTATGCATTTTTATGATTTTTAGGGTTTTTTTGTTTTCCAAATAACCCTTCCCTATATATATATATATATATATATATATATATATATATATATATATATATATATATATATATATATATATATATATATATATATATATATATATATATGGACCATTTTTGCATACATTCTTTTTTATTTTATTGAAGTATTTTATATTAATAAATATTATTTTTAGTGTATAATATTATATATTAGTAAATATAGTTTTGTTGGATTATTAATTTATTTTAGTTGATTTTTTAACCTTTTTTTGGTTGGAGTAATTCTTTTTGTTGATTTATTATATATCAATACACATAGTTTTAAATTATAATATTTATATCATAATAAATATTATATTATTGAATTATTGATTTCTTTTAGTTAATATTTTTAATTCTTTTTTTAAAATTATTTTTTTTGGATTATTACTTTTAATTTATTATTTTATTTATGTATTAAATATTGTTTTATTTTATTATTAATTTATTTTAGTTAATTCTTTTTTAAAAGAAAAACTTTGTCGAAGTAATTCTTTTTTATTGAATTATTATATATCAATACATATAGTTTTTAATATATAATATTTATATCATAATAAATAATATATTATTGGATTATTATTTTCTTTTAGCTAATTTTTATAATTTCGTATTTTTAAACTATTTTTTATTGGATTATTACTTTTAATTTATTATTTTCTTCATATACTAAATATTATTTTATTGGATTATTAATTTATTTTTAATTTATAATAATAGTTCTTGTTAATTTATTGGTTCCACCACAAAGCCGTGAGATACGCAAAATCGTCATCTCTCATCATCGAAATCTTTAGGATCACTGCCATACACATTCATTTCATGTAGCTTATAATGAGAAACCATAGGGAAAATACCACCGCCATCACACGATCACCACCACCGCTTATAATTGTTATAGGGGTTTGTTGTGCATTATGTGGGATATTGTGAGAACAAAGATACGATACGCAGTGACAAGGTTCGAAAACTCAAACCTTGAGTTAATGCTTAAGATCAATGTCTGCTTCTGATTAACTGTTCCAGTAAAGTCTAGCAAGATCGGTCGAGAGTGAATAGAGAAATCAACAAAGTACTTCTAGTATTAAATAATGAACCATGAGTATAATCAAGGTAAAGACAAAAAATGGACAAGTAGAATGTTTGAAAGAGTTTGATTTGAGAGAAAAGTGAAAGTGAAGTAAATTCGAATATAACTATCTTTGGAGCAACAAACTGTCATTTATTTTTGTCATTAAACACTGCTTATATAGCAAAAGGAGGTACAACTTACAGACCGAAATGCATACAAAGGACTGGATAAACAAGTTACTTCTGACGCTCTGATTATCCCAATTGAAAAAATGTATGTCCTATGTAAGGTTACATCAAGTAAAAGACAAGAATAATTAATGCACAAACGTATACACTATCTCGAAACATCTCTTCATCTCGTACCACGAACTCCACTCTGGACTTCAACCACCATTTTGTACCCTCACCATTTCGGACATAAGTCTGACTTCGGAACAATAGAAGTTAGAGATTGCTAGACGTTCACTTTTAGGTTCCAACAGATATGAAGGATTCCAGTGGATTATGAAGAGGTTGTCACAGGTGGCTACCAACAATGCTACGTGGAACAGGGTAGTGTATCTATTGAGCCTCCGATAAAGGTTTTTGGAGGTGATTATGCCAATATTTGACGATGACAAGCAACTCTTTTACGTATTTCGGCGACTTTATGGCGAAATAATAAAACTAAAAAGAATTTATAGTATACATTAAAAACAAAATAATAATCCAATAAGATAATATTTATTATATTAAAAAAACTAATAAATTAAAAGTAATAATTCAATAAAAAAAGAAATTGCAAAAATTAATAATCCAATAATGTATTATTTATTATGATATAAATATTATATACTAAAATAATATTTATTGACATATAATAATTGAATAAAAAAGAATTGCTCCAAAAAAAATAAGAAATTACAAAAAGAATCAACTAAAAGAAATTAATAATCCAATAAAATAATGTTTTGTAATATATAATAATCTCATAATATAATAGTTATTATGATATAAACATTATATATTAAAAACTATATGTACCGACATATATATATATATATATATATATATATATATATATATATATATATATATATATATATATATATATATATATATATTAATTCATAAAAAAGAATTACTTCGACAAAAAAGATTTTAAAAAAGTTAGAATTAACTAAAAATGAATTAATAATCTAATAAAACAATATTTAGTGTATGAAGAAAATAATAAATTAAAAGTACTACTCCAATAAAAAATAATTAAAAAAAAGAATAACAAAAATTAACAAAAGAAATAATAATCCAACAATATAATATTTATTATGATATAAATATTATATATTAAAAACTATATGTATTGATATATAATAATACAATAAAAAAGAATTATTCCAACGAAAAAAATTAAAAAAATAAACTAAAATAAATTAATAATCCAATAAAACAATATTTATTAATATACAATACTATATATTAAAAATAATATCTATTAGTAAGATAAGTAGTTTTTCTTTTACATATTTTTTTGGTGAACAAAACAAATGAACATTAGATGAATAAAAAATAACATGATTTACAAAAACAATCCTGAAAAAACATCTCGATGATTCATTTTTACATTGATTTTGTTGTTATTTTCTAAAATTGTCCTAGAATAGATTTTTTTTTTCTAAATTTACTTAAAATTGAATTATGAAAGTGTTTTTTGCGAATTTTTTCTTATGAATCGTCTTACTTTTGAATCATCTAATGATTAATTTTATTTGTTCGTTAAGAAAATATGTATATAAATAATTTCTTATATTCCTACCAAAAATTGCATTCTTATTTCATCTTATATATATATATATATATATATATATATATATATATATATATATATATATATATATATATATATATATCTCGAAAAAAGAGAGAATGTGTGTGTGAGAGAGAGAGAGAGACTTAATGTAACATCCAAATTCTGAAGTATTGAAATATTAATTTAAATTGCCATTTGAAGAGGCTCACGGCGTGAGCCATGGAGGTCATGTCGTGAGTAGGATCCTTCACTATTTGACTCGTGTTCTCGGACCTCACAACTTAAGGCATAAGACCCTACGACGTGAGTCATGCCTGGTGGTCCTAAACCGTAAAAATCAAGTATAAAATGGAATGAGGAGGTTAGGATCATCCATCCTCAGCCTCTTTCACTCCGAAGTCATTGAAAAACCCTAGATTCGGCCTTCTTGATCCCTTGAGCCATTTTTGGTGGTATTGGTGTGTTATAGTGGTGGATTTCCTTGAAGAAGAAGAAGAAGAAGAAGCTCTTGTAGAGGTTCCTTTGGAAGAGATAAGCTCCTTATAGTGGCATTTCTGAGCTCATAAGCATTTGTAAGTCTCAAAGATTCCACCTTTCTCTTCTAATCTTGCTAGATCTAGGTTATGGTTACCTTCTTTGCATGGGATCTTGAGGTAGATCCACTTGAATTATTCGAAGACACGTTTAGAGATCTGAATAGGGATGTGTAATCAAATAACCAGTCGGGACCCACTCTAGCATCAGTTTCATTCTCCTCCAGCCAACGCACGTCATAAGATTCAGTAATCTGCTTAGGTCCGATTCCAATTGTTAGGTCCGATTCCGGATATAAAACTGATAATCAAACAAACATGAATCAAGAGTAACACAGTAAGATGAATGAATTGAGCTTGCACATGATTAAACACAAGAAATCGTCAGGTACAACTCAAGACTGGCAGTAAACTTCTAGAGCAACCAACCATACAAAAGACCAGCTCCTACACTATTTATACTCAACTGGATCGTAAACGGAGTTTGCGGCCGTAAACGTGTTTACGGTAGTAAACACAACAAAGTTCAAATTAACATAAAGTGAAATTACAGACACAAACGAAAACACATCACATGCTAAGCCTAGCCCAAACCATTTACATGGCCCTTCAATTATAGTAAATTGAGGATTTATGGGAGTGGATCATTGGTTTTATTGGTGTTGGTATTTGGAGCCGTGTTGCGGGAGTTTGATATTTCAGTTCCGATCAACATTGTGAGGTGAGTTGACTCACTATACTAATAGGGTCGAAGGCACCAATGTCGGGCCTTCTTTTTTGATTGATAGCCTGGTTATTGCATGATGATATGCTTAGTGACCTGTTAGGTCGGTATCCTGATATATAGGATGATGCTATGTTAGTGACAGGTTAGGTCGATATCCTGGTATATAGGATGATGCTGTGATTAGTGATCGGTTAGATCGATTGGTCTGTTTGTATATTCCAACATTTGTTATCTATGTGTTGATTTTATGATTGGGGGTGGGTTGTGACATCCCCATTTTTCACGGCCAGAAAAGACTGATTTTGTTTATGCTTTATAAAAATCAGAGTACTTCTTTTAATAAAAATTTTGCGGAATTTGTTCCCAGTAAAACATGATAAATACGTTATCAAAGAATTTTTGAAGAAATGTATTTTTATTCATTTTAAAACGTTTGGGATGTCATCGTTAATACAGAAACATAAACATAAACAGAACTTACATTCATTATCACTAGTGATTTATATCTCCTTAATCTCTCAGTGTAATATGACTTCATATCGACACATGTGATATAAATAAACTGAGTGGGTCAGGTTGGGAAACCTGGTGAGTACATAGGGTTTTCAACCCACAATAATATAATTATTAACTTTATCAAACCAAACAACCCGATTACCCATTCCCGTTATCCTCACTTTACGTTCATCAGGATGGACCCTACTGCTAAGGGGATTCCTTAGCAATAAATGTCCTTAAGGCAACCATGTGGGGGATGGAGTACATCTGGTGAGCACATAGTTCAAATAAACACACAGTTCAAATAAACACCTACATGTTGCGAGCCTGCTAATGTTCCACTAGACTGTCTAGAATAGTCCGTAGTTGTCATCTATACTCCGCTAGATGACTGGATCATCAATAACATCTATAACGAGACCTCTCATTATTTTATTTTGTCACACAGCAACTATTACATCTACCCATGTTATATCCCAACATTTTCGTAGATATAATATACATATACAATTTAAATCATTGAAAACATGTATAAAATGTTCATCCATCATAGATAGCAAGTATTTAGATAATATGCACACATAGCACATAATTTATATAAAATACTTCATATCTATGTGTAAGCTGAAAGTAACTATGCACTCACCTAAAAGGTGGTGACTCAGCACTCGGAGAGCGCTTCGATACTCTCAAAACAGTTTTCCTTCGATAAAACCTAGTATCAATACCACTAGGGTTTAGTCTAACGTCAACTGTGACTAATTAATAGTCTGACTATTATTATTATTATTATTATATAAGCGTTAAATAACACTCAATATAAATCATAATAATAGCCCAAATAATTCTTTTAAGGACCTAATAACATTACTATAATTATTTGAAAGTTATTTTAAAAATTGCGTAAGCATAGCTCACTTACAGCGGATTTTAAAGAAAACCGAAACTTTATTTGGAGCAGCATTTCGAAACCGAAAGACACTTTTTCTCGGGACTCCGGGAGCCTCGGGACTTCCTTCGGGGGGCTAGGGGGTCTACCTAGGTTTTAGGAGGGTTTAGGGAAGCTAGAGAGAGAAAGAAATTAGAGAGTAAATGAAGAAATGTGTGAAAAAGTGGGAGAACCTCGCCCCCCTTTTATAACCAGCGAGGCCTCGGATTACGCTGAGTGTAGTCCTTGGCTACGCTGGACGTTCTTCGGATAAGGGCGCCAGCGAGCTTCGTACGAGCAACGTGTTGGATAAAGACCGGAGCGACGCGGCTGCTTGTCGACCAAGGGGTGTAGCTGTACGCTGGGCGTATCGAGCTTCGGACGCTGGGCGTAATGCGAGGATTGGCGTGTCACAATCCGGAGCTAGCTCATCGAACGGCTGGGAGTTAGGCCACGTCATCAGACCATGCATCAGCTTCGCAAATTCACCTTCCAACTTTAGAAATTAGTATGTTTCTCATACGAACTCCGTTTTTGACGTTCTTTATATCCACGCGAAGGCGGAAACGTACTCTACAACTTTCGTTTAGACTTCATTGGCTAATTTTGAATTTATTTTAAAAGTTATATTATTAACAGGCCGGGGCATGATTGGTCCGTTAAATTCTCATAACTTCTTCATCCGATGTCCGTTTTCGCCCATATTTTTCTCGTTACGCTAATCTTAACGAGATATTCGATTCTCGTTCAGGTCGTGTTGGCTAAAGATCACTCGATCTATTATTCAAATTTCGGGCTGTACATTGCTAATCCGAAACTTCGAAAAACCATAACTTCCTCATACAAAGTTAGATTTGGGCGTTCATTTTTATCGACACTCTTAGTTAAACATATTCTACGACTTTCATTTAGATCGCTAAGGCTAAAACCTGCTCTATCGTAAATTCACTATTTACGCTTCTCGGTGTCGTGCCGGTTCCGTCGCGAAACTTCGGCGGGTCATAACTTCTTCGTTATAACTCGGATTTCGGCGTTCTTTATATGTACGGAAACCTTGTAACATATACTACAACTTGGTAGAGATTATTTATTCTTAATAATCTTTTGTCGAAAAGTCGTTTTCGACCCCTATTGCCTCTAAATTGATTAGCCTGAATCTGCGGGCGTTACAAATATCTCCCCCTTAGGATGACTACGTCCTGGAATCATCAACGAAACAGGGCTCGTATAATGACTCCATACATCATTTATTCATCCTAGGTATTAATTATAACTTCTATATTCCTTCAAGTCTATCTCTTAGACTTATTGACTGTAAGCAGTACTTGATTGTGCACATGCTCCCTACCTCAGGTTAGACTCCAAATTATGACCTGTCATCATGTGAAGCTCGTTTAGAATCAGGTCTCTTAGAGTTAAATTCTAAAACAGACTATGCCTTCCTTCATGTTCTAATGTGATATAATCACACTTTAACATGTAGCATTTCTAGCTACCAACTTCTTTAACAACGAGTATGATACTTCTATTGATCGCTTTGATTTCAATTGTTTGGTTTAAGTCGGACGCTACATCAAACTTGGTTCTCTGAACCATGTAACCTACTCATCGTAGTTGGACTCAATGTGATATGACCACTAGGGTTGGGATAACAACAATTTTTTCTTAGTCATTACCGAAACAATGGTATCGACATACTTGAATAAAACGAAATCAATTAATAGCTTCTTGGTAACCTTGTGACTTTCCCTGATCCAAGCGTGAGTCCTGTGCTTCCGGTAGTATAGGCCTCTACTACCATCCACACCTACTCATACTCGTCCCAAGTATTGTCCTACAGTTTTCCAAGTCACCATACAAGAAAATCACATAAAAACTTAACACATCAAATATCAAAACGAAGGTTTTATATTATTCCTTGAAACGATTACATAGGTGTTCAAGTTCACCCTAGACTATGCCTCTAATAGGCTACATCATATGATTCTATAGCTACTTCATAACTCGACCTTCGGATATCAATCCTTACTCTTTATTGCGTTGTCAGCTGCTTCGTTAGGGATGCTTCTTGGCTTTGGAGGTGCATTCGCTCTTGCTGCTTCACTTTTCTTTGGGCAATCCTTTGATATATGTCTCTTGTTCCTGCATCCGTAACAGAACCTCTTGCTAGGTGTACATTGGGGTAATGCTCGTTCTTCCCACACTTAAAACAAGTCACTTCTTCATAGCATCTCCCATAATTCTTTAGTGGTGCCTTTGGCTTTGTAACCCATTTTCTTTTTGGGCAGTCTTGCTTGAGGTGCCCTTCCTCATTACATTCGTAACACACCCTGGTGTTGAATGTACACTCATCAGTGTAATGCCCATGCTTTCCACACTTAAAACAAGTTACCCTCCCATGGTGCTTCGGCGGTACACTTGTCTTTGTAGCTCTCATTGGACATTCTTGCTTGAAGTGTCCCTCTGTACTTCACTTAAAGCAAACTTCTTCCTCGGTTGGGCATTCGTGGTCATAGTGACCAATCTTCCCGCATTTGAAGCATGTTACTTCCTTAGGGCATCTACTGTTGTGTTTCCTTCCATACTTGTCACACCATTTTGCTTCACCTACTCCTCCAGACTTCGAGGACATGTTGTTCTTGTCAGACCTTGAAGACCCCTCAAATTTCCTTTTCTTTCCAACATCAACCTTGCTGGCGATACTACCATTGATCACTTCATCAACAAACTTAGCAACCCAGATGGTTGCCTCAAGAGTGGGTGTCTGGCGTACTGGCACAATAAGTTAATCCTTACTTTGTTGAAGTAAACGCCTAGTTTCTTCCATCTGTTGATCTAGCATTATCCGCACCATTGCTTGTACTCCGGCCATCGTGATTGGCCCAAGTACAGTTGCTACCTTTGGCACATGCTCAAGCACTGGTGGTTCGGGCCGCGGGTTACTACTTCCAAATCCGCTTCTAGTGCTCACCATGTTGATCTATGCACCAAATCAGACGTTCGGTGTACCAAGGCGAGAATTTAAGATAGGAAAGTTTTATTTACAATAGACGTATAAATCTACCTATTACTCTAAAAAGTTACATGCCAGTTCTAATACCGTAATTAAACGTTTAGAAACCTGAACACATGAAGTTTCCAGATCCGGTCGGTAATAGACCATAGATCCGATCATATAATGCATATCATAAATCATTAAGCACATAAAAGCATGTTAGATATCATTCCTAAAATAAACTAGTGCTTGTGTCTATTAAGGTGTATTACCTAAATCTATTAGACACATTCCTCACAATCATTGCTTAGCATTCCAAGTTTAAGTCTAGAAATAAATCCATATTCCTAGTTCGCTTAAACTAATGCTCTGATACCAACTGTGACATCCCCATTTTTCACGGCCAGAAAAGACCGATTTTGTTTATGCTTTATAAAAATCAGAGTACTTCTTTTAATAAAAATGTTGCGGAATTTGTTGCCAGTAAAACATGATAAATACGTTACCAAAGCATTTTGAAGAAATGTATTTTTATTCATTTTAAAACGTTTGGGATGTCATCGTTAATACAGAAACATAAGCATAAACAGAACTTATATTCACTATCACTAGTGATTTATATCTCCTTAATCTCTCAGTGTAATATGACTTCATATTGACACATGTGATATAAATAAACTGAGTAGGTCAGGTTGGGAAACCTGGTGAGTACATAGGGTTTTCAACCCACAATAATATAATTATTAACTTTATCAAACCAAACAACCCGATTACCCATTCCCGTTATCCTCACTTTACGTCCCTAAACATCTAACACAAGGGACCTAGTCTAAGGACTATCATCAGGATGGACCCTACTGCTAAAGGGATTCCTCAGCAATAAATGTCCTTAAGGCAACCATGTGGGGGATGGAGTACATCTGGTGAGCACACAGTTCAAATAAACACCTACAGGTTGCGAGCCTGCTAGTGTTCCACTAGACTGTCTAGAATAGTCCGTGGTTGTCATCTATACTCCGCTAGATGACCGGATCATCAATAACATCTAACGAGGCTTCTCATTATTTTATTTTGTCACACAGCAACTATTACATCTACCCATGTTATATCCCAACATTTTCGTAGATATAAAATACATATACAGTTTAAATATTGAAAGCATGTATAAAAATGTTCATCTAGCATAGATAGCAAGTATTCAGATAATATGCACACATAGCACGCAATTTATATAAAATACTTCGTTTAGACTCCGTCGGCTAATTTTGACTTTATTTTGAAAGTTATATTATTAACAGGTCGGGACATGATTGGTTCGTTAAATTCTCATAACTTCTTCATCCGATGTCCGTTTTCGCCCATCTTTTTCTCGTTACGCTAATCTTAACGAGATCTTTGATTCTCGTTCAGGTCGTGTCAGCTAAAAACCACTCGATCTATTATTCGAATTTCGGGCTGTACACTGCTAATCCGAAACTTCGAAAAATCATAACTTCCTCATACGAAGTTAGATTTGGGCGTTCATTTTTATCGACACTCTTAGTTTAACATATTCTACGGCTTTCATTTAGATCGCTAAGGCTAAAACTCGCTCTATTGTAAATTCACTATTTACGCTTCCCTGTGCTTTGCCGGTTGCGTCTCAAAACTTCGACAGGTCACTACTTCTTCGTTATAAATCGGATTTCGGTGTTCTTTATATGTACGAAAACCTTGTAACATATACTACAACTTGGTTGAGATCATTCATTCTTAGTAATCTTTAGTCGAAAAGTCGTTTTCGACCACTATTGCCTCTAAATTGATTAGCCCGAATCTGCGGACGTTACATGGGTTGAGGCAGACCTACTTTGTGCTGTAGGCCAACATACCTAGGGCGACCCGGATAGACTGCAGGCCATGAGGGCATATCAGTCAGGCCGAAGGCCCGAAGAATGGTCCAGACAAGCTGAAGGCCTAGTGAGTTGGACCAGACATGCTGAAGGTTCTAAGATTGGACCAGAAGGATTGAAGGCCCATTGAGGGTGGTCCAGTCATACTGTAGAATCTATATGCATGTTGTTTGTTATTATATGGTTAAGGTTTATATGTCATTGTTTGTTTTCGGGAAACTCACTAAGCTTCGGGCTTATAGTTTTGGATTTTGTTTCAGGTACTTCAGATGATCACAGGAAGGCGAATGCGTGATCGTGCACCTCCTCGTATTTTTATGATTTGATTTCTGGGGTACTCTGACATGAAACTATTTTGAAAACATTTTGTAATAAATGATGGTTTTTGAATGCTTGATCATGAATTTTATGGATGTTACAAGTTGGTATCAGAGCCTTAGTTTGAGTGAATTGGAGGAACACTCGTGTGAATCCAGTCTCAAACTAAGGAAAATGATTTTCAAAATGATTTTCAAAATTGTTTTCAAAATACTAAAGGAGGATGCAGAGTGTACAATCAGCCAGAGCCAGTAAGTAGACCCCAAAATACCATACGTATATTTAATATTATGATATGTTAGAACAACATGCTAGTTCTAGGCTAGGGATGTTCAGAAGTTGCATGATAGAATTACCTGATTATATGATGCCTGATAGCCTAGGGTTTTTCCTTTTTTGAAATTGACATCATTACTGTAGTTGCTTAGTGTATGCATCATAGTTGTACATAATCAGGATCTTATAGCTTGAGAATATTTGGTTTGGCTTTATTTCGTGTTCTTGTTTGATGAAGGGCTTAGGGTAGGATCAGATATTCGAATGTCTATAGGTTCTAGTGTTATGTATGACTAGCATACACGAGTGTTGCAGGGTTGGTGGAAGTTTCATGGGTGGGTTGTGCGGGGTCAGTCGGCTAGTTACGAGATATTTAACCTTCCTCTAGGAGTGAGGATTAAGCCTCATCATGCATATGTATATTGTTAAGGCGTTGTGATGATACTTGAGATAACTATGGGTAGGTGTGGAAGGTAGTATGGGCCCATACTACTAAAATCAGAAGACCCATATGTGTAGCAAGGAAGTCACAATCTATTGGGCTTTGTTGGGAGTTGGTTCCCGGATTATTATATGGAATGTCTTATATCATCCTGATATATTCTCAACATGGTGGTTACTAGATGATTTGTGACTAGATCCGGATCAGGATCAGGAGATGGCGGTCAGGAGGGACGAGTAGTGCCAGAAGTCATTGGTCAGATGAGGTCGGATGAGTTGGACGCTAGGATTTGAGAGATCCTGCATGATGAGGTTGCTACTCTGTTCCGTACATCGTTTTCGAAGATTTTTGGGTCTATCAAGATCGCTATGGTGGAGTACTTTGATGAGCGCTATGCAAATCTTGCTTAGACGGTTGCCGTTGTAGCCTCTGTAACTGTATCAGCCGCTGGTGGTGGGACGAGGTGATATTTTCAGTACCGGGACTTCGATAACACGAAGCCCCTGAATTTTGATGGGATTCAGGACCCGATCATAGCCATGAGGTCGCTATCTGACATGGAAGGATGTTTCTTCACATGCTCATGTCCTACTGATTAGAAGGTCAGATGTGCTCTAAACCTGCTGAGGTCCGGAGCCAAGGACTGGTGGAGGTTGATGACAGGGTCATATACTGATGATCAGAGAGTTGCTGTTATTTGTGATCAGTTCAAGGATATGTTATGCACTTGCTACATTCCATGGGTTGAGCACGAACGACTGGCACATGAGTTCTTGGATTTGAGGCAGGTTACAGAGTCGTTGACGGAGATCACCCGTATGTTCACTGAGAGGGTGGTGTTTTTCCTGGAGTTTGCTTCCGAGCAGGATCAGATGACACGTTATCTGAGCATGATCAAGACTGACATCCGTCAGTTTGTTGCTACCCAACATTATGATAGATTGCTGGAGTTACAGGCGGCCGCTAGGTGGCGTAAGCTTGAGATCGAGTTACAGTTGCGTGAGCAGAGGCAGGCCTCGACGTAGTCATAGCCTGCACCGAAACAGACCAAGACCACTGATTCTAGGTCTGGGGGCCAACATGGCCGCACTTGTGGGAAGTGCGGGAAAGGCCGATCAGGAGTTTGTAGATCGGGTAGTGTGTGTCGCAAATGCGGAAAGGAGGGGCACTTTGCAAGGGAATGTTGCCAGCCAGCCTCGGTTCAGGATATGAGGATCTGATATCACTGCGATCAGGTTGGTCACGTGAAGACCAAGTGTCCACAACTCACTGTTAGGCCGACGCCGGCTCCAATGCCAACTACACTGAGGATTACTGATGGGAGTCAGGGTAGAATAGAGCCTCCAAAGGCTTGGGGACGCGCCTTCCAGCTTACATCCGAGGAGTCCAAGACAGCACCTGATGTAGTTGCTGGTATGTTTCCATCCCTTATCTTGTTGATTATATTTTTTTATGCTTATATGTGTGTTGTACCTATGATTAGGTAAATTTTTAGTGAACTCCTTACCTGCTTTGGTATTATTTGACTCGGGGGCGAGTCGGTCGTTTGTCTCTCGATCGCCAGTAGGGAGTTTGGTTTGCCTGTAGGAGATGCATGTGTCTATCATCGACGAACACGAGATTTCTGCTTCTTCGTGCTATAAAGGTTGTGTTCTAGAGATCTTCAAGGTATCCTTCCGATAGACTTGATAAGATATTAAATAAACTTGAAGATCGATTAGATCTTTGTAACAGGTAGTGCTAAGAACATAAACAATAAACAAGACAAAGTTGAATCGCAATATGTCGAATGATTAATTCAAACAATCCTCAGCAGAGCTCGACTAGAACTTCCGTTGTAGAGGACTTAGGATTACAGAACGATAATGAAACTACTCTGATCGATCTATTCTTTTGTTATTATCGTTTTAGTCGTTAACCTAAGATGCATGCAAGCACCTATATTTATAATAAACCCTATCAAGCTCACGGTTGGACAGGCCCAAACCGGAGTTACAAAACTGGACTAACTAGCGAGCCCAATCGACGCAATACTTAACAAAACACGACCCAACAATCTCCCCCTTTGCGTCAAATTGGAGCGAGACTACTTCTTCTTCTTGCTTGGGCCAGCAGCGGGAACTTTCTTCGTGGTATCAAACAAATGAGAGAATAGCGCAAGGATCGTCTGTCTGAACCGAATGTACCAATGTATCATGTCATCGGAGTACTTGATATCACCCGCTGTGTCTTGCTTGCATCTGTGGATGATCCCCAACACATGCTCTAGGCAAGCAGTGGTGTACAGATGTTTATCAGCTAAGGCAAAAAGACATTTCTATCCTTCGTTCCTAGTGAACATGACTGAATTCCGTCTCGAGTCAATTTTGCCCATCTGCATTTGATTCAGATCACTGGCCGACCCAACATGAGATATTGTTGGTTTCTTCTTGAAGACGCTTGCTATCTCCTGATCCATCAATGCAACTTCCATGATGTAGCACACGAGCATCCTTTTGAAATGGTCGATAATCGGACCGTATTCAGCTTCGTTGGTCAGAAGGATGTTGTGCAAGATTATCCAATCATGGGGATTGAGGTTCGGAAGATCTGCTAAAGAAATGGCATGTTCAGTTTTGGCAGACCCCCGAAGCACCATGAACCGAACGTTGATGAAGTTCCCTTCACTGTACGGCTTCAAGACCCGAACGTTTATAATTTTCTGAGCGCTCCAAGTCTGATATTGAGGATGAGCAGCCTTCAGATAGAAATTAATCAAGTCCCGATCAACCTGTGGATGAGGATGCGAGAACTCTGAAACGTTGGCGAAGGCGTGAAAGATGAACGCCTTTCGGGTCAGAGGCATGTCGAATTGAGAGTCGACAGTGTTGGAACAATCAAGCGATATAACAGGTTCCAACCACAAGATGCTTGGAGTGTCGATGGCTTCTTTTATCATCCTCTTGAGAGTCCAGACAGGAAAAAGAGTTTTCCTACTCTCAAGAAGGTCGTGGGCTTCCTTCTGTTTTCTTTCTGCTTCTTCAGTTTCTTTAGCCACACGAGCACTGATATCAGCATCATCGACTCGACGTTTTCGCTTTAAAAGATCAGCGATAGTCTCTTGATCTTCATCTTCATCCTCAACAATATTCTTGCCTTTATCTTTCACACCAGAACCGGAGGCTTGACCTACTGGAGGAGGTTCGGTTGTGTGAGTTGCCTTTGAGGATGGAGGTGGTTGAGACATGGACTCCTTCTCTCCCCCTTGTTTCGGAATGGACACGAAATCAAGAAGCCCTTCAATTTTGCTTAGCAGGGCAAGGGCGGGAGCGAGCTTCTCTGCAAGGTCTCGCCTCACAGTGTAGTTCAGGATGGGATCATGTGCTTCAAGGATGTTGGATATGGCAGAGTGGACATCCGAAACACACGACTTAATCACCTCCCTTTCGGACCGAAGAGAATCAACCTCCTGTTGAGAGTTAGAGAGTTGAACACTCTTGACCTTCAGAGCGGTGGTCTTCCTAGCTAAAACATCCATTAACGAGTTCTCAGCAGCCAAATCGGCTTGGAGCTTTGAGAGACGCTCGTCAATAGTAGCACGAAATGCTGAGTTGTCGTCTGAGAGCGTTTGACGAAATGAAGCGAAGGACTTCAACTCAGTGGAGACAGACATGGCCAACTGTTGAACAATTGGTTCCAACATAGTCTTAGTGGCATTTGTACTCTCTTGTAAAGACTTTAACAGGGCAGAGGCATCAGAAAATAGTTTATCGACTTTTTCGGTCGCAGCCTGACAGGCTTTTGTTGAGGCATCAATGGCGGAGGTTGCAGAAGCGAGAGAATCGTGCTGGGCCTTTGAGAAAGCATCAACAATCTTCTGAACTGCAGCTTCAGAAAGTGATGATTGAGACGTGGAAGAAGAGGCAATGAGCAAGTCAACCTTGTCATGGAGCTCTTTGAGATGTTTCTTTGTAACCGGAGCGTCATCATCATCATCGCTCTGTACTTGAAACGGACTATAGTAGACCGAGTCAAACGTTATATTTTCCCCGCCAAGGAATGTTTCGTCTCCCTCGGAGGCGTGACCGGGAGACGGTGGTGGTGAAGAAGCTGGTGGTACAGTAGTATGGGTAGGTTCGGGTTGGTTTGTTTCGGGTGTAGGTGTGGGGGTAGGTTCGGGCGTTTTGGTAGTTTCGGGTGCGTTGGTGGTTTCGAGTGCTTGAGTGGTTTTGGGTGCAGCAGTATGAACCCCCGTATCAGATACGTTGGCTCTAACATTTGTAGTGGATGTTGTGGTTGCATCGGTGAATATTGGTGGTGGAATTGGGATTGAAGTGTTTGGAATGTGTGTAAAGGGGTTTATGGTGGGAATGGAAGTAGGAATAGTTTTAGGAGGAGAGGGAATTGGAGAAGGAGGGATTTGAATTTCAGGGGTAGGAGATCTGGGTGGAGTGTTGCCTCGTGGAGAGTCTTCAGAATCCGAACTCTCACCCTTAGACTCGCTTGAGGAGGAAGCGATAACCAGCTTTCTCCTGGGTTGGGTTTTTCGCCTCTTTTGCTGCAGAGACTGAGCAGCCTTTGTGGGTTTCCTCTTCTTTGGAGACGGGCGTTTAGCTCCTTTCGCCACCTATTTCCCCTTATAAACCTTCTTGCCTCTTGGAGCAGGCTTATTTGCGTCATGAATAGACTTCAACATCTCCGGAGTGAGATCCCTCGGACCGGAACGCTTAAATTCTTTGTAAGTTCTGATAATCCGGCTATCAGCTGGAACGTCACCATACATAGACTCCGGAATTGAACCGTTGAATGGAAAATTGGAAGCATCTGAGACAATGATCTTCGTGGTATGAAATGTACCAATCAAAGACATCGGAGCACTGGCGACAATGGGGACGTGGTACTTGTCCATCACCCATTTCGTGATCAAGGTCCAAAACCTAGCGTAAGAAACTTCTGAATGCCTTGAGGAAGAGGAGAGACTCTGGATGAGTTGTTGCCATAGAACAGACCCATAATCTACATTGATGCCATTGTAGATACCATACATGATTGACAGAAATAGTCGACTGGCACCATCAGAGCCATCACTCCTTTCAGAAAGGCCTTTGAATAAAACAGTGAACATCTCGTTCCACTGTGGAGGCAGGCACGACTTCTTGAATTTCGCGACTGAAGTAAGCACCTCCGTATAACCCATGTTGTAAAACATATTGAACAAGTGCCCCAGTGGAATCGTCTCAGGATTAACCCTCATAGAGTCAGCTTCAAACCCTAACAGGGAGCAAAATTGTTGCTTGGAAATTGATGCTTTGTGTTGAAAAACGTCAAAGAAGATTCTGTCAACCGCTTTGTCATAATGAGCAGTCGCAAAGATTTGCGAGAAGAACTCCATTGGAACTGATTCAGCTCTTGTAAGTGCAGGAGCGATCGGAGAAAATCGCAAGCACTCGATTATGGGGAACATGAAGGCATCGTAAGACTGAGGAGTTAAATCAATGATGAGGCTTTGTTGAGGGCGAATGGGAAGTATATGGGATGTTGCGTGAACAGAAGATGAATCTGCCATTGTTTGAAGAGAGTGAAGAAGATGATGAACAGGGAAGAATCAAGGAATTTTGGCTCACTGGGAATTTTGATGGCGGTAAAGAGGTAAATGAAGGATTGTGTTGCCTTTTATACTGGCGTTTAAGGAGAGAGAAAGATCTTCACAAATCTTCGATTGAGAATGGAAGGGTTTTTCGGAGTTGACTGATGCGTGACAGTTGGGGTTGTCGATGATCACACATGAGAGAGAGTGTCAGACCCCTAAGAACACGCCTCCCATCAAGCGCCGTTTGAATATAAACCGTTTCAAATTCACACGTGCTTCTGCGACGCCATTTGGAGATAAGACGTTTCCAATTTGCTCGCGTTCCCTTTTAGCGCCGTTTGAAATCAACTCGATTAGACTCCCGCCTGAGTCAGCATGTCATCATCTTATCCTTTTAAATTGTAACGGCATCTTTTGAACAATGCTCCCACGTGGATTAAAATTAACCACAACTTGTAATTAACCACCAATCCAATGAAAATGCTTGTAATTAATAGAACCGGAATTTCTGAAAATCAAAGATTTTCGTGCTAAGGGTGTAAAAGAAAAGAAATAAAGCAATACTTTTTAGGAAAAATTGTGATGTCAATAAAGACACGAAACAAATGATCCTGGGCACGAATCTCTTTCTTCAAAGTCAAGAGAGACCTTAAAGTGTTTGTTTGGTTTCCCGTTGGAATAACGATCAAACACTTATTAAGAAGTATTGAAAGGCTTCTTTTAATTAGGCTTCTTAGGGTGGCTTTCGCTTTGATTCAACAATCCTAATCTTGAAATAAGATAGAAAGTGAACAAAGTACTTGTGAGACCGGTGTAGTCTGTTGAACAAGTAGGTTGGTAATAATTTTAAATTGGCTGGGAAATATAAAATCTCAACAAAAATTAAAAACTGAATCCCATGGGAAGAAATGTTATTGTTTTTAACAATTTCATAGGAATCACACAAAAGAAAAATTTGAGATGTCATGAAGATACGTCCGTCAATTCATTAGTGAAAACTAGAGCAAAGTAATTGTTCACCGTCAATTCAGATTGGGTATTGAATTTTGGGTTTTACTCAGCTCGTAGTGGCACGAAACTAAGATCATGAGCGCAGTTATTGGGTAACCATAAACCTCAGTGGTAATTTCTGAGAGTCTCAAGGGTTACGTTTGTGAACTAAGTGGGATGGAGAAATGTAATGTAGATGGTGTAAGAAATCAAAGTACCTCTGCTGTGAAAGATAGGACTAAGCAAAAAACTCTTATCTCTTGTGAGAAGAGAGTTAGGTAGCTCATGATTAGAATAAATGTGATAGCCTAATTGGGAAGACAAGGTTTGTGTATACCAAGTCATTAAGGCTATTATTCAGAATCAGATGGGGCTTTGGACACATACAGCAGCATGCTTCTAGGACACTTAACTAATTCAACAATTTCCCCATAAACAAACACACAAATAAAATTAAAGCCAAAAAGGAAATAAAGAACAAAATATTTTTGGAGTTTTTTTTGAAATTATATATTAAGAGAAATATTTTTGGAATTTTTGATAAATAATAGTGAAAGAAAAAATAAATAAAAAAATAAAATAAATAAAAAAATAAAAAAAATAAGATTAAGAAAGAAAATAAAGAGTTAAAAAAAACTTTGGAACCAAACCCGAGCGTTCGGTCTATTGCGGTTGTGAAAAACTTTGGAACCGAACCCGAGCGTTCGGTCTATTTCGGGTGAGAAAAATTGAGGAACCGAACCCGAACGTTCGGTCTATTTCGGTTACCAAAGAAAATAGATTTTCAAAAAGGGAATACTTTTGACAATAAGATAAATGAATTTGGAACAATTGTACATGAAATTTACAACCAAGAAAACCACCTTTGATTGATGAGCGAAAAGCAGATTATCCAACCGAACCCGAGCGTTCGGTTCATTTCGGTACATGAGTACAAGACCCGAACCCGAACGTTCGGTCTATTTCGCTTCTTACTTTTGAGTTTGAGAGGTAATTTGTGGTACTGACTCTGATTCCATCATGCCTAGCCCTTGTAGAATTTTGTTGAACGACGCTTCAGGAAGGGCTTTGGTGAAGACGTCAGCCAGTTGATCAGTGGTTCTAACAAAATGAATTTCAACGTTCCCATCTTCCACATGATCTTTAATGAAGTGATACCTCAGTGCTATTTGCTTGGTCTTGGAGTGTTGTACAGGGTTATGACAGATCCTAATTGCACTTTCAGAGTCACAATATAGTGGGATCTTTTTCATATTGAGTCCATAGTCCCGGAGTTGACTTTGGATCCAAATCACTTGAGAAGTGCAGGAGGCAGCTGCAATGTATTCTGCTTCAGTTGTAGACAAAGACACACAAGTTTGTTTCTTTGATTGCCAGCTAACCAACTTCCCGTCAAGGAATTGGCAGCCTCCAGTGGTGCTTTTCCTGTCTAGTCCACAACCTCCACGGTCTGCATCTAAGTAGGCTTGAACGAAGAAGCTTGAGTTGGAAGGATACCATAGACCTAAAGAGGTAGTTCGCTTGAGATAACGAAGTATGTTCTTCACTGCAAGCATATGAGGTTCACGTGGATTCGCCTGAAATCTAGCACAGTAGCATACAGAGAACATTATATCAGGCCTGCTAGCAGTAAGATACATCAGAGAACCGATCATCTGGCGATATAGCGTAATATCAACTGCTGGCTTATCCAAGGATGGAGTGAGCTTGGTGTCGAACGCCATTGGAACTTTAACCTTTGAATCTCCCGTCATGCCAAATTTTGCTAGGAGAGTCTTTGTGTAAGCTTCCTGATTAATAAAGATGCCTTCGGGTCCCTGTCTAATATTTAAACCAAGGAAAAAGTTAATTGGACCCATTGAGCTCATTTCAAATTTAGTCTCCATCAGCTTTCTGAATTCAACCGTTAAGCTAGGATTCATTGAGCCAAAGATGATATCATCGACGTAAATTTGAACAATCATAAGGTGGTTACATTCCTTCTTACGAAAGAAGGTTGGGTCAACCGAACCTTGTTTGAATTTGGACATCTTTAAAAACTTTGTTAGCGTTTCATACCAGGCTCTCGGAGCTTGTTTCAGTCCATATACGGCTTTGTCCAAAATATAACAATGATTAGGGTACCTTTCATTTACGAATCCAGGAGGTTGCTCCACGTACACTGTTTCTTCAAGTTCTCCATTTAGAAATGCACACTTGACATCCATTTGGTAGACTTCAAAGTTTTTGTGTGCAGCATAGGCAAGAAATATTCTAACGGATTCCAGCCTAGCTACAGGAGCAAAAGTTTCTTCATAGTCAATTCCTTCCTCTTGACAGTGTCCTGTCACCACCAGATGTGCTTTGTTTCGTATCACGTTCCCTTCCTTGTCCATTTTGTTTCTGAATACCCATTTGAGACCAACAACTGAGGCATTTTGAGGAGTTGGAATGAGGCGCCAAACTTTGTTCCTTTCGAATTCATTCAGTTCGTCTTGCATAGCTTGAACCCAATCGGAGTGATCAAGAGCAGTGTTAACTGTTTTTGGTTCAACTTTTGATACGAAGGAGTTAAACATACATAATACTACTTTTGAAAATAAGGAAGTTTGTTTTACCTTAAGTTGTGATCGGGTCAGAACTTTTTCAGAGACATTACCGACAACTTGAGAGACTGGATGATCTCTGGCCCATTTGACAAGAGGAGGGTAATTTGGATCATAGGATGGATCCAATTCAGCGTTTACCATCTCTTCTAGTTTGGATTGACTTTCATCGTCATAAAGCATATCGGCATTCTCCCCCTCGACAAATAAGCTTTCTGGTATTTCTTGAGTATCTTGAGCTACAGAGGTTTCTGGTGGTGCTGAGCTTTCGGGTGTTGATGCACCTTCGGGTGGTGAGGCACTTTCGGTTGTTGAAGAGTGTTCGGGAGCAGCTTGAGAACTGTTCTCCCCCTCAACATGTGAGCTCGGCTGTGATGAGGACGATGGATCCTCCCCCTCGACTGAAGCATTGTGCTATGGAGATTTGTTGGAACTGGATACTCCTTCATTCATTCGCGTTGTAGCATCTTCGACAAGTTGCTTCAGATGATTTACCCTGTTGTCTGCTGCGCTGGCTTCTGAGAGAATGACCTTCTCTGGTTCATCAAATAACTCGACGAACTTCTCAAAGAGGTTTGCAATCGAGGCTGTGACTTGACCTGTTTGAGGAAAGATTTCTCAAGCTGTGTCTTCGTTGGCCTTAAGCTTTTTGACATAGCTATCATCAAAAGTCACGTAATAAGTTTCTTCTATTTTCCTCGAGCGTTTGTTTAAAACCCTGTACGCTTTAGAAGTGAGAGAATAGCCCATAAAAATCCCTTCATCGGCTTTGACATCAAACTTGTTGCGGTGTTCTTTAGAATTGAAGATGAAGCACCGTGAACCGAACACATGGAAAAATTTGACATTTGGCTTCCTGTTGTTGATGTTCTCATAAGGAGTGAGAGTGAATTGCTTATTGAGATATGACCTGTTCTATGTAAAACAAGCTGCAGAGATAGCATCAGTCCAAAAATATAAAGGTAAAGAAGCAAAACTTAGCATGGTTCGGGCCGCTTCACACAAAGATCGGTTTCGTCTTTCGACAATTCCGTTTTGTTGAGGTGTGTAGGGAGCTGAGAAGTTGTGACTGGTTCCTTTTTCTGCCAAGAATTCTTCGAATTCTTTATTTTTGAACTCCAGCCCATTGTCGCTCCTGATGTTGCGAACGACTTTCTTCAGCTGTACTTTAACCTGCTTGATGAACATCTTTAGCTTGTGAGTCGCTTCAAATTTAAGCTTCAGAATGAACACCCATGTAAAACGCGAAAAGTCATCAACAATAACAAGAATGTACTTGCTACTGCCGATGCTTTCGATAGATGATGGACCACACAAATCAATATGAAGTAACTCTAGTGGTTCAACAACTTTAGTGTTTATTATTGATGGATGACTTTGACGACTCTGCTTCCCTATTTCACATGAAGCACACAAATGTTCTCTATCGTACTTGAGCAATAGAAGACCTCGAACATGACCTCCGGTGAAAAGTTTGTTGATATCCTTAAAGTTGAGATGTGAGAGCCTTCGGTGCCATAGCCATCTTTCGTCAGATTGTGCTTTGGATAACATGCAGATAGTTGGATTCCCTTTGATGGGTTTGAGGTTCAGGGGAAACATTTCACCTTTGCACTCCGACTTAAGAATAACTCTTTTCATCTTCTTCTCAATTATTTCTGAACCCTCATCGTCGAATGAAACTTTGAGACCGGTACCTTCAACAAGCTGAGATACACTGATGAGGTTATGTTGTAGTTCTTCTACGTATGCAACCTTCCTAATCGTGAAATCACCATTTGTAATCATTCCATAGCCTTTTATGGTGCCGAAGGAGTTGTTCCCGAACTTGACATTTCCACCATTTGAAAGAGACCTAAATTCCCTTAGCTCTTCCTTCCTTCCTGTCATGTGACGCGAGCAGCCACTGTCAATGTACCATTCTTCGTCAAACTGCTCATCACTGATAACCTGCAAAAATTAAGCAGATTTAGGAACCCAAAGTTTCTGTGGTCCACGTGAGCCTTTCACAGGAACAGGAATAGTAAGAGAGATGTCAACAAGATATGTTCTTTTTATTAGTGTTGTTTCATCTTTCTTTTTGATGGTGAAAACCTTAATTTTATTGGGATTTGTTGCTTTTGGTTTGGACTCTGGTTTAACTGACGAAACCTTTAATTTTCCTTTCAGATCAGTTGATGATTTAGGTTTTTGAGAGCGAATAGAATAGAATTTAGAATGTGGTTGAGAGGAATTAGAAGAATTTAAAGAATTAGAAGAGTTAGAATGAGAGAATTTAGACTGAGATGATTTCTTGACTTGAGATTCTAGGTGACCCTTTTGTTTTTGATCATCAGTGGGACCGAACCTAGAATTTTGGTCGCTTTTGCTCTCTAAACCGAATCTTTGCTTTCAGTAGATAGTGTTTTCTGAACCGAACCTCTGCTTTCGGTTGATATTGTTCTCTGAGCCGAACCTCTCCCTTCGGTTGTTATTGCTCTCTTGTGATCTAACAGTACTTTTCTCTGACTTTAAATTTCTGTCACGATATGAGAAATAGGCATTTTGAGATTGCCAAAACTGTTTTCTTTCAGAGAGATTCTTCTTGTATCTCTGATTCCTTTGCTGTTTTTGATTTCTCACCTGCTTCGGCTGATGATGGATATTCGCTTTTGGTTTTTGTTTTCCGTCAGCTGGTTCACTCCGAACTGATGATGTTTCGCTTAAAGGAGTGACTTCTTTTTGCAGGAATTCCTTTTTCTTCAGGAACATCTTTTGTACCACTAGTACTTGGCAAGTCGAAGCTATCAGGCTTGTTCAAAGGTTCTGGCACATATCTGCCTTTGGTTTTCCACGATGTCCTTTCTGACATACCAACTGTTTCATCAGCATTGTCGATAGGAGCTGACCAGAAGAACTCATCGCAGCCATCAGCATTATCTTCGTTTACAATGGCTGTGAGTTCAGCTGTCTGATGTTCGGTTACACCTGTGACCTTATACACCTGATTTGGAGTGGTTCTAACCTTTTGGTATACTACAGCCTTTTCTTCAAGGATCGGGGACTTTTGTTGGGACAAACGAGCAAACTCCACAAAATTTTCTGAAATAAGATTCTTGTGGTTTTTGGGTTCGCTTTTGACAAACTCAGAACAGTAAACTACATCCTCTATAGAAATTTCACTCATATCATCGGCATCATTAAGCTCAGATGCATTTTCAAAATCAATTTTATTTTCTGAGCTCAAGTTGGTACTTAATGAGTCAAACTTTTGTATGGTTTCGGTCCTTAGTTTCAGTTTATCATTTTCATCCAAAAGGTTTTTCAGCATGTCCTTATGGTCCTTGGACTTTATGAAAGATTCGATTTTGTCTAGACCATACATATATGTCGGATTAACATCCTCAGACGAAACAACACTTTCACAATTATACGCTTCAGCATCAATTTCATCCTCCTTAAACTCAAGGACGGGCAAAATCATGCGATGAATTTTCTGTCCTATTTCACAGTCCAAATGAAGCTGAGTGATATTAGTATAAAGACGCTTAGCAATTAAACAAAAGACATTTCTCTGTTTTAAAAGTTTTAAATTGTCTCTTTGCAAATAAATGTTTTCATCCTTGGTTTTGATTAACTCCGACTCCTTCAGTTCGATCCACATCCTCCGTTCCTCACTCTTTGAAGACACCCTGCTTATTTGGTCAGTTAGGTTAGAATTGGTGACTCGTGTTTAAGTTAAACTGCTGTCTAGATGAGAGATTCTTGAATTAACATTTTTTTAATTCTTTTTCATATGAACTTTGTGGGACTTTGAATGCAATAAAAATGGATAGTACCTTCTTGATTAGTTCATCAAGTTCGTTGAACTGCACGCTGAGCGGTTTTGCTGTGAAGCACAAGTCCTCTCGCTCCTTTGTGTCTTCATTCCCACCATCTGTGTTCTATCCCCTCATCTGAGATACATCAGACACCATCAAGCATTTTCCACCGCTACCCTCATCTTTCGCCACATAAGCCTTTCCATGAGAAGGCTTCCTTACTTCATCATCCTCAGAGTCGGTTGACCAGACCTCCACGCCACCGAACTCACCATTCGCTACCGAACCCTGCACAATTAAAGCATTCATAGAAGGGTTAGCAGTAGATTTCTTTCTCTTGATCTCTTCCAGCTTTTTCGACAACACTGCTTCTTCATCTTTCTCCTCATCCTTTTCTTCCATTTTCTTAAGAACACAATCTTTGGCATAGTGGTTCTTTCCTCCACAATAATAGCAGCTCACTCTCGAATCTCCTTCAGCTTTCGGTTCCTTCTTTGGTTCTTCTGCCTTCGGTTCTTCCCTGACCTTTTTAGAACTATAACTTCCCTGCCAATTTCGGTTCTTATTGGTGGGGAACCTTTTCTTGATGAACCTTTTTGGGTTTGACACCATCATTGCATAGTCTTCAGAGGTAAGGTCATAATCCTCTAGGTTGAGGTCTTCATCTTCCATCACAGCTTTGCTTTTGGACAGAAGGGCCAATGAACCCAAGCTTGAAACCACATTTTTCTCCTGTAACACGATCTTTTCTTGAGATTTTAGAATGCCTACCAGTTTCGCCAAAGAGTAAGATTTGAATTGCTCATGCGCTTTAACTGTGGACACAACCGCTCTCCACTCAGATCTGAGACCGTTTAAAAAGGTAACCTTTTGTTCAATCAACTTCCTTTCAATATCATGTTTAATCATCTTACTGAGAAGATGATTGAAGCGATCGAATGTCTGAGTTACAGTTTCTTCAGGACTCTGCTTGAATTCACCAAACTCGGATAGTAGCGAGGTTTGAATGGAATGCTCAAGATCCTCGTCCGTAGAATATAATTCTCGTAGCCTATCCCATATTTCTTTGGCAGTTGTGCATGAACTCACCAGCCTGAAAGTGTCAGATTGAAGAGCGAATCTGATTAATCTCAATGCTTTAATATTGCACTGAAATTTATCTTTTTCGTCTTGAGCAATATCTTTAACGTCTTTCAAAAGATCATTATACTCCTTCTGAGTTTTAATAATTCTTGAAGTTGCTGAATGAGCGAATGGTCCAGATACGATTGCTTCCCAGATGAGATATCCATTCTCCTCAGATCCGATTTCATAATCTTCAAAATGATGTGCCCAGACTTTGTAATCCTGAGTATAAAGAATGGGAATCTTTGTCGTTGATCCAATGCTGTTTGAAATGTTAATGGGATTGGATTGTGACTCGTCCATGCTTGATCGAATAACCTGTTTAAAAGATCAGACTTGTAATGTATTAAATTAGGGCAAAACAAATAAATGCTGAGTTACGTCAATTATGGGATGACGGCTCAATAAATATTGATTAATGCGGAATAAACCTAATCGCAACCTTTTTCACAAAAAAGATGTGTATGAATTACACAGCCTCCTGCTCTGATACCAATTGATAAGATATTAAATAAACTTGAAGATCGATTAGATCTTTGTAACAGGTAGTGCGAAGAACATAAACAATAAACAAGACAAAGTTGAATCACAATATGTCGAATGATTAATTCAAACAATCCTCAGCAGAGCTCGACTAAGAACTTCCGACGTAGAGGACTTAGGATTACAGAACGATAATGAAACTACTCTGATCAATCTATTCTTTTGTTACTATCGTTTTAGTCGTTAACCTAAGATGCATGCAAGCACCTATATTTATAATAAACCCTATCAAGCTCACGGTTGGACAGGCCCAAACTGGAGTTACAAAACTGGACTAACTAGCGAGCCCAATCGACGCAATACTTAACAAAACACAACCCAACAAGACTTGATACCGATTCCCATGAGGGGATGTATGTGTGATTGTGGGTATGGACTGGTTGAGTTGCTTCAATGCCATGATCGACTGTGAGGGCCAGCGTTTGGTAGTTCGAACCCCAAGTGGGGGAGAACTGGTTATCTACGACGAGGGCACCAGATTAGGATCAACATTTTGCTCAGCTGCCAGGGCTCGACTGTACATTCAACACAGGTGTACGAGTTATTTAGCATATGTGGTGGATACGCGGGTCAGGGAACAGGTTTTGGTTTTAGATGTTCCGGTTGTCAAAGAGTTTGCTGATGCGTTTCCGGAGGAGTTACCGGAGTTCCTCCATAGAGGCAGGTCGACTTCAGGATCGACCTAGTGCCAGGTGCGGCCCCTATCTCCAAGGCGTCGTACCGATTGGGACCACCAGAGATGCAGGCACTGTCATCACAACTCCAGGAACTGCTGGGCAAGCAGTTCATCCGTCCGAGCAGTTCTTCGTGGGGAGCACCGATTCTCTTTGTGAATACGAAGGATGGTTCACACCAGATGTGCATTGAATACCCGGAGTTGAAAAAGTTGACGGTGAAGAACCATTATCCACTACCACAGATCGACGATCTCTTTGATCAGCTACATGGAGCATCTTGGTTCTCCAAGATAGATTTTAGGTCTGGGTACCATCAGGTCAGGGTATGGGAGGAGGACATGGAGAAGACCGCGTTTTGGACTCTTTACGGACATTACAAGTTCATGGTGATTTCGTTTGGGCTTACCAACACGTAAGCTATATTTATGGACCTGATGAATCAGGTATGCAAACCGATGCTTGATCGCTCAGTCATTGTGTTTATAGATGGCATCTTGGTATATTCCAAGACTAAAGAGCAGCACGAGGAGCATCTTCGGGAGCTATTGGGAGTTTTGAGGCGAGAACGACTTTACGCCAAGTTCTCAAAGTGCGAGTTTTTGTAACGAGAGGTTCAGTTCCTTAGGCATCTCATTAATCAGGAGGGGATTTTGGTCGATCCGGCCAAGATCGACGATCTTATGCAGTGGGAGGTTCTGAAATCTCCCTTGGATATCAGGAGCTTCTTGGGATTGGCAGGGTACTAACAGAGATTCATACATGATTTCTCCAAGATTGCAATACCCCTCACTTGTCTCACGAGGAAGGGGTGGATTCGCGGTGGGACCCAGAGAAGCAAAGGGCATTTGAGATCCTCAGACGGCAACTTTGCAAGGCTCCATTCTTGACTCTCTTGGCGGGAGTTGAGGATTTTGTAGTGATCTATGATTCGTCCATCACAGGACTGGGAGCAGTCCTCATGCAGAGAGGACGAGTGATAGCCTAAGCGTTGCGGCAGTTGAAGCCGCATAAGACAAGATATCCCACACATGATTTGGATTTGGGAGCGATAGTATTCACTCTCAAGATTTGGAGACATTATCTCTACGAGTTCCGTTGTACCATATACATGGACTACAAGAGTTGAGGCAGATTGTGGATCAGCCAAACCTGAACATGAGACAACACAGGTGGCTTGACGGAGTCAAGGAATATGACTGCAAGATCCTTTACAATCCTGGTAAAGCGAATGTGTTTGTGGACGCCCTGAGCCGCAAGTCAGTAGGATCTTCTGCTCCAGCTGCATGTAAGAGGATATATGTGGATTCTCCACTCGTGAGCTTGATTAGGGAAGCTCAAGCTGAGGGTATGCAACTGGAGATTTAGAAGCTTGAGAGGATCATGGGCGAGAACACCTGATTTGTGCACGATAGACGTGGATTATTGACCCATTGTGGTCGGGTCTGGGTTTCGATGTCTTGTGGGTCAGATAGATTGTTCTAGAGGAGGCTCATAAGTCTCATTTCTCTATTCACTCGGGGCCACCAAGATGTATCGAGATTTACGATTGAGTTACTGGTGGCCATGCACGAAGAGGGAGATCACATGGTACGTTGACAAGTGCTTGACCTGCCGGATGGTCAAGGCCGAGCATTAGAGGCCGCATGGCCAACTACAACCTCTGGAGATTCCCATGAGGAAATGGGAGCAGATCACGATGGATTTCATCACCAAGTTACAAAGGACAACTAGGGGTTTCGACGCTATTTGGGTCATTGTAACGACCATAAAATTTCAACTGATTTAAACTTTTCAAAAACAACCTCGTTTCATTAAGTTATTACAAAAAGGTTTTCAGTACAATTATCATCAAAGTCTTCCCAGAATCACATCATAAAACAAAATCACGAGGAGCGGTACGAACACGCCTTTGCCTTGCCACGGTCTCCTGAAGAACCTGAAAAACATTAAACCACAACTGTAAGCCCGAAAGCTTAGTGAGATACCCCCAAAATACCAACCAATTATACCATACACGCATAACATTGTTGGATTAGTGTCTAAGTCCATAACTATTTTGGTATGTACTTGACCCGATGGTGCATGGTCCTTTTGGATTGCCTTCACCAAAGCAACTTGATAGGATGAATTATAGAGAGAGAGGATTAATTATGATTTATTAATATATTATGAGAATAATATATTAAAGGAGAAATAATATTGTTTAATTAATATTAGTCAAGAATTAATAAGAATTAAGTTTGTGGCTAAAAGACATTAATTAAACTTAAGGGACTAGAACTGTCAATTGTGTGATTGTTTAATATTGGGCTAATGGACTCCATATTAGAGGGGTGGACGAATGCTATGGGGAACCCCATTAGAATTCATCCTAGGCCTGTAAGGAAGGAGTCCATGGGTTGCTTAGGGCTTAAGCATCCAAATTAGGGTTTCCTTGTTAGATAACCCTAATAGTCTCACTATTTAAAGGACCCTTAAGCCCCAAAAACATGGTCAACAAGATCCTTAGGATGTCCACACGTTCGGGCAGCCTCCTTATCTTCTCATTCTTCATCCTCTTGCTCTTGGTGTTTGTGAACCATTAGAGGAGTGACATTTGTGACTCTAAGCTTTCTAAAGTCATTACAAGGAGGATTTGAGATTGTTATTACTACATAACATTCAAGGTAATATCTTAAACCCATTGTTATGTTAATATTGATTATCATATGCTAGATCTAGGGTTTAAAGTCGTTGATGAATTGCATGTACAATAGAGAAACCTAGATCCAAGCATTAGGGTTTGTATGAGCACATAGGATACTCTTATGGCAAAAACCCATCAAACATGCCATATCATAACAGAACACAGAGCAACCATGCACTTCGGGTCTACTGTGTGACTGGTCCGTCGTATCGGCCTTCAGTCCACCTGGTCCACCCTCCGAGTCTAGACATATACATCAAGTCTACAGTGTGATTGGTCCGCCTGCACTGGGCCTTCAATCCACTTGGTCCACTCTCTCAGTCTACAGTGTGACTGGTCCGCCTGCACTGGGCCTTCGGTCAGCCTGGTCCACTCACCGAGCCTCGGCACGTCTGGTCCGCCCTCTCGGGGCCTACAACCTATCCGGACCGCTCGCTGGGCCTTCGGGACAGCCGGTCCGCCTTGGGTATGTTGGCCTACAGCACAAAGCAGGACCCGCCTCAACCCAACCACAGTCCAACAACCATGTACACATAAACATTCAATCATATAACAATTCACATTCAATCAAGCCGATCTAGCAGATCACATAACATAACATCATCCTAACCAGGATACCGACCTAACCGGTCACTAGCATAACATCATCCTGTATACCAGGATACCGACCTTAACTAGGTCTCTAACACAATACCATCCTAACTACCAGGATGCAAACATAACAAAGTAACAACACACAACGATACCCGGATCATAATCCGATAAAGCGTCGGCCTTGGTGCCTTAGACCCTGTTAATATAGCGAGGATAACTCACCTCGCAACTGCCGAAACACTGAACTGAAGAAGCAGATTCCCGAATCACCGCCTCACTGAAAATCCCGAACTATCTGAAGCAGCAAAATAACCATTAGACCAAACACAATACCCTTCCAAGGGTAAATTGACCAATTTACCCTTAACTCAATCTGGTCCATGACTAAGGCCCACAATAAAAATATGAAAGGCCCATCACAAGATAAGCTCTCAAGCCCACTAATGGTCTAAAGACCAAAAGTCCGAAGCAAAGCCCAATATTGCCCCAATTTACTAAATTGGGCCCACCTCACCAAATGGGCCTAGATCCAAGGTCCATAATAATTAGTGAGTCCACAATACTCCATCCATAATGTCCAGACACGATCCAAGATCTAATAGCCCAATAACAGCCCAATCTCCTAAGGCCCAAAATGAAATCCCAACAGAGGGAGTACGCTGGGCGTACCCTCCTTGGTACGCTGGGCGTACAACGATGTTCACGAATTGGAATCGGGACTGAAACCCACTACGCTGGGCGTACTCCCAGTTACGCTGGGCGTAACTCCGCTGAACTACAGCTTCTCATAAGATCTTAATGGCTTTAGCTCTTAAGTCCAAACTTCAGATCCATAGACCACATATGCCTAGGAATCATAAAGTCTCAAACTTTATTACTTGGGACGTCCATAAAGCTCTTAATCCAAGGTCTTAATCCATTAAGACCTATCTATGACACATGTGAGACAACCAAAGCCCTTGGGACCTCTTTTTTCTTACTCAAGACCTCTCTTAAGGTCTAAAAGGACAACTAATCTCAACCAACTCGAAACGTGCCTCAAGATGAGGGTTTTTGGGACATGAATGATGTCAAAACTTCACAACACATAGATCTACACAATATGATTGTCAAGCTAGAGACTTTTTACCTCAAAAGAGCCTCAGAATATGATGTCTTTCCAGATCTACAAGCTCCAGCCACTCAACTCCTTCTTTGACAACTTCCTCTTTCTTCTTCAAGACTCTCTTTTGCCAAAACAAGCTTTCCAAGGCCAAACACACCCAAAATGGGAGGTGGGACGGCTATCTAGGGTTTCTGAGGTTAAGAGAGTTCTTATGGAGGCTAGGGTAAGAACCATTATGTTCATTATATAGTGGCTGACCCTAAATTTAGGGTTTCTGGATGATAGACGTACGCTGGGCGTACGCCGAGAGGTCTCCGCGTTCCTTTCCTCCACTACGTTGGGCGTACATCCAGCTTGCGCTGGGCGTACCTAGCCAAACACATGCACGCATGCTTGGCATGCATGGGGCCCCTTTGCTAATTTCCCACCTGAGGGACCATTGCTGCCAATATCCATAATTTACGACATCCCCTCCATCAAGTCGTTCCCGCTAAACTCTATATCCACATCAAGGACCGAAACGCCCTTACTCTTGCTCTCGGGAACCATACATAGATATTTCAAGAACGGGGTGTTACAATTCTCCCCCACTTAAATTAGGCTTCATCCTCGAAGCCTGCAACAACTCAACTCCAGAACTACTCCCGTAATGCACCACCTGGCATGAACCAGAGCAGGTTCCTCAAGACACAACCACCGAAACCCAAAACCCAACTTTCTTTTTCTTGCGGTGTTCAGACCACCGCTTCAAGCCGGCCACTGGCCTCATCCTCTGATAACCACACTTATCAACCGAGTACCACTCCATGTTACTTCACTCGCTCCAATTCATAACAACCACTTGGCTCATACGAGCTAGTGATAATCGTGAACCACCGGAATCCCGATCTGAGTCCAACTTTATCCACTCCATGCCGATAGGATGACACATCCCTCAGGATGAATTTCTACTACATACACAATTCCTTGATTAAAATCAAGCTGGGAGTCCGAGACTCCATCCTTGCATCCCCTCCGAGCCTCTTGGCTCTACACCCTCGGAATTCCGTCCGACCTCAACAGACATCGAATCCGGATGTGATTCCATACCACTGCCGCAAACCCGCTACTCAATGACCATAATTGGAACACCCCAATCATAACTTCGCACTACTACCTTCACTTTCGTGAACTTACACACCTTCTCGGAGCTACATTCTTTTCCCTTTCCTTACCAAGGAAAACCAATTGGCTGCCTTGACACTACCACAAGTGCCATGGCGCTCACCCAATACTACACCATTTCCTTATAGCATAACTGCTATCCCATGCACCACACATACTTTGAATCCGCTCGCAGGGAGTTCTCGAGTCTATGCACGACCTACACTAATCGTGATCAATATCTGGGGCCAGACCTTCTGATGTTATCACATCACGACATACTCATTTCATATCCTCATATAGATCTATCAACACATGCAGAGTCTTCAGCATGAATGAACCGCCTTACCAGGCTTTCAGCCCATCTGGACCACTCTCAGAACCTTCAACAGGTCTGGACCGCCCTCCAGGGCCTTCAGCCTGTCTGGACCGTTCTCCGAGCCTTCCGCATGACTGGTACGCCCACCGGCCTTCAGTCTATCCGGACCACTCATCTAGCATTCATCATCCCGCGCTATCTATCCAGAAAACTCCCCCATGCATACTGTTCTAGCCCTCTAGGGGTTCCGAACTCTCTCTCCACCCTTCATACTCAAACCCGGCCTAATCCTAGGCCTTCCACAATCAATCACCCTTGGTCTGCATCCCGCCCCGCCTGTCTGTCACTTGCTCACACCAACCTACGCTCGGCTGACAGAATCACTATTGAATCCCAACAGCTAAACAACCTCACATGCTTATCGATCTTCCGGAGAATTCTCCAATTCTCCCCCACTTAGAGCACAAACTATCAACCACCGGTCGCCGTCACCGACCTCCCTCGACAACCCTACACAACACAAAACCTTACACGCGAACTGATTCCCACCAGAACGAGCAATCTTCACAAATTTTCATAACAACACTGATCATCCCGGGCTCGAAAGAAACTCGATCTTCCGCTAACCACTCCTCAGACTGCAGATGCTACCCGACATTCCGACCAAAAGTCAGATTCCCACAGATAATCCTCATGAATGACAACCAACGAATTTTTCAACACTAAACCCATAACCATACCATAATCCTCGAGGAACAACGAATACAATAAAAAAAATCACACAGCGAGACTAGCAGATAAACAATACTCCATAATAATCACCAAATAACAAGACATCAAGAAAGAAACATACCTGCAGCTGCATCCGGCACTGCCCTGACCTCCTCTGCTGTAAGCTGAAAAGCATGACCCTGAGCCCTTGGGGGCTCCGCTCTACCCTGACCTCCACCCGTAATCCTCAAAGTGGTCGGAGCTGGAGCCTGCACCAGTCCTGCAGCAAGCTGTGGACAATTGGCCCTCAAGTGTCCAACCTAATGACAATGATAACAAATCCTCAAATCCCGAACCAGGGCTATCTGCTGACAATCCCTCGCGTAGTGCCCCTCCTTTCTGCACTTGCGGCATGCACCATCGGACCTACAAACTCCGGTGTGAACCTTCCCACACTTCCCACAAGTGTGGCTGCTCTGATATCCCAATCTAGAATCAATGGTCTTGGACCGTTTCGATGCTGGCTGCGGCTACACCGGAGCCTGTCTCTGCTCTCGCAACTGCAACTCAATCTCCAAATCACGCCGCCTGGCGGCCTCCTGCAACTCCAACAAGGTCTCTCACCTCTGCATAGACACAAATTGCCTTATATCCCTCTTGAGCATACTTAGATATCGGGACATCTGAGCCTGCTCCGAAGCAAACTCGGGGCAAAACATCGCCCTCTCAGTGAACATCCTGGTGATCTTCGTCACCGACTCCGAATCGTGCTTCAGCTCCAGGAACTCCTGAGCCAATCTCTCCTTCTCAACCCGTGGAACATAACGAGTGCTAAACATCTCCCGGAACTGATCCCATGAAACCGCAGCCCTCTGCGCATCCGAATACGACCCCTTGGTCAATCTCGACCAATCCTTCGCCCCGTGCCTCAACAGGTTCAGAGCACACCTCACCCTCTGACCAACAGGGCATGAACACGTGAAGAAACATCCCTCCACGTCCGACAACCATCTCATAGCAACAATCGGGTCCTGAACCCCATCGAAGGTAGGAGGCTTCGTATTATCGAAGTCCCGATACTGAAAACCCCGACCAACTCCTCCCCCTGCCGCTGCTACAGCCGTTGTAGCCGCGGCGGCAGCCGTCTCTGTGAGAGCCGCATAGCGCTCATCAAAATACTCAACCATGGCGGTCTTGATCGACCCAAACAGTTCCGGCAACTCAGCCCGGAAAAACGCAGCAACCTCATCATGTAGGATCTCACGAATCCTAGCATCCAACTCGCACGTGCTCATCTGACCAATAACCTTGGGCGGTACTGACCCGCCCTGACCTCCCTCTCCTGCTCCCGATCCTGACCCGGATCCGCTCCCAGCATACCTCGTAACCGCCATACTAAAAAACACCACAAGATCTCAGATACTTCCCACAAACCCGAGAACCAACTCCCAACCCAACCCTAGAGGTCATGGTTTCTTTTGCACGCGTATGGGTCCTGTGCTTTCAGTATTACGGGCCCATACTACCTTCCACACCTACCCATATTTATATCAAGTATACCACAACACCCTAATGAAAAAAAAACATACATAACAAGCGCTCAACCCTCACTCCTAGAGGAACACCGGAAATCTCCCACAGAGGAACCCTAGGCTAGTAGGCATCATAAATCAGGCAACATTATCATGAAATCCTGAAGATCTCTAGCCTAGTACTAGCATGCTGTTCTATCAAAGCTCAAAAACAAATATCATGTATGGTATTCTGGGGTTACTTACTGGCTCCGGCTGATCGTACCTCCACGTCCTCCTTTACTCATTTTGAAAACCATTTTAAATTCTCTTTTAAAAACTCTCCCTGATTTGAGACTGGATTCACACGAATATTCCTCCAATTCACTCAAACCAAGGCTCTGATACCAACTTGTAACGACCATAAAATTTCAACCGATTTAAACTTTTCAAAAACAACCCCGTTTCATTAAGTTATTACAAAAAGGTTTTCAATACAATTATCATCAGAGTCTTCCCAGAATCACATCATAAAACAAAATCACGAGGAGCGGTACGATCACGCCTTTGCCTTGCCACGGTCTCCTGAAGAACCTGAAAAACATTAAACCTCAACTGTAAGCCCGAAAGCTTAGTGAGATACCCCCAAAATACCAACCACTTATACCATACACGCACAACATTGTTGAATTAGTGTCTAAGTCCAGAACTATTTTGGTATGTACTTGACCCGATGGTGCATGGTCCTTTTGGGTTGCCTTCACCAAAGCAACTTGATAGGATGAATTATGGAGAGAGAGGATTAATGATGATTTATTAATATATTGTGAGAATAATATATTAAAGGAGAAATCATATTGTTTAATTAATATTAGTCAAGAATTAATAAGAATTAAGTTTGTGGCTAAAAGACATTAATTAAACTTAAGGGACTAGAACTGTCAATTGTGTGATAGTTTAATATTGGGCTAATGGACTCCGTATTAGAGGGGTGGACGAATTCTATGGGGAAACCCATTAGAAATCATCCTAGGCCTCTAAGGAAGGAGTCCATGGGTTGTTTAGGGCTTAAGCATCCAAATTAGGGTTTCCTTGTTAGATAACCCTAATAGTCTCACTATTTAAAGGACCCTTAAGCCCCAAAAACGTGGTCAACAAGATCCTTAGGGTTTCCACACGTTTGAGCATCCTCCTTCTCTTCTCTTTCTTCATCCTCTTACTCTTGGTGTTTGTGAACCAATAGAGGAGTGACATTTATGACTCTAAGCTTTCTAAAGTCATTACAAGTGTAACATCCGGAATTTTAGGTATTATATTTATTCATTATATTTCAAGTTTTGTGGAAGAACTCGGCGAGTTGGTGCGTAGACTCGCCGAGTAGAGACGCGAATCATTATTCGGGTGGATGGTTGGACTCGACGAGTCGCCCCGAGGACTTGGCGAGTCCACGCTGTTTAATGAAACCCTAATTCCTCGGGTTTGGGGCCTATTTAAGGGGCCTTATGATCGTCATTTGCGGCTACCAGACCCCAGAGAGAAACCCTAAGTGAGCTAGAGAGATTGTGAGAGGTTAGGAGCCATTCCTTGATCATTTGTTAGTGTTTTTGCAAATAGAAGAGGACCAAGACAAGAGGAGGCTGAAGAGGGTGCTAATCCAGTGATTCCAGGGCTCAGAGACTTCATTTTGAGGTATTCATTCGACCCTTCTTCAGTTTATGGTGTAATTGCTAGAGTTAGGGCTTTTTAGCCCCTTTTAGAGGAAGGTTATTGAGTAATTGGTCCCTTCTCGTGTTGGTGTTGTAGATCTGGACCCAAAGAGGTCCAGAGACCCTTTTCCCTTGAGCTTTATGAGTGTTAATGGGGGTTATGAGATTTGGATGTCATTTTAGTGGTCATATCTTCAAATAAGGCCATTAAGCCTTTGCATGAGCACCAAGATGTTAGCTTTACATGATTATCTTGCTTGGGGATGCCAGATCTATGATTGTATGGGACGGATCTGACCTCAGAAGTTGATTTGAGAGTGTGCATGGCATGAACTCGCCGAGTCCCAAGAACAGATTCGGCGAGTAGTATGAAGGTTGCCCATTAATCATTCAGTGAGTGGACTGCCGAGTTGGGGGATGACTCAATGAGTCAGAAGGGGATTCGAGGACTGAAGTTCAAGGCTGTACTCGCCAAGTTGTTCTTGAAACTCGGCGAGTTGAGTCGGGGTGGCCTCGCGATTCATGCCTGATGTGACTCGTCGAGTTTAGGGAGGGACTCGACGTGCCCAACGGGTCAAAGAGCTGGGAGTCATGTGTGTACTCGCCGAGTCACCGGAGTGCACTCGGCGAGTTGGGTTAAAGTTTGACCGTTGACTTTTGTTGACTTTTAGGGTTTGGTCAGCAACGGAGTCCTTGAGTCAAGAGGGGGGGGGGGGGTAAAATAGTCTTTTACCCTTCTGAGGGTGACAATAGAGGGTCGAGTCTAGCCTCGAGTGTTACATTTATGAGGATATTTAATTTGTGTGAATAGGCGGAGGCTAGGCAATACTTCTACCGCGTCAGGGATTTACGAGAGTCTGAGGTGAGTCTTCTCACTATACTTTACCTTGAGTAGGTAATCAGAGTTATGTGATACAGTGTTGTATGCTATATATGTGTTATGTGTTGCATTGCATTATTCTATGTGATTTATGTTGTGCATGTTATAGAGTTAGAACCAGAAGGTTCACAGAGATAGAACCTGAGGGTTCATAGAGTTTGGGTGCACGGACCCACAAAGTTATAGCCTCGAGTGGCTAATATGTATTATATGTGGTATTTTGGGGAACTCACTAAGCTTCGTGCTTATAGTGTTATGTGTCATGTGTTTCAGGTACTAGTGAGGATCGCGAGAAGGCGCCGGCTTGATCAGTACACACACAGGATTTTTATGCTATGAGCTCTGGGATTGTTATATGCTATGAATTGAGTTTTAAACAATGATAATAATGAATTATGTTTTTATAAAATGCGAAAATTTGTTTTGAAATTTACGGTGTTACAACAAGGAGGATTTGAGATTGTTATTACTACATAACAATCAAGGTAATATCTTAAACCCATTGTTATGTTAATATTGATTATCATATGCTAGATCTAGGGTTTAAAGTATTGGATGAATTGCAAGTACAATAGAGAAACCTAGATCCAAGCATTAGGGTTTGTATGAGCACATAGGATGTTCTTATGGCAAAAACCCATCAAACATGCCATATCATAACAGAACACAGAACAGCCATGCACTTCGGGTCTACTGTGTGACTGGTCCGCCGCACCGGCCTTCAGTCCACCTGGTCCACCCTCCGAGTCTAGACATATAAATCGAGTCTACAGTGTGATTGGTCTGCCCGCACCGGGCATTCAATCCACCTGGTCCACTCTTTGAGTCTACAGTGTGACTGGTCTGCCAGCACTAGGCCTTCAGTGCTCCTGGTCCACTCACCAAGCCTCGGCACGTCTGGTCCGCCCTCTCGGGGCCTACAACTTATCCGGACCACTCGCTGGGCCTTCGGGACAGCCGGTCCGCCCTGGGTATGTTGGCCTACAGCACAAAGCAGGACCCGCCTCAACCCAACCACAATCCAACAACCATGTGCACATAAACATTCAATCATATAACAATTCACATTCAATCAAGCCGATCTAGCAGATCACATAACATAACATCATCCTAACCAGGATACCGACCTAATCGGTCACTAGCATAGCATCATCCTATATACCAGGATACCGACCTTAACCAGGTTTCTAACACAATACCATCCTAACTACCATGATGTAAACATAACAAAGTAACAACACACAACGATACCCGGATCATAATCCGATAAAGGGCTGACCTTGGTGCCTTAGACCCTGTTGATATAGTGAGGATAACTCACCTCGCAACTGCCGAAAATCTAAACAGAAGAAGCAGATTCCCGAATCACCGCCTCACTGAAAATCCCGAACTATCTGAAGCAGCAAAATAACCATTAGACCAAACACAATATCCTTCCAAGGGTAAGTTGACCAATTTACCCTTAACTCACTCCGGTCCATGACTAAGGACCACAATAAAAATATGAAAGGCTCATCACTAGATAAGCTCTCAAGCCCACTAATGGCCCAAAGACCAAAAGTCCGAAGCAAAGTCCAATATTGGCCCAATTTACTAAATTAGGCCCACCTCACCAAATGGGCCTAGATCCAAGGTCCATAATAATTAGTGAGTCCACAATACTCCATCCATAATGTCCAGACACGGCCCAAGATCTAATAACCCAATAACAGCCCAATCTCCTATGGCCCAAAATGAAAACCCAACAGAGGGAGTACGTTGGGCGTACCCTCCTTGGTACGCTGGGCGTACTCCCAGTTACGCTGGGTGTAACTCCGCTGAACTACAGCTTCTCATAAGATCTTAATGGCTTTAGCTCTTAAGTCCAAACTTCATATCCATAGACCAAATATTCCTAGGATTCATAAAGTCTCAAACTTTATTACTTGGGACGTCCATAAAGCTCTTAATCCAAGGTCTTAATCCATTAAGACCTATCTATAACACATGTGAGACAACCAAAGCCCTTGGGACCTCATTTTTCTTACTCAAGACCTCTCTTAAGGTCTAAAAGGACAGCTAATCTCAAGCAACTCGAAACATGCCTCAAGATGAGGGTTTTTGGGACAAGAATGATGTCAAAACTTCACAACACATAGATCTACACAATATGATTGTCAAGCTAGAGACTTTTTACCTCAAAAGAGCCTCAGAATATGATGTCTTTCCAGATCTACAAGCTCCAACCACTCAAGTCCTTCTTTGACAATTTCCTCTTTCTTCTTCAAGACTCTCTTTTTCCAAAACAATCTTTCCAAGGCCAAACACACCCAAAAATGGAGGTGGGACGGCTATCTAGGGTTTCTGATGTTAAGAGAGTGCTTATGGAGGCTAGGGTAAGAACCATTATGTTCCTTATATAGTGGTTGACCCTAAATTTAGGGTTTCTGGATGATAGACGTACGCTGGGCGTACATCCAGTACGTTGGGCGTACGCTGAGAGGTCTCTGTGTTCCTTTCCTCCACAACGCTGGGCATACATACGCAGCCAAACACATGCACACATGCTTGACATGCATGGGGCCCATTTGCTAATTTCCCCCTTAGGGACCATTGCTGCCAATATCCATAATTTACAACATCCCCTCCATCAAGCCGTTCCCGCTAAACTCTATATCCACATCATGGACCAAAATGCCCTTACTCTTGCTCTCGGGAACCATACATAGATATTTCAAGAACAGGGCATTACAGTCATTGTGGATCGATTGACCAAGAATGCCCATTTGCTAGCGATACGGGAGAGTTCTTCGGCCGAGAAGCTGGCTGACATATATATTCGCGAGATTGTTGCTTGCCACGAGGTACCGGTCTCTATTTTATCAGACCATGATGTGCGATTCACCTTCGATTTCTGGAAGAAGTTCCACGAGGAATTGGGCACACGGCTGCATTTCAGTATAGCCTATCATCCGCAGACAGATAGCCAAAGTGAATGGACCATATAGACCCTCGAGGACATGCTGAGAGCCTACGTCATTGACTTCGATGGGAGCTGGGACTCCTACCTACCCCTTGTAGAGTTCTACTAAAACAACAACTTTCATTCCAGTATTGGTGCTCCACCATATGAGCTATTGTATGGATGGAGATGTAGCACCCCAGTTTGTTGAGGCGAGATTGGTCAGAGGGTGAAGCGATGGATAGAGGTAATTATGCAGACTACCGAGAAGATTCAACAGATCAGATAGCGTTTACAGACCGCTCAGAGCCGACAGAAGAGTTATGACGATCGACGCCGATCTGAGTTGGAGTTTCAGGTTAGTGACATGCTACTACTGAAGGTCTCACCATGGAAGGGGTTGATTCGCTTCAGAAAAAGGGGGAAGTTGGGTCCCTGATATATTGGAGTTTTTTGGGTTATTTCCAGGATTGGCAAGGTGGCATATAGACTGGTTCTACCAGAGGATTTCAGTCAGATTCACAACACTTTTCACGTCTTGCAATTGCAAAAGTGCATATTATATGTGGAGGCAGTGGTGTCAGTAGATGATATTAAGGTCGATGAGTTCTTGAATTACATTGAGAAGCCAGTGGATGTCTTGCAAAGAAAGGTAAAGATTATGAGTCACAAGGAGATACCTTTGGTAAAGGTACAATGGCAGCACTGGAGGAGATCTGAGTGGACTTGGGAGCCGGAGGCTGAGATGCGGGAACATTACTAGGATTTGTTCACCACAACAGACTTCAAGGACAAAGCCTAATTCAAGTGGGGGAGAGTTGTAACATCCAAATTCTAAGGTATTAAAAACATTAATTTAAATTTCAATTGGAAGAGGATCATAACATGAGCCATAGTGGTCACGTCATGAGTAGGATCCTTGACTATTTGACCCATGTTCTCGTACGTCACGACGTGTGGCATAAGACCCCACGACATGAGTCATGCCTAATTGTCCTAAACCCTAAAAATCGGGTATAAAATGGAATGAGGAGGCTAGTGTCGTCTATCGTCAGCCTCTTTCACTCCTAAGTCACTAAAAACCCTATATTCGACCTTCTTGAGTCCTTGAGTCATTATTGATGGTATTGATGTGTTATAGTGGTGGATTTAATTGAAGAAGAAGGAGAAGCTCTTGTGGAGGTTCCTTTGGATGAGATAAGCTCCTTTTAGTGGCATTTATGAGCTCATAAGCCTCTGTAAGTCTAAATGATTCCACCTTTCTCTTCTAATCTTGCTAGATCTAGGTTATGGTTACCTTCTTTGCATGGGATCTTGATTTATCATGTTTGACATCCATATAGTTAGCAAATTTATGGACCATTAAGTCATTTTCCATGGTAGGACCTTTGGATCTGGATTTCGGTACAAGTTTTGGACTCCAAGTTTGAATCTTGTTGCTTATACCCATCTTTTGATCTAACTAGTGTTTAAGTCATGCATGGGAAATGCATGACTGAAAAGATATGATTTTTATGGTCCTTTAGGCTAGATATGGTATCGTGGAAAGGACCAACGCACACAAAAAAGGATTAAGAGCATGATGCTTAGAGAATAGTTCTCACGACGCGAGCACGACTTTTCCCGATCTGAAACCCTGAAATGGATGAGCTGATTCAACTCGTTGTGTCGATCCAGGATGAGTAGACTCTCACAACGTGAGCCAGGGAAAGTCGCGACGTAAGGATGGAATAATGAGGAAAGTTGACCATTGACTTTGAATTTGACCAACGGTTGACTAGTTTGACTTCCGAGGGAATTATAGTAAATTGGGAATTTATGGGAGTGGATCATTGGTGGTTGTAGGTGTTGGTGTTTGGAGCCGTGTTGTGGGAGTTTGATATTTCAATTCCGATTGACATTGTGAGGTGTGTTGTCCTCACTATACTAATAGGGTCGAAGGCACCAGTGTCGGCCCTTCTCTATAGATTGCTATCTTGGTTATTGCATGATGATATGCTTAGTGACCTGTTAGGTCGGTATCCTGGTATATAGGATGATGCTATGTTAATGATTGGTTAGGTCGATATCCTGGTATATAGGATGATGATATGATTAGTGATCTGTTAGATCGGTCTGGTTGTGTGTATATGCTAGCATTTGTTATCTATGTGTTGATTGTATGATTGGGCGTGGGTTAAGATGGACCTGCTTTATGCTGTAGGCCAACATACCCAAGGCGGCCCGGATAGATTGCAGGCCATGGGGGCATATTAGTTAGGCTGAAGGCTTGGAGAACGGTCCAGACAGTCTGAAGGCCCAATGAGGCGGACCAAACATGCTAAAGGTTCTAAGAGTGGGCCAAATGGACTGATGCCCCGGTGAGGGTGGTCTAGTCATACTATAGACTCTATATGAATATTGTTTGTTATTATATGGTTAAGGTTTGTATGTCGTTGGTATTTTGGGTAAACTCACTAAACTTCGGGTTTACAGTTTTGGATTTTGTTTTAGGTACTTCGGATGATCGCGGGAAGGCGAAGGTGTGATCGTGCACTTCCTGGTATTTTTATGATTTGTTTTCTAGGATACTTTGACATGAAACTATTTTGAAAACATTTTGTAATAAATGATGGTTTTTGAATGCTTGAAAAAGTTTTAAATTTTCATGAAATTTATGGATGTTACACTTAGGTTCATATATAAACTATAAGTATTGTGTGATTGTATAATCAATTTTGGACCAATCACCATTTAAGGGTAAACTAGTTAATTTTTTCAATGTAATTATTATATTATTAATCAACTAATTAAAAACCCCCTAATTAAAATCCTATAGTAAAGGAATTTAACTATTTCATGTTGTAGAATTTTTCACAAGGTTGTAATTACCACCAACCCTACATCGGCCATCATCATATCCTTCGCAACCATCATCATCTTCATCACTATAATTAGCTTCGCCACAACCATCATAATCGCAACCATCACAATCCATGTGACCGCCATCTTTATGCCATTCATATACCTCAAAAATTTGTCCGAAAGTTCGTAAAAACCTTACCAGATCTCAATGTTATTGTCTTTAATTGTGAGACAAAACAAGTCGAATGGTTATTTCATTTAAGCGTCGAGAATTACAGGGGCGATTCAACGAAGTTGTATGATGGTGGGGTGTTCATTTGTGGTGTAAATATTACCGTGAAGTTGATGGTGGTGACATTCAAGTATAGATAAGAGGTTCCTCATCTTTTAAAAAATGTAGGTGACAAAGAGAAAAGAAAGCACAAGAATGTTAGTTTTGTGATCACTTTTAATAAAATGTTTGGTGAGTTCTTGAATTGGTGAATAGTTTTTTTTTGGGTTATCTATTCATAGCAAAGATTAAAATTTTGTACAACAACAAATTAGGTTTATTCAAAACATCCTTTATTTATATTTGTTTTGTTTATCAACACAAATTAAAGAAACAGAACATAAGGGTGGATGTAATTTTCTTTTGCTTTATGTTGCTAGAAACAAACGTGTAGAGGCGACAACATATACAAGCCTTGCAATTCTAGTTCTTCCAAGAATTTTTTTCCTATTCTTCAACAACTTTTGTTATTCTTTGGACAATGTATTTTATATCTTTCAAGAATATATATTATTGATACTCTTTCAGAATATCTCTTATTTAACTATTATCACATAATCACTATTATTTGTTTCAAGAATAATTTTTATTCTTCAAGAACGAATAACAACAATACTTGAAGAATGCATCAATAAAAGATTCTTGAAGAATAGATTAACATCATACTTTTCCCATATAATTTATATTCATTGTCATTAACTTTGTGTTTTTTTTTTTTTTTTTTTTTTTTTTTTTTTTTTTTTTTTTTTTTTTTTGTAATTGAACTTGTAATTTATGGTTTTTCTTTTAATTCTTTCATCATCAAGAGAATTTGGTAATTGTATTTATATTTTATGGTCATTCTAGCATATTTCTAATTGTAATTTATTTTCATTCTTACGAGAATGTTAGATTTCCAACTATAATTTATGTATTCTTTCACTTTCAATCTATCATTCTCATGATAATAGTGGCCCGGTGGTTTCAAGTAAATTGATTTTTAAGGAATTGAATCCAAATGCAAATAAAAAAGAATGATAAAATGAATAAGAATTATACGAACTCATGCTAAAAAATAATAAGAATAACAAACATCCTTGGAACACAGATATGAATGTATTGAATAAAGTCATATTCCTAAAGAATGAAAGCAAAACATATAAGAATGTACTAGATAACAAATTAAAATGTGTTGAAACATATATTTGAATGTAGTGAATAAAGTCATATTATTAAAGAATGAAAACAAAATATGTGAGAATGAACTAGAAAACAAATTAAAATGTGTTGAAATGTATTTTAAGAAAACCTGAGAATATACCTCAATATCACAACATTTTCATTCTTTTAATCCAATTGACAACAATTGGTCATACATTCGCACAAAAATTATAAATTACATTTGATCCTAACCCCCCCCCCCCCCCCACACACACACACACACACACACACACACACACACACACACACACACACACACACACACACACACATATATATATATATATATCATATAAAGGAGGCTAATCAAATTTATATGATTTAAGATATGTCATATACACACACCACATCATTTGAAACTTCAAAACCATTCATCTTTCAACTAATTAATCACAATCATTCAAGTGTTTTTTTTAACTTATGTCTTATTAAATACTCGAATTAAGATAATATAAGTTATCAATATTACTAAATGACTTTTCATGTTTTAAAAATTATTAAGATTACTAATGACATTTTAATTTCCTTATGTTGTACCAATATTAGTAGTATATATAGGCAATGTTTTTCACAAAAGAGATTCATATATTTTAATGGGATATTGATTCAAATAAGAAGAGATGAAGAAATAAATTTTGTTAAATCAATGTTTACTGCAATTGATTTTTTTTCTTGTGATAATAGTGTTTCAAATGAGAAGTAATGCAAAAAAAAAAAAAAAACTAATAATCTAAATTGTTAGGAAATAGGTAAGAATTTGATTATTTTTCTGAATCGATCAAACATTTCTATATATTCTTTTTATACGATTTGCGAGTGTTCTATATGTTTTTAATACACATGTTATAATAAAATTTTTAATGTTTTTAAATTATTAACAGGTGTAGTGTTTTTTCATAATTTTTGCTATTCGTTGTAAAGGGAAATATAAATATATTTCATTTATTTGTTTTATATATATATATATATATATATATATATATATATATATATATATATATATATATATATATATATATATATATATATATATATATATATAGTTTCAGATGAGAAGTAATGCAAAAAAAAAAAAAAAAAAAAAAAAAACTAATAATCTAAATTGTTAGGAAATCGATCAAATATTTCTTTATATTTTTTATACGATTTGCGAGTGTTCGATATGTTTTTAATACACATGTTATAATAAAATTTTTAATGTTTTTAAATTATTAACAGTTGTAGTGTTTTTTTATAATTTTTTTTATTCGTTGTATAGGGAAATAAAAATACATTTCATTTATTTGTTATATATATATATATATATATATATATATATATATATATATATATATATATATATATATATATATATAGGCTTAAGTTATTTTTTTTTACTAAGTATTGTGTGCCAGAATGCACAGACCTGGACCAATGGATGAAATTAATCAATGGACATGATTTGAGAGTGTATGATATTACAATGGGGTAACATGTAGCATATAATCACACAATTTTAAGTAAAAGGGTATTTTGGACAATTAACTACATTTATAAAAGGAAATTTTCGGATTTTTAGGGATGATTAATTATCCTAATTTAAAAAAATCTAAATTTTTTAATTAATTCAATTTCAATATTTTACCGATTTTAATCTGTCAGAATATTTTTTTGTTAGAATGATGCTGTTTTAGAATTTTATTCTAATAGAATATTATTTTGTTAGAATGACAGAATGCCAACCATAAACTAGTAAATATATTTTCGATTTTATTCTTGCATAATATATTTCCAATGCAGATATTTGATTTGAGAATTCCAGATATTATTCATATACATCTAAGTTGGGCCTATGATTTTATTCTTAACGTACATCCGAAATAAAAAAACAAATTCATTCATATTCTTACAAACTAATATCCTTATACATTTTAATATAGTTATACATATTCTAAAAGAATATAATAAAAAATGAATAAAATTCTTAAAAAATAGCATTCTTGAATATACAGTTATTGAACAAATACACTTGATCTTCTTCAGTGGTCCGTATAATCCACTTGATCTTCACATCTATACTTGTTGTTGAACTCGATTCCAAATATTTTTCTTGTATAATCAATATTGAATTCCTTCTCTATGCAATTCTGATAGAATAAGATACATTACTCGTTAGTATTACCCGTTAAATAAATATACTAGTTAACAAACATTTTTAAAGACATTCTAACAGAATACATTTATATAAATAAATTCTGACAGAAAACATTACAAAATGCACTTAAATAACATTCTTTTAAAAATTCTTTTGCAAATAATAGGGATCAAATTGATGATTGTTACTAACATCATTCTAATAGACATTCTGCAAGAATGATTCATTTAAGCTGTAACTAAAAAAAACATACTATAAATTCTTAAGTACACAATACAAACATTTTAATAGAATGTCGTAGACATTGAAATTATATCAAAGTACATATAAACAATTAACCAAAATTCTATCATATTGCATATAAACAATTAACCATTCTAATAGAATGTGGCATACATTGAAATTCATTTACACAAGTATCTGAATTCCAATTGAATTCTTACTAACAATTAACAAATGGTTTATTTTTACACCAAATAACATGACCAGAAACAGTAAAAACATATCGATGACCAAATTTAATTCAATGTTTTATACTTTCAAACCAGTTAAACATAAAACTTGTTGAAATATAATTCAAATGAGTTGAAATCCAATTAATTTCAATCAAAGACAAAAGAGAAATCAACCCAAGGGAGAATCAAACCTGATAGATTGAAGACGACTTTGACAAACGACTTGTGAGAGAATCGAACCAATTCTGGGAAGAATGTGTTGAACTCATCTTGAAATCAAAGCGATCGATCTAGTTCTTGCCTTCTTTAAAGCTGATAAATCAACTAAATTAAACATAACATCATATAAAAGAAATATTAACCTTGAAATTTCAATTTTTGATAACAACTTTAGTCAAAATCAAAACAATAAACACTAAATGTCTATCTAAATAAGAAAACAATTGCAGCAAAGTATAGGAAGATTACCAAAGTGAAAACTTAAAAATATACACAGATGTTAACACCAAACACGCAAGTTAAAACAGAACGATGCTTACTTAAATTGAAATTGATCGAGGCTTGAGCGATTAAGCCCTACATTAATGATATAGACTTGAAATGAATGGAGGCTCGAGACCAAAATGACCTAATTTTGACGGCAATGGTGGGGCATTTAATGATAACAGTGGAGGCCAGCAGCCTCCTACTGCCGGACGAAGTCAAGGGAGGTGGAAGACTTCTCAAAGCGGCATCACAGTAGTAATGGAGGGTGTTGGCGGTGATTTCCCATTGAAATTGAGTGGTGGCAGTGGAGTGCTCGGTGGTGGACGAATGTGATGCAGTGGATCTGGAGGGAGGGGACGACACGAGATGTGGTAGGGCAATGGTTGACAGAATTTCAATTAAATGATTAGGTCAAATATATTTATTTTACTTCTTTAATTGTAGGATTTCAATTAAATGATTTCATTAATTAAAAGTACAAAAGGTCTAAAATACCCTTAAATGATTTATTTAATTATTTATTATTTCTTGAATTCTCATTGGTGCATTTAGGCACACAATAGTTGCTAGAAATATTTGAATATATATATATATATATATATATATATATATATATATATATATATATCATTACGAATAAATTTAAAAAGAAAAGTTGTACAACTCATGTATTAATGAGAATGGTTACATAACCGTTTTTTACTAGGAAACTATTCACATGGGAGCTTTGAAGGGGTAAAGTGGGTGTTTAATTTTTTTATTATATATTTTTATTTAAAAATAAAAAATTTCTGTAAAGATAAGGGTTTTTATTTTTCTTATTCGTCTCGGACCTTTAAGATTATTTAATTTCTCCAGACCGGCCATAACTATTCATATTACTTTAGTTATAAATTCAAAGAGTAAAATTATAAATATTAAATAAAATCAACTTCCTAAAATTTAGTGTGGACGTATATTATTTCATAACCACCCTCATTATTTTTCATAAAAAATCATCATTTTTTTGATATATTAGTTATAAACTCAAAGAGTAAAATTATAAATATTAAATGAAATCAACTTCCTAGAATTTAGTGTGGAAGTATATTATTTCATAATAAAAGAATAATTTTTTTTAGAGAGCCGCGTGTGGGCAACGCGCATTCTGCATTATCTTACGTGGCAAGCACTTTTAACGACGCCATAATGGGGAACACCTCCCAGGTGCCCGTTAAAGCGTGTTACGCCATTAGGCGTTACCGTGGTAATGAGTCGTAATGACAAAAAATATGACCGTTGTGCAATTTGTTCCGTTGAGAAACCGGTAATATTACCGTTTGATAGTGAAATGGAAAAAAAATTACTGCTTAATTTAATTTTACTATATCAATAAATATATCTCATTTTATTACACTTCTATTCCTCTGTATTTATCTCTATTTCTCTATATCTATCTCTATTTTATTCAAAACAAAAAACCACTATGGATCAAAACCCGAATACTCCTCCTCCGAAGACAAACAGATCTACTCTATTAGGTTTTGTGGGATATGTGGGATAGATAAACCTTCTAAACTCCCAAAACTCACCACAAATTCTATATTCCGACAATTTTTTCAATCCCGTCTCACGCCCACTACAATTCTCTACCTCGCAATTTATGCAACAAAATGCAAACATTCAACAAAACCTTTTTAACACATTCGGTCCCATGCGCCAAACAGTCACACAACCCAAACCCATGCAAGAACTCGTTGTCGAGACGCAAGTCGGGGGTAGTTAGAAAGCATCAGGAAAAAAAGGAAGACCAAAAAAGAAAGGGAAAGAGGTCGTTGTCGGGACGGAAGAAACGGAAGTACTTCCAACATGGTGGACACCGGAGGAAGAGCATGCGTTGGCGGTGGCTTGGTAAGGTACTTCAAAACAACCAACTATGGGGAACGACATGAAGAAAGTTACTTTTTGGGATGCCGTAATTGTCAAATTCCGCACAATTTTAAACAAGGGTGACACATATCGCAATAATGATATGCTTAGTGGCAAATGGACTCAAATTAGCCGGAAGTGCACCAAATTAAATTCCATATACAACAAACTAACTTCGCAACATCAAAGTGGTGCGAATGATTTCGATGTGTTTAGAGCCACGAGGGAGGACTATCACGTGAAAATGGGGCACGTATTTGAGTATGAAAAAGTATGAGAGATAGTGAGGAAAGATCCAAAATGAATGAAAACGCCAACATCAGCGGGACAACAATCCAAGAGGTCTCGTGGTTCGGGTTCAGTTGACGTTTCCGACGGACACATGAACATCAACCTCAATGCGAACACCGATGAGATCCTTAACGAGTTTAACGACATCGAGGAAATCTCTCTGCCACGACGACCTATGAGGCGCGACAAAGCGAAGCCCGTTCAACGACATGCGGAGGAAAATGAAAGTCGCCTTCGAGAGCACGAGGACATGAAAAAAAAATTCGAAGCCCACACGGAAATTGCAAATAAAAGATATGAGTTGCAAAGGCAGCATTTGGATTTCCTTCGACAAGAAGCCGAACAAGATCGCATATCGAAGGATTTGGCGATTCTTACGACAAACAAAAAAAATTTGCCACCGAGACAAGCTGAAGTGATACGGAGGATGAAGGCAAAGATCGAGAGCAAATACTTGGGTGGAGAATAGTTTGTCGATGTTTTTTAATTATTAGGACTATCGTGTGTTTTTTTTCAATGTTTATTATTTTTTTTTTGTGGTTTGTAATGTTTTTTAAGTTTGTATGGTATTTTTAATTTACTATTTAATGAAATTATGTTTTATTAATTTATATGTTTTTTTTTTATAAATATATGATATAAATAAAAAATAAAACGAATTAGAACTATATGAAGTAAATAAAAAAATAAAACAAATTAGAATAATAGAAATTAAAAACATTAAAAAAAATAAAAATAAAAAGGAAATAGAAAAAAGAATGTGTTATCCCATGTTATTTGATGTTGCTCATTTCCACATTCGGTGTTATAACACCAAATTGTGACTACAATGATGAGGTGGACAATTTGGATCTGATAACATGTAATTACATGTTGTTCACACCTACTAGTCTTAACGCGTGTCATCCTATTATGTCTCCTAATTAATGTATATTTTATTTTTCTTTAGTTATGTGTCACCCAATTATGTGTCTTAATTAATACATGCCACTTATCAACATATTAATACTGCATTTAAAATTTAAAATTTTAAATTTATCGCTCAAATTATATTAAATTAATAACATTAGAATAAAAATTAAAATAAAATTAATATGAATTAAAAATTAAAACCGATATAATTTCACATATTTATTTAAATCAATGATTACCATAAAAGTTTAATTAATTTTATAACTATCACTAACATAAATTATAAAAATTATAAACTAGTGTTATTATATAAAAATAGTATTGGATTGCAATATTCAAACTTCTATGCTTAATGCGTTATCAAGAAGTCTAAAGCCGAAATTTTGCATAATATCGTATACAATCAACCCAATGTTTTCATTTCTTTACATTTAACCAGGTGTATATTTTATAATTATTTTTCTAGATAATAATAATATATTTTATGTCATAGTTAATAACAAAGTCGTCAATATTTTTTTTTTATTATTTTAATTATATAAATATTTTTTCGTGCAACGTGCGGGTAATTGCCTAATATATATATATATATATATATATATATATATATATATATATATATATATATATATATATATATATATATATATACCAAGATCAAATAAAAAGGAAAATTTTGGTAGGAAGACAATAAAGTTATATATATATATATATATATATATATATATATATATATATATATATATATATATATATATATATATATATATATAGTAATAAAAACAAAATAAATCATTAGATGATTCAAAAGAAAAAAAATCCAAAAAAAAAACACGTTCATTATTTATTTTTAAATAAATCAAGAACCAATTCACTTTTATGACAATTTTAGTGAATATCAATAAAATCATTGTAAAAATAACTCATCGAGTTGCTTTTTAGGGAATTGTTTTCTATGAATCATGTTATTTTTGATTCGTCTAGTATATCATGTTATAGGAGGGAAAACTAGCTTGCATGTCGCACACAGACCAGGTGCACGCACACCTGTCTTGATCGTCCTCTATGACCATGAGACATTTTAATAACACTTGATTACCCACTTCAAATGCGATATGTCGTCATTTCTTGTCCGTGTGACTCTTTTAACGACTTTAAGAAACTAACATCCTTTCCCTCATGAATTTAGATTCTTAGCGGTCTGACGCACTATCGTAGGACCCACAAAGTGTTTCTCTCCCACTTCCAACAAACATGATGGCCTTTGTGGCCATGAGAAATTTTAATAATACTTGATTACCCACAACAAATGCTATAGGTCGTCGTTTCTTGTCTGCATGGCTCTTTTGACCACTTTGAGTAGCTAACATCCTTTCCTTGATGAATTTTAAATTCTCAGTAGCCTGATGCACTATCTTAGGACCCACAAAGTGGTTCTTTCCCACTTCCAACCAACATGATGGCGTACAAAATTTCTTTCCATACAGTGCTTCATATAGAGGCATCTTCATGCTTAAATGATAACTCTTGTTGTAGGCGAATTCAAAAAAAGTGATAAGTGGTCATCCCAACTACCAAGAAATTGTAAGGAATGTGCCCGCAACATATCGTCCAAGGTTTGGATAGTTCTATCACTCTGTCCATCCGTTTGTGGATGATAAGCAATAATCAAACAAAACTTCGTGCACATTGCTTCATACAAAGTCTTCCACAATTTGGAAGTGAATCAAATGTCCCTATCTGACATGATAGATAAGGGTACTCCATGTATCTTGATGATTTCCTCTACATAGGTCTCATCCAACTTCTCTATAGACCAATACTCCCGCACGGCTATGAAATGAACACTCTTCGTGCCAAATTTATAGCAGTTGTTGTGTGGTTTTTGAATGGGATTCCATGGTCGTTTGTATTTCATTAATATAAGTGCAAACTCTAGTTAGAAATGAAGTTTGGAATCCACAACTTCTGGATCAAAGTTTTCTTCATAAGAAAGGTTTGGAATAGGTTGATTAGGTTGAACAATTGGAACGGAGGGGTATCTAAAGGGATCCGAAAAAACTACGTTTGGAAGAAGTGGGTTGACAAATCTGACTACTGCGAGAGGACATCCAGTGAGTTCTCTCAATGTTTGAGCAACATTGGATTCATGGCCTTCCAGTTCATCAAACAACTTATAGAGCTTCAACTTCTTCAGAGACCCATTACTCTGAAGAGACGATTTAACGTTTCACCATCCTTTGCCTAGACTGTTGATAAGCTTTAGGTTGTACTTAAGTGGAGTGCGAACAAAACCATAAGTAGTCATGTTGTTCAAAATGATTCTGTACTGATTTGATGCAGATGCAACTGATTCAACAACAGTGGCAGTGAAAGTGTCAAAGTCGTTCACCATGGATGTCAATCGCTTGTCCTGCATATTCTATAGACCTTCAAACAAATCTTGAAGTGTGTTTCATATCTCTTTTGCAGGCTTGCACAAGTTAATGTTCTCAAAGACAGATGGTGGAATACCAAACACCATTTTAAAGAAATTGATTTGATCTGCTTTGATTTTTTCGATGTCATTCGCAATGAGAGGTGCGTGTCGTGTTTATTCATGACCTATAATAGAGGAAACATCATCTCTAACAACTTGTCTTATAGGAACATGAGAACCATCTTTCACTAACCTCCATATCTCTTCACCATTGTCTTTTCCAACCAAAAATCTCTCCATTGTAACTTTGCAATGATCATACTCTTTAATAACTACCAGTGGGGCATGTGATGTGTAACCCATGCTATTTGAGATATGCATTGAATACATTTGTTGAGATTGATTAGAAGCAACCATTGATATTAATATATTAGAGCTGAATTGTGTATATAATAACTTTTATCTTGAACACAGAAATGATTAAGATACCAAGGATTAAATCAACTAAAATGTGATCTTATGGATTCAAAGGACAACCACTTAGGCTCTGATACCAATTGTGAGTACTTAAACTCTATTAAATGCACATACAAGGTTTGCAAACACAAACCTTGAATTAACGTTTAATATTGATGGTTGCTAGTAATTAAGATCCATTCAAATATAGTCAAACCAGTCAACACTTAGAGTAAACAAGACAACAAAGTATCCAAGAGGATTAAATAAAGCAAAGTATGAATAAAGTAATTAAGAACAAAAAGAATTTCTAAGAGAAGATTGACAAATAATATGAGCAAAGTGGATGATTCTATTTGATGTTCAAAAGAGGTCTGTTTTAGTACAAGGTTGACACTCCTTTTATAGCCAAAGGAAGCACAACAAGATAAATACATAAAATAGAGAGTCCTTGCTACTGAAAACAAAATCCTAATAAAGTGGATTTTCTCTAAATCGACGATAGGCTAAAAATGGTATACAACAAAAAGAACTTAACTTCAATGTTGAAACATTATCCTATCTCCGAATGAAGAATGATCTCAGAATCTTCATCTCGATTGAGGAGTGATCTCAAAATAATTTCTTCATCTCAGAGTATTTACTCCTAAACACTTCATCTCATAATGAGAGACAATATCAGAATCCCTATGTTATCTTGGAATTGTTACCAATTATGAATGGATGGACATTTTGGATTGTGTAAGGGGCACTTTCATGTACTAACAAACCATCATTTAAAGTTAGATTTATAATGTAAACAATGCAGGATCTCGAATCATAATAACATAAATGTATGTATGTACAATCTCGCCTTCCCCATTTGATAAGTACTTGAAAAACATTTAATCTGCAACTGTAAGCCAAAGCGTAGTGTGTTCCTCCAGAATACCCCAGACAATAATACATATACAATGCATGCACACATGAGCCTTCAGTCTGTGTAGACCGCCTAACGAGGCCTACGAGAAGTCTTGACTGCTCTATCGCGCCTATAGTTTGCTCGCCCGCCTCGCAAGGCCTACATTAGGTGGACCACTCCCTTGGGCCTACATTCTGACTAGAACGCCTCGCAAGGCCTACAATACACCGGACCACCTGGGTATCTTGGCCTACAACACAAAACAAGACCACCTCAACCCAACCAACCATAACATGTCAACATATGCACATAAACAAACAAACATAAAAGAGACAAAAATATAGGTTTGTTGGATTAGATGTCTAATCCATAACTATTACTGGTATGTACTTGACCCGAGAGTAGCATGGTCCATTTGGGTTGCATATCATCAGGACAATTTGTTAGGATGGACTCTTGAGAGAAGGTTATATATGATTTATTAATATATTATGAGTACTAATATATTAATATGAGATCATATGGTTTTAATTAGTATTGATAAGAAATTATTTTGGAATTTATATAGTGATAAAAAAGAGACTAATTAAATCTATCGGGACTAATTATGTTAATTATTTATATTCATGTGTGTTGCGCTTATGATCCATGTTGGACCAAGATTATGTATGGATACATAAAGACTTGGGCCACATGAAGCATGGATCATAAGACCCATGGGTATCGATTTGGGTGTTATCTATGACCCTAGAAATCCCATATATAAATACATAATTCATTTCCCAAAATGGACACGGGTGTATTCTTGGAGCTCATGGTGGTTTTGGGTGCATGTAGATTCTCTATCAAGTTCCTCCTTTGTCTATGATGTTGGATTAGTGTCTAAGTCCATAACTATTATGGTATGTACTTGACCCGATTATGAGCACGATCCTTTTGGGTTGCCTTCACCATAGCAATATGTAGGATGAATTAGGGAGATAAAGGTTTAATTATGATTTATTAATATATTATGAGAATAATATATTAAAGGGGAAATCATATTATTTAATTAATATTAGTCAAGAATTAATAAAGAATTAATTTTATGGCTAAAAGAGATTAATTAAACTTAGGGGACTAGAATTGTAATTATAAGATAATTGCAATTGGGCTATGGATCACCTTGGAATAATAGGTGGGACGAATTCTATGGGGAAGCCCATTAGAAATCGTCCAAGGCATGTTCCAGAAGGGGTCCATGGGCTGATTAGGGCTTAAGTAGTCAAATTAGGGTTTCCTTGTTAGATAACCCTAATTGCCTACCTATTTAAGGAACCCTTGAGACCCAAAAACGTGGCTAAGTGTTCCTTTAGGGTTTCCAGCCGTTTTTGGTGCCTCCTCTCTCCTCCCTCTTCATCCAAGTTGCTTAGTGGTGTTTGTGACTCCATTAGAGGTGCAACACTTGAGGCACTAAGCTTTCTGAAGCCAATCAAAGCAAGGATTGATTGTTATTGCTATATAACAATCAAAGGTAAGATCTAAACCCTAATTTCAGTTATAGTTTATTAGATCTAGGGTTTATGCCTTTGGATATCAATTACATGTTCATTAGACAAACTAGATCCAAAGCTATTAGGGTTTGCATGTACACCATAGGATTGATGTATTGCTCAAAACCCATCAGTGGTATCAGAGCCTAGGGCTGTTTGTTAGTGAATTGATGCTTATTTGATAGTTTATTGGCTGAAAAATCGATTTTTGCACCATCTGCTTGACTGACTCGGTGAGTCAGGCTGACTCGACGAGTCCGAGGGTCTGGCAGCAATTTTGGCGATTTTCTTGTTGTTTTGGCTTGGGATACTTACCATAAACATTTTTAATTAATAAAATCCGATTTTTATTGATTTTGGGTGAATATCCTTACCAAAATAGTAGATAATTACCATTTAATCAAATATTTGTTACCTTATAAGATAATGTTTAATTATTTGAGTCATTTGATGAATTATCCTGCAAGATATTTGACTAGTTAAAATTAGATAATTGCCTTATTTGAATAGTTTCAAATTACTCCCTTTAAGTCTTATAGTTTAATTTTGAACTTAAAAGTTTTGTTCTTTGAAATTTAAATAGTTAAACCCAAATGTTTTGAAAAGTTTCAAAACTTGCCCTCAAGTTTTGGAATTAAATTTTTTTGATTAAAAGTTTAATTTTGAAATACTTAAATTCTAAAACCTAATGTTTTGAAATGTTTCAAAACTTGCCCTCAAGTTTTCGAATTTAAAATTTTGATTAATATTTTAATTATGTAATATTTAAATTCTAAAACCCCAGTATTTTGAAAAGTTCAAATTACACCCACATGGTTTTGTTAAGTTAATTAAAAGTTTAATTAAAAGAGAAAGTTAATAAAACCACCTAGTATTTTAAAAGTGTAAAATACACCCTATACTATGTATATGTAACAATAAAAGTATAATATTATATATATATATATATATATATATATATATATATATATATATATATATATATATATATATATATATATATATGAATAAAGAGTCAATCTTATTGTTAGTAGACCTCATTCACGAAGCTGGTCTATAAGGGGTGTTTAAGGAAATTGCCTATAAAATGGTGGTTGAATGGGTATTCACTCTTACCCACCGCACTCTTGACTAGTGGAGGGTCGTTAGCCGAACGGGTAGGATAGAACGGAAACCTTCCATTATAAGTATAATGAGGTACAAAGTAACTAAATGTTTTTCAAATTCCCAAATCATAGTTGCTTTAGGAAAAATGTGAAATTGTATGCTAATCCATGGAATGACACTTTGTACCCTTGCCGAGATGTTAGTGGAGCGTGTGTGGTTAACCGACACACTAATTTGGGTTTGGCATTGGTAGCGAAGGGTGACTCAATGTTTATCATAGATCAATGGAGCGTGTGTGGGTAGCCGACACATTGATTAGGTGATAGTAGCATTGAGTGCACCATGTACATTCGCATGGTCATTCACACCTTATTTGTGATCCTCGACATCCCATTCATAAATGAAGGGCATAATCGAGATTAAACATGCCATTGAAAATTTCAATGAATCTCAAAAGATCTAGGTGTTTCAATTCATTTAAAACTTAAATTTTGTTTTTGTTTTTCATGGTGGAAATTGGTAAATCGTCATTTACCTACCTTCAAATATTCTACAACTAGATTACGACATCCCTCTCCTAGGTTGTAGAGTATTGTATTGGATCCTAGCCTTGATGTTTCATTTGGGTGTTACATCAAGGATTCTAATCAACTCGACTTGAATTTCTCCCGTTTTGTAGATGTATGAATCTAACAATGGTCTTCCCAAATCCCATGGAACAAGTTTTCCAAATGAAAATGATATTCCGCGATATGATCGAGGAACCAGAGATCATGCTTCACTTCCTCCACCTCCTCCAATTATTCTCCTTGACCCACAAGTGCGAAGGATTGAAAAGTTCAAGCTTACTCAAGCCCTTTTGGCCAGTAAACATGAAGATGGGAAACCTGTGTCTGCACACGTCTTACAGATGAAGTCACACATTGACATGTTAAGGATGTTGGGTGTTGAGATTTCAGTTGAGTTGGCTGTTGACCGGGTTCTTTAGTCACTTCCTGAATAATATAGTGAGTTCGTTAGAAAATACTATATGATGGACCACAACGTGACCCTAATTGATTTGACCTATTTGCTTATAGCTACTGAATCAACAATGATTTGACGTGCTGACCAAGCAAATTTGTTTGTTGAATCAAACTCCAAAACTTCAATGGACACTGGCAACATTGGAAGTCCAGAAAGGACTAAGTCTGAGATTGTCCTATGTCCTATGCCAAAGGAGTCCATTTGCTTTTATTGCCAAGATAAGGGGCATTGGAGACGAAGCTGCCCAAACTACCTAAGAGATCTAAGAGATGGGAGAGTCAAGACGTATGGCTCTACTTTAGGTGAAATCCACCGTCTAACTCTTTTAAGATCCTATTCTAGATTCTTAATACATGATGTGATAAGATTACATTTTGATGTTTTGTAGGATCAAAGAAAAGTGAAGAATATTAAGGGAAGAAGTATGCTGAATCTGATCGTGAAGAAATGAATTTCGATCGCATTGCTTGAAGATCAGATTTTTGAGCTACTACTTTAGAGTTAGAATAGATTGCTTAGAAATTGAAATAGCATAGTTTTCACTTGAATTGTAAGGACAAGTTTTTCCGCAATAAAATAAATTTTGATTTCATCTTATTTATTTATCCTTGCAATGGTATATGTGAAAACGGATGTTATGTATTTCTAATTTTAGCAATGTTGAATTGGATGTGATTCTTGATTATGTTATTTGTGAAATGTCGAGAATTTACCAAATAGGGAGAGTTTTTCATCGCCCAAGTTTCAATTGGACAGAAATTTGGAATCATGCAACATGCATTGCGTGATGAATGAGAAACTTCATATTTGGAAATTAGACTAAATCTTTGGCAAAGTGTCAAGTGAAGGACTAAGAGATCGAGTACACTAGGTTGTACGTTGATCAAGTCCAACAAAAGAGTGATAAAGATATTCGTCATGATTTACTAAAGTTTAGTAAATATGATTATACTTATAAGATTAAGTGTAATTCTGAGTTGGTTGAAAGAGTTTCAATGAATAGCAGAACGAATACAGAAGAATCAAGTAGGCAGAAAGATAAAAGTTTCTCCATTCTAAGAAGAAGGGAGAGTACCTTTTATTGTGTTTTATGATAAGCCTTAATGATTAAGAACCATATCTCAATTGATCCTCTAAGTGAGTCTTAGTACATTTGTATGTCTAAGAAGAGGAATCGAGAATTGTGGAAATGGTTAAATCAGGAAATCAATCATATTTCGTTCCAAAATCAAGTCTTAGAGTCATACTCGAAGATTGTGACTTGAGTGACAAGTATTAAGAAGGTTTATAACAATCATCAAATTTAGAACTTGGAAAAGTTTTCTTATTCTTGCACATTTGAAATTGGTACGTTGTGCTGTCTTGGATAAGACAAAGACCAACTAGAACCAATTATGTGAAGTGATAGTCTTGATAAAAACTACACTAACTGTTGAATATTTGTTTTGTTAAGGAATGTTTCTTGACAAGAGAATCTTATATGTCAAGGAGTCAATGGGAGTCTTAATGGTCTTGAAAGGTTTCAACAACAAATCAAGAGTCAAACCTAGTTGATCATCACTAGCACACGACTTGAGGTTTAAAGCCTATCGTGGATGACATACTCTTTTTCTGTGCCATTCTAGTTAAGTTAATTATGCATGTGAGTTCTATGAGTTCTCATTTGAATGCATAAAGACAAAGCACCTTGGTTAATGAAAAGTACATTGATATGAAAGGGCGAGTTCCTTGGAAGACATGGCGGGCATTCATGTTAACATGAGGCAAGAAATCGAGATTGAGCACGTTCGTTCCATATGAGTTTGGATTTATCACAAACTTTGGTTTTGGAAAATTCACATGGATAGGAACACATACACTTTAAAATCCAAGTGTCATGAGGTTTCCCTCCTTCATGAAAATGATTGTAAGGAAACGCTTTCACTAAGAGAGATTTTAAGAAGATTGAAATTGTGAAAATTGTATTCTCAGATTCGATTATGATTACGACATCCCTCTTCGTAGTTCGAATTGTGAGATTTGGCAATTAGTCTGATCATTTGGGACTTAGTAACATAAGTTCTGAATTTCTTTAGACACACATGTGACCTTTCTAAGGCAAATGTGTATGAGGTTAAGAAGCTTAGATAAAGGCTTATCAAAGCATCAGGAATTTAGAAATATGAACTTAAAGAATTCAATAAACATTGTTTTCTGGAAGTTCAGATGTTTTCTGAATATATGTCAAAGCTAGTGGGAGCATAAGTGTTATGCTTGTATGGTAATAATCATCGTGTTAGTGGGAGCATGACTATTATTTCAAGTATTGCAAGTTAGCAATATTAATTATAGAAAACAAAGATTCACTTTGCCAAGTTGCAGAGGTTGAAAAGTTGTTTTGCTATAATTAAGCGAAAGAATATTATACTTCATTTCAAATCTAAAGGCTTAGATTGTGTAATTTTAATCAAATTTAGTCAAATATATATGAGTGTTGTGTTGGAATGGTTCAACATGAGGAAATTATATATATGGAAAGGATAATTGCATTCTCAAAATTTGGTTATGATTACGACATCCCTTTTCATAATCAAAATTGTGAGAACATGGCAATTAGAAATATTATAGCAGAAGACTGGTAAAGTATCATGTCTTCATGTGAGACATTATGAATCGTGTTCCGTACGCTTCGGGAATAGGATCGATTGCATATGCTATAATGTTTGATCATTCTAAAATTTTCCAAATGCTTAGCGCATTAAGAGAGAAAAAGGACTAGAATGGTTGTGGCTAAAATAATTAAACAACTATCAAAGGACGATCTAAGGTTCACCAAGGATTTGTTGCTTGTGAGTAGTTGGAAGTATAGTATTGGATGGACCATGTTGACATTATTTTGAATAAATTAGATTCTATTTAGAATGAGTTGTCATATGGCAAATATGGAAATGTTTCCATATTGGGAGTTGGATATTGAAAGTCTATGTCTAGGTTAGAAACCTTTATGCAAGAAGGATGTTCAAAGGAATGTACTTTGAATGTGAGACTTCGCATCTATGGAATTGTCTTGTAACAATTTCCAATAGAATACCTTGGAATTTCATTAGCCGAGTCTTGGTGACTTTTATGCTATCACATTACGAAAGGATCATTACATAAAATGTCAGAATCTAACATATTCTATAAGTGGCAAGTATGTTATGATCTTACACCAATAATAAGAATTGGGAACTGTGAAATGAGTTTCATTGGAAAGGTTTTCAATTGATCTATTTTACAAAGTAAGGATCATAGGTAACATAGTATGCATGCTCGGAGCATGCGACATCTATTGTTGTAATTCAAGTAATAAGTTGATTATTCGAAACATTAAACAATGAATAATGACTAGTCAATATGGTGTTTAAATAAAAGGTGTTTTATTTACGCTCAAAAGTTTTGGGGCCATATAAGATTAAGTATTATCATTGTGTTTCATTTTGTATGTTTTAACTTCCAGAATAACTGGGTTATTCGAACCTCCATAGTCAGTCATACGTTGGAAGTAGGTATGAAGGAAGACTGCCATGAATCTGTCTGTAGATTGTCTAAAGTGTTTAGACATAGCATAAGTTTTCTGCGGAGTTCATGAGTGCTTTAATAAGATTAAAGTATTGGATTGAACCCACACTCACTTGAATCACTTCATGGATTTATCACGAGTGATTAGTGAGATGATAACATTGTATATTCTTGAAACCGAGACGTGTGAGTTGTTATTTGCTGGTCGGTTGCACATTGATGATAAGTAAACGCACCAGTAACTTGGTGTTATAAAACTTATTGTTGTGTGTGACTCAATTAGTAGTTGCAAGCGAGCATTTGAGTCAAAGTTTATCCATTCCTTTTACCCAAAGTGGGATAAAAGCGATATCTGTGGGCCCCTCGATGATTTAGTGACGACAGCCTAAGCGCTTGGCCAAGTCGGGACTAAGTTGATGTGTGCAATTGTAGTCTGTTGTCAGTCGTCATAAATCAGATGTCAGGAAACAATACATAGACAGAGAGAATGATTTAAATCCATGTCTCGCGTCTATACGATATCTTGAGAATGGAGGAATATATAATCCCTTATCAAAAGGACACGCATATCTGATAAGATCAGAGTTGACAACGGCTTTTGAAAGCTACGATTTCTGATCAGATTCTGAAGTTATGCAAAATAGTTAATAGACTTATCCAAGTGGGAGTCTGTTGGATTAGTGTCTAAGTCCATAACTATTTTTGTATGTACTTGACCCGATTATGAGCATGGTCCTTTTGGGATGCCTTCACCATAGCAATATGTAGGATGAATTAAGGAGAGAAAGGTTTAATTATGATTTATTAATATATTATGAGAATAATGTAATAAAGGAGAAATCATATTGTATAATTAATATTAGTCAAGAATTAATAAAGAATTAATTTTGTGACTCAAAGAGATTAATTAAACTTAGGGGACTAGAATTGTAATTATAAGATAATTGCAATTGGGCTATGGATCACCTTGGAATAATAGGTTTGACGAATTCTATTCCGAAGCCCATTAGAAATCGTCCAAGGCATGTTCCAGAAGGGGTCCATGGGCTGCTTAGGGCTTAAGCAGTCAAATTAAGATTTCCTTGTTAGATAACCCTAATTGCCTACCTATTTAAAGACCCAATGAGACCCAAAAACGTGGCTAAGTGTTCCTTTAGGGTTTCCAGCCATTTTTGGTGCCTCCTCTCTCCTCCCTCTTCATCCAAGTTGCTTAGTGGTGTTTGTGACTCCATTAGAGGTGTAACACTTGAGGCACTAAGCTTTCTGAAGCCAATCAAAGAAAAGGTTGATTGTTATTGCTATATAACAATTAAAGGGAAGATCTAAACCCTAATTTCATTTATAGTTTATTAGATCTAGGATTTATGGCTTTGGATATCAATTGCATGTTCATTAGACAAACTAGATCCAAAGCTATTAGGGTTTACATGTACACCATAGGATTGATGTATTACTCAAAACCCATCAGTGTTGTGATTCCACTTGAGGCTTCCACACTATTGGGGCTAAGATCTTAAGGCTAGATACATCAAGACTTTAATCTCCACCATAAGGTATCTTATCTTAACTAAATTCTTGTGTGGTATATGATAATTGTATGCTAGTTATAGATTTAATACCTTGGAAACACCATTGCATGTATAATTAATGAAAAAATAGATCCAAGGTATTTAGGGTTGCATGAACACCTTAGGAGTGTTAGAATGCTCAAAACCCTTCAGCGGTATCAGAGCCTACGACTGTTTTTAATTATACTTGTTGCAACTCATTTTTCAAAGCCAAGAATCTGCCTAAACATGAAACTCGACGAGTTCTGGCCAAAAACTTTGTAATTGCATGTGTTAAAGCATGAACTCGACGAGTTTGTCTCCCAGAATGCGTATTTTCGAGTTTCTTGGCTGGAATTGGACTAGGAACATTACCATAAGCTGTTTTTGAACCTATAAAGCTCTTTTTGATGTGGTAATTATCATTCGAATCCAATTCACAATATAATTGTCAAAAGTTTCATGTTTTGTATTAGTTTAATGATTAGGTTAATTACATGAAAATTGTTTGATTTGAATTGTCTTGTTCATATGAGTTTAATCAAGATTATGAATATTGCTAGATATGTTTGTGATAATTGTTTTCAATCCAAATTAATCTAAAAGTTATTCATAATATGTTTTTTTGTAACTTGTCCTCAAGTTATATGAAAAGTCTTATTAAAAAGCTATTAAAACCATAGGTTAAGAAACTTGAAGAGTGTTTTCTTCATAAATAGTTTTATGAACTCCATAACTTGTCCTCAAGTTATGGATGTTCAAGAGTTTCTTCATTAAATGTTTTAAAACCCAATATTAAACTAAAAGTATAATGATAAACCCTAAGTAACTAAACACTTATAAATTCCAAATCTTAGTTACTTAGGAAAATTTGAGTTTGGTGATAACCCATGAAATTACACTTTGCACCCTTGTTAAGTCGTTAGTGGAGCGTGTGTGGTTAACCGGCACACTAACATGGAACTTACAATGTGTGGCAAAGGGTGACTTAAGTTTTATCATAGATCGGTGGAGCGCGTGTGGTTAACTGGCACATCGATTGGGTGATAAAATTAAGGGTACCAAGTCAATTTGTATGGTTATTCACACCTTGTTTGTGATCCTCAGCATCCCAGTCACAAACTTGAGAGGGCATAATCGAGATTTAAACATGCCACTGAAAGTTTAATGAATCTTAAAAGATCTAGGAGTTTCAAATCCAATTAAAATTTAATAATTTATTTTGTTATTCATGGTGGAAATTGGTAAATCGTCATTTACCTACCTTCAAATATTTTGTAGCTTGGATTACGTCATCCCTCTTCCAAGTTATAAAATAGTTTGTTGGGTCCTAGACTTAATATTTCTTATTGGGTGTTATGTTAAGGACCTAAATCAACTAGAACTTGAACTTCTCCCTCATAGATGTCTAAGTTCAGACAACTATGGTCTTCCTCATCCTTTTGGATAGAGCTTTCCTAAAGAAGATGATATCCCAAATGGCAATCAGTGTGAAAGATCAATCCCTTTGTTATGCATTAATAGGACTGGACATCATACTTCACTTCCTCCACCTCTTCCAATAATTCTCCCTGACCCACAAGTTCAAGGTCACTCAATCCCTATTTGTCTAGGAAAGTCTATATGTTCTTACATCTTGGAGATTAAGTCACATATTGGCAAGCCGGGAGAGTTGGGTGTCAATGTCTTAAGGAAGTTGACTGTTGATTGGGTTCGTCAATCACTTCCCAAGTCATATAGTGAGTTCTTTAAGGACTGCTATATGACAGACCATGACATGACCCTTAATGATGTTACATATTTGCTCGATGCTAATGAATCAAAAATCATTTGGAGCAATGGTAAAGCAAATTTGATTGGAAGATCTACTTCCCATGCTTCCATGGACATTGGTAATGGTAACGCTGAATGTGCAGAAAAGATTTCTCTTTCCAATGGAAAGGGTCGGCCATGGTCAAGTCATTTGACCTAATGGTAAAGAGAAAGGCTAAGTCTGAGATAGGCTCGTGTACCATTTCCAAAGAGTCCATATGTTTCTATTTCCAAGAGAAGGGACATTGGTTGTGAAGCTGCCCAATTTACCTGAAAGATCATAAGGATGGTAAAGTCAAAAAGTTTGACTCTACTTCAGGTAAAGTCCATTATCTAACTCTATGAAGTCTCTTTTGGAGATTCTTAATACATGATGTAATATAATTACATTTTGATGTTTTGGAAGAATCAAAGGAAAATAGAGGTATACTGATTCTGATCGCGAAGATGGATTTCAATCGCATGGTTCGGTGATCAGAATTTTGAGCTGCTGCTTAATGAGTTATGATAGATTTCTTAGGAATAGATAACATGTTTTTCATATGTATTTGCATTGTAAGGATAAGTTTTTCCGCATGTTTTAAAATAAAAGAAAAGTTTTGATTTTATTTATTTTAAGTATCCTTACAATGGCATTTGTGAAAAATTGTTGTTTATATGATTTCATTGATAGCAATATTGGAAAACAGATTTGATTCTTTCATTTGTGGTAGTGTCATAATTTACCAAATAAGGAAAGATTCTCATCACCCAAGTTTCAGTTGGATAGAAACTTAGAATCATGCAACTTGTATTGTATGATGAATGAGGATTTTCATCATTTGTAAATAAAGACTAATTCCTTGTTCATATGTACATGTGAGTCAAGTGAAGGACTAAAGGATCGGATACATTAGGTTGTACGTTGGTCAGGTCCACCACAAAGGCTAATAAGGTTATTCATTATGATTTGCTAAAGTTTAGTAAATATGGTTATTCTTACAAGTTGAAGTGTAATTCTGAAACATTGGAAAGGTTTCAATGATTGGCAGAATGAATAAGAAGAATCAAATTAGGCAGAAAGATAAAAGTTTCTCCAATCTAAAAAGATGGGAGAGTACTTGAGTATCTTGTTTTACGATTATCTTAGTGATTGTAAAACCTTATCACAATTGATCCTCTAAAGACACCTTAGTTTATTTGTTTGGCTAAGGAGAGGAATCATGAATTGTTGAAATGGTTAAATCAAAAGATAAATCATACTTCGTTCCAAAATCAAGTCATAGAGTTATAATCTAAGATTGTAACTTGAGTGACATAATTTAAAAAAAGGGTTTATAACACTTATCAAATGTAGAGTAACATGTTTCCTACTCTTGTACATTTGAAATTGGTAAGTTGTGATGTTTTGGATAAAATAGAGACCAACTAAGACCAATTGTGAGAAGTGTTTATCTTGATAAGAATCCACACTAACTCTTGAATATTTTTTTTTTTGTCAAGGAATGGTTCTTGATAAGAGAATCTCATATGTCAAGAGGACAGTGGGAGTCTTAAAGATCTTGGAAAAGTTTCAAGAACCAATCAAGAGTAAAACCTATTGTTTAATTACTAGCACACAACTTGAGTTTTGTAACCCTTTGTGTTGACATATTTTTGTTTTTGTGCCCATTCCAATTTAAGTTGACTATGATTGTGAGTTATATAAGTTATCAATTGTTTGCATAACAACCTGGAAGCAATGGTAGGCACTTGTGCTGCCGGGTGGCAAGAAAATGAGATTTGGCAAGTTCAGTCCATATGAGTTTGGATTTGTCACTAACCTTGTCTTGTGATTATGGTTATGAAAAATTCACATGGATAGGAACAAATACACCATAAAATCTAAGTGTCATAAGGTTTCTCCCCAATTCATGAAAATGATAGTGAGGAAACCCTTTCACTAAGTAGACAACAATTGTGATATTTGCATTCTCAAATTCATTAGTGGAGCGTGTGTGGTTAACCGACACACTAAAATGGACTTGTGAGAATGGCAAAAGGTCTAAACATTATGATTACGGCCTCCCTCTTCATAATTGTTTAGACACACATGTGAGCTATCTAAGGAAAGGTGTATGATTTTGATAAAGTCTTGTCAAAGCATCTCGTATCAGAAAACTGAACTTTCGTAAGAAAGTCAATAAAGTATTGATTTCTAGAAGTCCTGCTGATTTATGGGTACATGTCAAAGCTAATGGGAGCATAAAGTGTTATGCTAGTTAAATTATAGTTATCATGTTAGTGGGAGCATGATTATTATGTTTACTGTTGCAAGTTAGCAATGTTAATTATAGAAAACAAAAGTTTCAATTCGCGTTGAAAAGTTGTTTTGCTATAATTAAAGGAGAGGCTTTTATACTTCATTCCAATTCTACAAGCTTAGATTGAGATTTTAATCAACTTTAGTCAAGGATATATATGAATGTTATGTTGGAATGGTTCAACATAAGGAAATTCTATATATGTTGCGTTCTTAAAATTTGATTATGATTACGACATCCCTCTTCATAGTTCGAATTGTAAGAACATGGCAAATAAATTTTTTTATAACATGAATCGTTTCCCACATGCTTCAGGTATAGGATCGAGTATATCCATTCTAAATTTTCCAAATGCTTAGGGCATTAAGGGGGGAAAAAGGAATAGAACTGGATATGACTAAAATGATTAAGCAATTGTTGAGGACAATCTGAGGTTTACCAAAGATTGGTTGCTCATGCGCAATTGGAAGTATAATGTAAGCTTTGGAAAGGACCATATTGACATATTCTGAAAAGAGGCAACTCTTGTTTAGAAGTGATAGTCAAAATGGTAATATGGAATTGTTTTCATAGGTGGAAGTTATTCTCTGAATCTGTGTAAGATTAGAAAACTTAATGCAAAGAAGGATGTTCAAAGGAATGGACTTTGAATATGAGACTTCGTTTCCATGGATTTGATCTCCATTGGAATACTTTGTAATGTCCGTTGCCAAGTCTTTGTGACTTTTTTGCATAGTCATTACTAGAGCATCATTGCATATAAGTGTAGAATCTAACATATTACAGTAAATGGCAAGAGTTTGGAATTCTTACATTTACAAAAGGGATTGGGATTGTGAAATGAGCATCATTGGAGTCATGTTCAATTGATCTATTTGTTGGGTCAAAAATATGGTTTATACTTTACTTTTCTAGGAAAATGTATTTTTCAATTTTGTATTGTATGTTTACGGCCGTAAACCTGTTCACGGACCATGTGCCATATATAAATAGATTTAATGGGTGAGGAGTGTAAGCAAGCTAGAGAGAAGAGAGGAGCTTAAGTGTGTGAAACTTAAGGTGTATTCTAGAGAGAAAAAGTGAATCTTGTGTAAGGAACTTCAATCATATTCATCAATACATTCAAGATTCAAGTTATTCTTCTTCTTCTCCTTCTTCTCCTTCTTCTTTTATTTGATCTGACATCATCCAATTGATTGGGTTTCCGCACCATCTGTAACATCCCGAAATATCAAGAGTAGAGTTGAAGGGCTAAAAGAGTAAGTTGTGAAAGAGTGACTCGGCGAGTCCATGGATGGACTCGGTGAGTAGAGTCGCGACTGGGTCGCGTGCTAAGTAGCCGACTCGGCGAGTCAGTGAGGAGGACTCGGCGAGTAGGCGCTGATTGGAGAAAACCCTAATTCTCGGGGTTGAGCCCTATATAAAGAACATTATGTCTTACTCCCAGCCTCCTTATCACCCCTTGAGCCCCAGAAAACCCTAAATCGCGGTGAAGCACCATTGTTGAGTGGATTGGAGCTTGGAGAAGTAATTGTTCAAGGAATTTTGGGAGATTGAAGGCTTGGAGCAAGGGGCTTTGCTTGGATTCGAATTACATTGCAGACGGGGCATCTCTTGGAGGTAATATCTCGTTCTTGGGCTATTTTTATGTTGTTTCTTCATTTTGGGGTTTGTGGGAACTTGTCTATGGATGGAATGGGAAGTCTAGAGGTTAGATCTGAGGTTGCTACCTCAGATCTGGAAGGGAGAAGAATCAGAGAGCATGAAAGTCCCTGTGTTGGAGTGTTTAGTGAAGCTTTCATGTCCCAAACCCTAGCCCAATGTTCAAATGGCATAGATCTCTTTGGATTCACGTAAAGTTTGCCACTTTACGTGATGGATGAGTGGTAGGAGGCTAGATCTATGTTTTGGAGCAATTGCATGGCCTAGAATGCTTCTGAATGGTTTCAGACCGGTGGTACTCGGCGAGTCACATGGGTGTACTCGACGAGTTACTTGAAGATGAGCTGGGACTCGGCGAGTTAGAAGAACAACTCGGCGAGTTGGATGAAGATGGCCTGGAACTCGGTGAGTTGTATGAACAACTCGGCGAGTAGGTTGATGATTGTCTTAGACTCGGCGAGTCTGTTCTTGGACCCGATGAGTCTTGTCGAAGAGTCCCGATATTCCCTGGTTGAGTCGAGAATCGGTGAGTCAAGGGATGACTCGGTGAGTTGTGTGCGCGTGGGCTCAGAGTTGTTGGACTCGGCGAGTCTCGGAGTGACTCGGCGAGTTAGATCGCGGATTGAGTGAAGTTCTGATTATAGGAACTCGGCGAGTCATAGGGTTGACTCGGCGAGTAGGGTCAGTCAGGAGTTGACTTTGACTGAGGAATTTGATTTTGACCAAGGGTTGACCGTTGACTTTTAGGGTTTGGTCAGCGATGTGGCCTTTGGGCCAAGAGAGGGGTAAAATAGTCTTTTACCCTTAAGAGGGTGCATTGAGAGGATTGATTCTAGTCTCGAGAGTTATAGTCATGAGAGTTTTGCCTTACGTGTTAGGCGGTGGCGAGTTCGAGATTCAAGTATGGAGATATTTGCTTTCTGCTTGCCAGGTGACTTTTCTCACTATACTTTACCTTGAGTAGGTAACCAGAGTTATGTGACAGAGTATTTGTATGCTATGTATGTTATCTGATGTACTGCATTATTTCTATGTGATTTATGCTGTGCATGTTTGCAGAGTTGGAACCGAAGGGTTCCTAGAGTTAGAACCGGAAGGTTCACAGAGTTAGAACCTGAGGGTTCACAGAGTTTGGGTGCACGGACCCATAGAGTTATAGCCTCGAGTGGCTTATATGTGTTATGTGTGTGGTATTTTGGGGAACTCACTACGCTTCGTGCTTACAGTGTTTTGTGTTATGTTGTTTGTAGGTTTCTTTCAGTATCACGGGACGTCACCGGCTTGATTGTACACACCAGAGAAAGAGTCATATTTTGGAGGATCCTGGTTTTCTATGCAAGTGAAAATGAAGCTATGTTTTGTAATTCAATTGTGAATGAGATTTTAAACAAGTGTTCTAAGAATAAAATGATTATTTTAAATGAAAATTTTGTCTTGAAATTTACGGTGTAGCAAGTTGGTATCAGAGCCTTGGTTTGAGGGATTCGGATGCACCTTCGGGTAATTCTGGACTCAAACTGAGGAAGTAAGAAAAGTTTTCAAAGAAATAATTTTCTAAAGCGAATAAGAGTTCAAAGAGAAAACGAGAAAGAGCAGTGTGTACAATCAGCCAGAGCCCGAACGGTGATTTCCCAAAATACCCTTATTTTTGTGTTATGAGATATTTATGATGCACTTAATGAGATATTATTGCATGCTAGAGATAGGCTAGGTATTCCATATATTAGGACTAGAGTGGCCTGATTTGTGATGCCTTAGCCTAGGAAATTCTGTGATATGCGATGTGCTTTTAAGTATGTGATGAGTGAGAATATTTGATTGGAATCCTTTAAGGGATTTGAGTAGAGGAGTAATCTAGGAGAGATACCTAGATGAGTACTGTGGTACTTGGAGAAAGAATAGTTAGAGCCCGCGAGGGGAAGAGTTGCAGAGTTCGGTGGTACTTCCGAGGAGGAGCAGAGCAAGCGGAGTTATCACCCAGAGTGAGTCATATATATATTCTTCGATGCTCTAATGCTGCTTGCTTCATGCTTTGTGGAACTCTCGATGATGGGAATCAGCTACCAAGCGAATATGACGATATTCAGGAGGTAGATGGTTGGCATCATTAGGAGCTCTTCAGCAGCTGATGGCAGAGAAGTGTGGGAATCTGGGGAGAGCCTAGGGAGTAACCTTAGCTAGATGAGTGCATTGGCAGGGTAGAGAATTTTGCTAGAGAGCGAGCGCGTGACGGAATTGGTGATCTAGAAGGTCGAGCAGCTACTTAGGAGCTCCGGGATAGTCCGTGTGGAAAGTATGGGTAGATGTGGCAGGTAGTATGGGCCCGTACTACTGAAAGTAGAGGACCCATACTTGATACAGGGAGTATTCTGAAGATTCTAATGAGTGTATTGAGGAGTGATGTTATGGTTTGAGTACCATACATCGGAGCAGATTGAGGGGTGATGTTATGGTTCGAGTACCATACATTGGAGCGGATTGAGGAGTGATGTTATGGTTGAGTACCATACATCGGAGCAGATTGAGGAGTGATGTTATGGTTCGAGTATCATACATCGGAGCAGATGGAGGAGTGATGCTATGGTTCGGGTACCATACACCGGAGCATATTGAGAAGAGATGTCATGGGATGAGTACCATGGTTCGTAGTGAATGATGCTTGTGATTCTCTTGTTATCCGGTCACGATTGATGAGGTAGAGATTGGACGATATGGGTTTTAGGCCTGTAGGCCATGATTGAGTTTGGAGAGGCGTCCCTCGAGAGGGGAGTCGAGTGCCTATCAGAGTATTTTGGTAAGGAGTTAGAGGGAGAGGAGAATTTTGGTCTGAGTTGAGCAATCAGTCGATAGAGGAGAGGTCACCTTCTATGTGGGTGGTGCTATTTATGTTCGTGTGCGAAACATGAGAGGCCTGATGTTTTAGTTTTGGGTTTGGGGGTAAAATCTGCAGGTCGTTATTGGTGATGATTTCTCCCAGAGTATCAGGTAGCATGTGTGCCGCGAGGTAGTGATTTATCATGAGCAGATAGTCAGTTGGGACTGAGATAGTCGAGGACCACACTACACCTATATGAGTATAGTAGGATGTATTGTAGTGGTATCAATGGGGAGTTCAGTCGATTTTAGCAGTGCAGAGAGTTTTCTATCCATGTTGGGTGTTGAATATGGGAGTGGATCCCCGTTCTTGGGATGAACCCGGTGTTGGAGCGATGTTTGATGAGTTGAGGTGAGGGATACGATGATTTTGTGGTTCGGTCTATGAGCCAGGGATGTTATCGAGCAGTTGAGTTGTTTGGTGCTAGATTGGTACGAGATTTGGAACGACTAGAGACAGTCGTGGCGAGAAGTTCTTGAGGAGTTCATCTGAGGATCAGAGTTATGAGATCGATTAATTTCCTTAAAGGGGATTATCGGGTGTTGCGTAGCACTTTACAGGGGCAGGTGCGTTATTGCTGGTGGAAATAGTTCGTAAGGTTGTTGATGTGTCAGATAGTGATGGTTCGAACCCTAAGTGGGGGAGAACCGGGTGGTTTATTGAGAGAACCTGAGATTTGTGCAAGAGCGGTTAGGGGTCGGATGCAGAACCTGCGGCTTGAATCCATGAGATCAGGGTCATTGGTGATTAAGGAAAGGTGCAGGGCGAGATAATGCATGTGATATATGTCTAAGAGAAGGATGGGTGTCTCCATGGCGGGTGGTCAATGATCAGGAATCTGATGGTGGTCAGAGTCGTCTCGAGTGGAAGGCTCGTAATGATGGTATGGGCAGTTGAGAACTTCTGGGTAGCCGATTATCGAGTAGCCAATTCCCGGGCTAGGATGTGTATTCTTGCTTGAATTTTGAGCAGTAGTGGAAAGGGTTTCGGAGGATCATCAGTGTGTTCTGAAGGGTTAGCGCCTTCCTTGTATTCCAATTGAGTGTTTGGATGCACTGAAGTTGCGCATCGTGTGATATCAGGATTTAGTATGGGATTTAGAGGAAATGTATTTTCGTGAGTGTATGGTATTGGGAGTAAGGGAATCAGTGGTTGTGGCAGGATCTTGTGATGTTCTGTTGGGATATTCCGAGGTATCCGGATATGATACCTTATTTCGGAGTTACTCGTAAATCTTGAGTTGAACGATTTGTGGTGTATCAGGTATCTACGGATCTAGTGGGAGCCCTTCGAGTATGGGCATCCAGGGAGATTATTAAGAGAGTGGATCTTCACAAGGGTGGGCATTTTGATATGTCGATTGCTTCCAGAGTCTGGAATCTGTATTCGAGTCGAGTATGGGTAGCTGCCTGTGATAGTCTGCGGAGCATGAGCTAGTGGAGTTAGAGGGTGTTGTGATACTACGTGGAGCCGTAGTACTCACTAGTCAGAGGGTGATGTGATACCGCGGGGATCCGTAGTACTCACTAGTTAGAGAGTGTTGTGATACTGCGGGGAGCTGTAGTACTCACTAGTCAGAGGGTGTTGTGATACTGCGGGGAGCCGTAGTACTCACTAGTCAGAGAGTGTTGTGATACTGCGGGGAGCCGTAGTACTCACTAGTTAGAGGGTGTTGTGATACTGCGGGGAGCCGTAGTACTCACTAGATGGCAAGAGAATGTGATGATGGAATGATCTCCGATCAGTGTATGATGTGGAAGAGTTTTGGGCTTGAGTATCCCTAGTATTGAGTTCTGGAGCCTGGGTGTTGAACCGGGGGCGAGACTGGGGTCACCGTCTCTGTCGGGAGATGCGGCGAGATGCGCAAGGGATATGCGCAGCAGAAACCAGAGATCAAAGTTGAGACGATCCTTGGTTGGACTGTATATTCTTGCATGAGGAAAAGAGAATTTTGTGACTTGCGTGTCCCTGGGCCGGGATAGTGGTCACGGGGAGGAAGTTAGTGGGTTATTTGGATCATGATATGGGTGACCTTTGGAGGCTCAGCTGTGGAGTCAAAAGCTGACCTGGTGCTCAGTCTCGAAGAGAGATATGAGAAATGAGCTAGAGCTTATCATGATGATGTCTGAGGACACTTCAGAGCGAGCGAGCGGTTCAGACGCTCGAAGACATTCTTCGGGCATGTGTATTAGACCTCGGAGGGAGTTGCGGCACGTATTTATTTTTGGTTGAGCTATCCTATATCAACAACCATCTTTAGTGCATTGGTATGCCACCCTTTGAGCTGTTGTGTGGGAGGAGGTGTCGGACCCTCATTTGTTGGGGAGAGGTAGCGCATGGACCCGAGGGCCCTTGCGATCAGATCTAGAGCATGTGTGATACATGGAGTAGTGGCAAGGTTGGCTAGTGGTTTCCCTCGATAAGGGAAAAGAAAGGTATGTAACCCCCGGGGGGGGGGGGGAGTGTTGGTTCACGGAAGTGAAAGTAGTAGTGAGAGTGGATCATTTGGAGTATGGTGGATGAACATTGTGTCTGTGACAGTGGTGTGGAATGATATCATGTTGGGATGTTTGCTGAGGACGCGGAAGGGGTTCGGCGGGTGTAGAGCCAAGAGTCTCAGGATGAATGCAGGGAGGGAGTCTGGGACTCCCAGCTTGATTCTGATCAGGGTATTGGATATGTACTAGTGGTTCATCCTGGGGGGATGTTGGAGGATATCATCAGTGCATCGGGTTTTTCCCAACCCGAGGGTATTGGGCAAGTTCAGCATGCGTATGTGATTACAAGAGGAGAACTCGTGGGAGTTGCTCTGAGATTGAAGAGTGGGTCTTTCTGTCAGCACGGAATGGATAGAGTGGGATTCAGATCGGGGATCCGATGGTTCATGGCTTTCTAGCCCTTATGGGTCGAGCGATTGTTGAGTATGATTATCAGAGGGTACAGCCGGTGCCCGGTTTGAGACGGTGGTCAGGACACCGCAAGGAAATGGAAAGTGAGTTCGAGTTCGATGGTTATGCTTTGGGGAACCTGGTCCAGTTAGGGCTAGGTGGCGCGTCGTGGGAGTATTTTGGAGTCGAGTTGCCATAGGCTTCGAGGACGAAGCCTAATTTAAGTGGGGGAGAATTGTAACATCCCGAAATATCAAGAGTAGAGTTGAAGGGCTAAAAGAGTAAGTTGTGAAAGAGTGACTCGGCGAGTATAGTCGCGACTGGGTCGCGTGCTAAGTAGCCGACTTGGCGAGTCAGTGAGGAGGACTCGGCGAGTAGGCGCTGATTGGAGAAAACCCTAATTCTCGGGGTTGAGCCCTATATAAAGAACATTATGTCTTACTCCCAGCCTCCTTATCACCCCTTGAGCCCCAGAAAACCCTAAATCGCGGTGAAGCACCATTGTTGAGTGGATTGGCGCTTGGAGAAGTAATTGTTGAAGGAATTTTGGGAGATTGAAGGCTTGAGCTTATTTGATCTTATTTTTGAAGGATTCTTGTATTTTTGGATAGATCTCTGAAAATTAAGGGGGGGGGGTGTTTATTCTTCGTGTTTTTCATAAAAACGGTTTTTTATCGAGTTTTTGAGCAAAAAGGGGCAAAAAAAAAACGTTGTTTTTGGTCGTAACCAGCGAGGGTGTGGCGGCGTGTACGGCCATCAGGTAGGGTTTCTGTAGCGACCCGTCTCTGGTATGTTGCTTCCATGGCTTTTATTTAGAAGTCTTCATGAGGGACTCGGCGAGTCTATAGCCTGACTCGTCGAGTAGGGACGGGATTTCGAGCACGTGTTAGTCGGCGACTCGGCGAGTCCATATTCGGGACTCGGCGAGTCTGCCTGCCAGGAAGAAACCCTAAATCCTTGGGTTTGCACCCTATTTAAACCACCTTATGAGCCCCAAACTCGTCCCCTTCACCCTCAGAGCATCATTTAGCAAACCCTAACCATTTCCTTGAGTATTTGAGCATTTCTTGTGTGAATCTTGAAGTATTGAAGAGAAGAAGGAGGCTAGATCCAAAGGAGAAGAAGAAGATCCAAGGTCTTGCACCAATTTCAGAGTTTATTGAGGTATTAATCGAATTCCTTCTGTTTTTATGATTGATTTCTCTTTCATAGGCATATTTAGCCTCTTTTATCCATTCCTTAGCTTGTTCATAGTAGAGAGATCACATTAGATTGATTAGCCTTCGGATCTAGCCATGTTTCAGTTCCAAAATCGAAGATCTATCACCTTTATAGAGCCATTTTGCATGATAGCCCTAGATCTACTCTTCTAAGTGCCTTTTTAGCCTTTATATCCTTTTTCATGCATATGTACACGTAAAGTTGGAAACTTTACGTGGTAAATCAGCCTTAGAAACTCAGATCTATAAATTGTATGCGGTGGTTTTGAGCAGAATCGAGTTTTTAGTAACTGCATGCATGTGACTCGGCGAGTCGTTCTGCGGACTCGGCGAGTCAGGTCGCGAGTCCCCAATCTTTCCCCTTTGAGTGATTCCGAGTGGGGACCAGTGAGCAGTAGGATGGACTCAGTGAGTCGGAGGTTAGACTCAATAATGAAGGGACTCGACGAGTTGTTCATACAACTCGGCGAGTCCAAGGCAATCTTCTTAGCTCGAAGAACAACTCGTCGAGTTGTTCATATAACTCGGCGAGTCGGATGCAAATTGCCTGAGTTCTTGAATCGAGAGGGTACTCGTCGAGTCGATGCCATACTCAACGAGTAGCCACGAGTAGGGTTGAGAAGTGAGAATAGGGACTCGGCGAGTTGACGGCCCAACTTGGCGAGTCAGGTCAACTGTAGGTTGACTTTGACCGGGAGAGTTGACTATGACCAGTGGTAAAAGAGTCATTTTACCCCAATGCAGTGATTAGCATTTGATTGAGTGTGTTTGTGGATTTATAGCCGGGGAGATACCGGAGCAGCAGCAGTTACCTTCCAGAGCCATACACACAGTAGCCAGTTCACGAGGTGAGTTTCCTTCTAGTAGGAACAGGTCTAAGGCCACAATGCCGGCTCGTTCAGTTAGGAGTAGTTTCCGGACTTCGGTCCGATGCAGTAGTTAGTATGTTTGATGCCTTCATGGCTCAGACAGGATTTATGTGTTATGTGTATGTGTTCCGGGCAACGACCCGATGCAGTATGCAGTATATGTGTTTATGCTAGTTGATATGTTATGCTATGCTGTGTTCAGTTAGTCCGGACTTCGGTACGATGTAGGGGACGGGGTCCCAGTCGGTTTCGGACATCGGTCCGATGTAGGGGACGGGGTCCCAGTCAGTTTCGGACTTCGGTTCGATGCAGGGGACGGGGTCCCAGTTAGTTAGTCCGTTCTTCAATCCGATGCCGGGACGGGGTCCCAGTCAGTTCCCGGACTTCGGTCTGATGCAGTGGGCAAGGCCCAATATGTGTTTTATATGTTGTATGGTATGTGGTACTTTGGGGGAACTCACTAAGCTTCATGCTTACAGTTTTAGTTTTTGGTTTCAGGTACTTCCGCAAACAAAGGGTAGAGCTCGGGATGATGGCATCGCACACACCACACCTTCAGTTTTTGTCATGGGAGTTGATTCAGTTTCTTTGATATGATTTGATACAATTGTGATACAGTTTTTCTCACAGTATTTTATTATGATTTTGAAACACGCAACGTATGGTTTTATTATGTGATACTTAGTTTCATGGTTTTTGTTATATTAAAATGAAATTTTTGGGTCGTATTTTCGGGTTGTTACAGTTTCCGAGGAGTTTGCGGCCCTGAGAAGTTTACGGCCAGAGTTTGTGGTCCGAGATTATGACCCTCAAAGTTTACCGCTCGCACGTGTACGGCTCGGTTTGTGGCCAGCCTCGCACGTGTACAACTCGACATTTCCGGTTCACTTCGTGTTCTCGGCCAATAGACGTCCTTGCATCTCGTCCTCGCTTCACAGCTGTGTTCGCTAGCAGCATCCTCGCACACGCTTCACAAAAAATAGGAAATGCTTTGGAGTTGCCAGGGATCGACCCCGGGTCCCCAGGTTCAGCAAGGCGCCTAACCAGTTGATCTGGCTTGCTAGACGCTACAAGCCTTCGAAATTTAAATGAAATATTAATCTTTCGCGTCCCTTATTTCGCATTTTTTACACTTTTAACCCCAAAATTCAATTTCTTTCATTTTAAAATTACATTTTTAACCAAAAATTTAATTTTTAATTTTTGACTTTTAATTTTGACTTTTGACCTTAAATTTTGTCTTTGACTTCCAAGTTTAACCTTTGACTTTAAAACTTTGACTTTTTCGTTTAACTTTTAAGTTTTCAAATTTAGCTTTTCGGTCTGACTTTTTAGTTCGACTCTTTAAATTTGACTTTTAATGGATTTTGAGGTCTACGAGGGACATGAAGACATGAAAGAGAGCCGTCAGGATATGTTAAGACAAAATTTCAACATGTTCAATTATATCTCTGGAGAAACCCTGGAAGCTCATTTGCAACGATTTACTACACTTACTATTGAGATGAATATAGTTGGGATCTTGTTGACTAAATCCGAGATAAACAAAAAGCTGCTGAATGCACTTCCGAAGTTATGGGATATGAACGTGGCTGTCATCAAGAAGACAAAAGATCTCAATCGTCTTAGTCTTACTACTGTAATTGAAGAACTTGACGCTTTGAAGTGTGGAAAAACAATGACTTCTGCAAAAATCCCAGTCAATGAAGTTTCACGCTCTCAATCATGTGAAGCTACGATTAAACTTCTTCGTGAACATAATGATTTCCTAAAAAGAGAAGTCGAGGAACTAAAATATGAAGGATATCAATTTAGGAAAGGACAGAAACCCCTGAAGGCTAAATTAGAAGCAAAAACCAAAGACTTTAGGAGGCTTCAAGTAGATTATAGCAACAAATGTGAAAATTATGACTATTTTAAGAGACAACTTGCTAAATTAACTGCTGAGCTTGACACATTAAAAGGCAAATTTGAAACTGTAGATTTTGATTTTAGAAAATTTGATGCGTCAAGCGAAGTAGTTGCTAACATGATAGACCATTCTTTGCTATTTAAAAATAACCAACAAAAGGGTCTAGGTTATGACAGTTCCTCCCCCCCTCCCTTTCAACCATAACTACTCTTATGCCCCTCTAACTAAGGAAGAAATTGAAAATGAAGCACATATTTAGTATGGCCAACCCCGTGTTCCAGCTTCAGTCACGAATGAACAATCAGGGCCAACTCAGGGTGTTGAGATGAAAGATACTAATGATTCTACTTCATGTGCAGGTAAAGTAGCAGAAGATGAGAACAAGGAGAACACTACTGAACAAACCAATATCTCTTTGAACTCTGAATCTGTTGCTTCAAAATCAGCTGCGTCTGATCAACCTGCTGTTGAGAAATATAAGCCACCAATTCTAGTGAAACAGAGTGCCTGTTGTAACTGTGCATGTGGGAATAGCAAGAGACAAGGCATGGACACACCACCAGGGGCAGGAAGAAACAACTTCATAGTGAAGAAAAAGACATGTTTTCACTATGGAACACCTGGACACATTGCCATAAATTGTCCTAATCACGCATACGTTTCTTACTACGCACGCGAATGGAACGCGCAGAAGGCTAAGAATCCAACTCCCAAGAACAAGAAGGGAATGCCGACCAAGAAGCCAAATCCAAGAGATGCTCCCATGAAGTCAGAATCAAAGTCATCTCAACGACCGACATCAAGATCAAAAGCAAGTATTGAGCCACCCATCAGTTCGAAAAAGAAAAGGGTTAAACCGAACTACAAATGGGTTCCAAAGGATCACTCTCCCAAATCTTCTAACGATTCTAATATTTCTTCATCTTATGTTTGTGATAAGCAGGATATGTCATGGGATAGAGTACCTTGCAATGATGACAAAGGTCGACCCAGTTTCAAAATGGACTGGGTTCCAAAGACCAACTGATCCCGCTCTATGTCGAAGCAAGTATGGAGGCATATCATCAAACTTTGGTTTGTAGGTAGTGGCTATTCCTGGCACATGATAGGAGGCATCTCTCAACTGTACAACATTCAGAACTTTTTTTGAGAGTATGTGTCCTTTGCGGGAAAGGAAAGAAAGGAGGAAAGTAAGAGATCACTCATGGGGTTTGTGCTTAATGACATCAAGAATTTTCGGATTTGTTCTGAGATTATGCATGCTATTCTCAGACCTTCTGGATGCAAATTCAATCGGTGACTTACGGTTTGAGTTTTCTTCTCTTTACTCACGAGTTTATCTTAATCTGATTCATTTTGAATATATATATATATATATATATATATATATATATATATATATATATAATTTTTATTTTTTTATTTTCTTATAGTTTTTCGTTAGCATTGTTTGGGAAGTGATATCAAGAAAGTGACAACGGGCAGTCTAAAACATGTGTTAAGGACTAAATTTGAATTTTCTAGACTCTGTGATCAATGTGCTGGTAGGCACGAAGGATTTGAAAGTGTGGATTTAGATAGGATTGTTTGGACTGACCATACGACGCTCGGTTAGATTGAGTAGTGAGATAAACACGGGAACCTACAGGATACACTAAATTAATACACATCTAGAACAGTGGTTCGAATTTTCCTTGATGTACGAAATTATGTCCTTAATTCTGGTTCTGATAAGGCGATTGGGGGGTTCTGATAAAGTAGGTATGTAGGAAATTATTTTTTTGCTTTCTGTCTGTCAGTTATATGTTGTTTCCTTTGCATGATCGGAAGATCCGACCTGAAATGCAACATATGGAACTCTATTTCTACACACCTTCTTATCTATAAAGCTATTTCTATTTGTTAGCCATATGCTGTCCCCTCTGCGTCGGAAGATCCTACTTGGGACACAACATATGCAACATTCTACTTCTTAATCCCTCTATCCTAGTTAGGCATATGTTGTCCCCTCTACATGATTGAAATATATCCGACCTATACAACATATGCACCTATTTCTAAATCTAACTTCCTCCTTAATAATTGTTTTCTCACCTAAAGTAAGGAGTCCTTAGGAAGTTCTTGATAACCAGGGTATTCAGGAAGCGGGAAACACATTCTAGTGCAACTAAAATTGAACCATTTAGAGGTTGTTTGTAGATCTCGCTGCCTAATTTAAGTGGACAACAATACTTGTGGTCATCGTCAGCTAAATGGTTATTTAGAAAAGTTTGTTGATATCCTTCGTGTTTAAGTGGACCACAATACCGACAATTGACCATATATATTCATGAAGGTGAAGGTATTGATAAACAAGTTCAGGCTCTCTCACAACTTTGATCCCAAATATTTTTCTTTTTGTTAAATTTATTCATAGTTTTCCTTTATGCACAAATTTAGGGGGAGAATTAAAAAAATTCAAAAAAACAAAAAAAAAAAAATCAGAAAAATTAAAAATCCAAAAATAGTGTTAATTATGTTTTATTTCTTGTTCAAGAAAATAAAAAAAATACAAAAATACTTTTGTTTCTGTTTTATTTTTTCTGAAAATATGAAAAATCCAAAAATATTGTGTGCCAAGTTTTTCTTTTAGTTTTTGCTTTGTCTTGAAAAGTGAATTCAGATGAGACTCATGGAGACTGTATCAAAGATTTTCTGAGCCAAGGCTTCATCCGTGAGCATCGAAGAATTTTCATTTGAAGGAGCAAAAAATGAAGATTATTCTTTCAACATTCAATCCTTCAACTCCAGAAGCAAGGTGAAGTTGAAATTGAGGATTATTTGACGAATTGCATTGAAGCTTCCTCAATCAGTCTGCTGCTATCTTAAACCTGTTGAAGTGATCCAGAAGATTATTCTTCTCCGTTGTTCTCTCTGAAGATTCTCAAGCTGAAAGCGCTATCTTTCAAGAATCAATATATCAAGCCTCCTCACCCAATGTGCTTTCAATGCCAAACTCTAAAGAAAAGCCCAAGCGCTCAAGATGAAGTCATTCATTGAAGATTCATCAAGTTCATCTTGAAGTTGTGAAGAATTTGAAGATAAATGCTGAAGCCAAGTTCCCAATGAAGATTAACAAGAAAAGCCAGCTATAAACCAAGGGGGAGATTTTTGGGTCAAAAATATGGTTTATACTTTACTTTTCTAGGAAAATGTATTTTTCAGTTTTGTATTATATGTTTATGGTTGTGTTTACGGCCACAAACATGTTTATGGCCATAAACCTGTTCACTGCCCATGTGCCATATATAAATAGATGTAATGGGTGAGGAGTGTAAGCAAGCTAGAGAGAAGAGAGGAGCTTAAGTGTGTGAAACTTAAGGTGTGTTCTAGAGAGAAAAAGTGAATCTTGTGTAAGGAACTTCAATCATATTCATCAATACATTCAAGATTCAAGTTATTCTTCTTTTCCATCTTCTATTATTTGATCTGACATCATCCATTTGAATGGGTTTCCGCACCATCAATTGGATCTGATTGATACACAAGCAGATTGGGGACATACATTATTTCACAAAAGAAAGGACCATAAGTAAACATAGTGTGCATTCTTGGAGCATGGCCTGACTATTTTTTTAATTCAAGTATTAAGTTGATAATTCAAAACATTACATGAATAATGAGTAATCAATATGCTGCTTAGATAACATCTGTTTTTTTTTATTTACTCTCAAAGTGTTGGGGCCATATAGGATTAGTATTATTCTTGTGTTTCACTTTGCATGTTTTCCCGAATTGTAGGGTCCGAAAGGTGTTGCGTCTTGGGCTCGCTCTTTAGTCCATTTTGTCTCCGGATTGGGCCTGTCCATCCGTGAGTTATTTCTAGGGTTTAGTATTTATAGATGCTTGCATGCATCTTAGTTCGTAAGATTTAGAAGTCGATTATTTCAAAGATATTATCTTTATCGTTTGTAACCATAATAGCCTCTACAGCAGAAGTTCATTATCGAGCTCTGTTGAGGCTTGAATCTATTGGATCATTCGACTTATTTTGATTCATTCTTGTGCTTTATATTACTGTTTAACGTTTTTGTGATCAACCTGTTCAAAGATCTAAACGATCAAAGAGTTCCTTAACTCTTCAATTGGTATCAAAGCAGGAGACTCTGTACTTCATACACATCTCTTCTGTGAAAAAAGTGATTAGGGTTTATTCCACATTTATTGATATTTATTGAGCCGTCACTCCATAAATGACGTATCTCATTATTTATTCATCTTTCCCTAATATTACGTATTACAAAGTATGATCTTATAACAGGTTATACGATCAAGCATGGATGATTCTCAATCTAATCCCATTAACATCTCAAATAGTATAGGATCTACAACCAAGATTCCAATTCTCTACACTCAAGATTACGAGGTTTGGACGCACCAATTTGAAGACTACGTCATTGGATCTGAAGATAATGGGTATCTGATATGGGAATCTATTATATCTGGCCCATTTGCTCATTCAGGAACATCCAAAATCATTAAAACTCAAAAGGAGTATAATGATTTTTTGAAAGATGTGAAAGATGTTGCTCAGGACGAAAAGGAGAAGTTTCAGTGCAACATTAAGGCATTGAGACTAATTCGATTTGCTCTTCAATCTGAAAGGTTTAGATTGGTGAGTTCTTGCAGTACAACAAAGGAAATCTGGGATCGGTTGCGAGAGTTGTATTCCACAGATGAAGATCTGGAGCACTCAATTCAGACCTTACTTCTATCTGAATTTAGAGAGTTCAAGCAGAATCCTGATGAGTCTGTTACGCAGACATTTGATCGCTTCATTCATCTTCTCAGCAAGATGATCAAACATCATATTGAAAGGAAGCTCATCGAACAGAAGGTCACTTTTCTGAATGGTCTAAGATCCGAGTGGAGAGCTGTTGTGTCAACGGTTAAAGCACACGAGCAGTTCAAATCGTACTCGCTGGCGAAACTGGTGGGGATTCTGAAATCCTAAGAAAAGACAGTGTTGCAAGAGAAAAGCGTGGTTTCAAATCTGGGGTCTCTGGCGCTTCTGTCCAAGGGTAAAAGTGTAGAAGAAGACGAAGAGGATCTAAATCTGGGAGATCACGATCTGACAGCCGAAGACTATGCTATGATGGTGTCAAATCTTAGAAGGTTCATCAAGAAAAAGTTCCCTTCCAACAAAAATCGTAATTGGATGGGAAGCTATAGTTTTGAAAAGGTGAAATATGAACCGAAGGTTTAGGAATCGAAAAAGGAAGCGAAGGGTGAAGCTGACTCTGGTGTCAGTTGCTTCTACTGTGGTGGGAAGAATCACTACGTAAAAGATTGCGTGCTGAAAAGATGGCAGAGAAAGATGAAGAAGCAAGTCTTATGAAAAGAATGGAAGAGATAAAAAGGAAGAAAGCTGCTACTAATTCCTCTATAAATGCTCTTATTATGCAGGGTTCGGTAGATGATGATGAGTTCGGTGGCGTGCAGGTGTGGTCGACTGACTCAGAAGACGATGAAGTGAGAAAGCCTTCCCATGGAAAGGCTTATGTTGCAAAAGGTGGTGAAACTGATGGAAGATGTCTTATGGTGACCGATGTATCTCAGATGAGGGGATACAACATTGACGGTGGAAATGAAGAGGCCAAGGAGCGAGAGGACTTATGCTTTACAGCAAAACCTCTCAGTGTGCAGATCTGTGAACTTGATGAACTGATCAAGAAGGTACAATCTGTTTTTGTTTCATTTAAAATTCCACAAAAATCATATGAAAAGGAATTAAATAACTTGAATTCAAGAATTTCAAATCTAGATAGTTGTTTAACGCAAACACGGTTCACGAATTCTAATCTAACTGACCAAATAAGCAGGGTGTCATCCAAGAGTGAGGAGCGAAGGATGTGGATAGAGCAGAAAGAGTTGGAGCTGATTAAGTCAAGGGATGAAAACATTTATTTGCAAAGAGACAATCTCAAAATGTTAAAACAAAGGAATGTTTTTTGTTTGATTGCCAAAAGGCTTTATGCTAACATTACTCAACTGCATCTAAATTGTGAAATAGGACAGAAGATACATCGCATGATTCTGCCCTTCCTTGAGTTTAAGGAGGATGAAATTGATGCCGAAGCATACAACTGTGAAAGTGTTGTATCTTCCAATGATGTTAATCCTACTTACATGTATGGTCTGGACAAAATAGAATCTTTTATAAAGTCCAAAGACCATAAGGACATACTTAAAAATCTCTTGGATGAAAATGATAAGTTGAAACTCAGGACCGAAACCATACAAAAATTTGACTCATTGAGTACCAATTTGAGTTCAGAAAACAAAATTGATGTTTAAAACGCATCTGAACTTAATGAGGATGATGATATGAGTGAAATTTCTGTAGAGGACGAAGTTGACTATTCCGAGTTCGTCAAGAGCGAACCCGAAAACCACAAAAACCTGATTTCTGAAAATTCTGTGGAATTCGCTCGTTTGTCCAAAACTAAGTCCCCAATCCTTAAAGAAAAAGTCGTCGTGTTTCAGAAGGTTAGAACAACTCCCAATCAGGTGTATAAGGTCACAGGAGTAACCGAACATTAGACAACCGAACTCACTGCCATAGTGAACAAAGATAATGCAGATGGATGTGATGAGTTTTTCTGGTCAGCACTGATAGACAACGCAGACGAAACAGTTGGTCTGTCGGAGCGAACATCCTGGAAGGCCAAAGGTAGATATGTGCCCGAACCTCTGAATAAGCCTACCAACTTTGATGTTCCAATTACCAGTGGCACAAAAGAGATTCCAATGGAAGAAGTCACCTCCGCAAGCAAAACCTCATCCATGAATAGTGAACCGGTTACTAAGAAGCTGAAACAAAAAGCAAATATCCACAGACAACCAAAACAGATGAGAAATCAAAAACAACAAAGAAACCTAAGATACAAGAAAAATATCTCAGAGCGAAAGCAGTTTTGACGCTCTCAAAATCCACACTACACTTACATTGATAAAGATTCTAAGTCAGAGAGAAAGACTTTTGGGCCACACGAAGAACATAACCGAAAGGATAGGTTCGGTCTCGAAAGCAACAACAATCGAAAAGCTAGTTTCGGTCCGCCAAATAACTGGCAAAGACCTGATTTTAGTCCATCAAGATTTTACAATAAAAGACCCAGTTTCGGACCACCAACCAACAACACCCAAAAATCCAACTTCGGTTCATCATCAAACTGCTACCGAAGGTCCAGGTTCGGTCCCCCAAATGACCACAACCGAAAGGGTCATTCCGAACCTCAAGTCAGGAAAGATTCTCATTCTAATTTCTTTTCCTCTAATTCTTCTCGTTCACAATCTTTTTCTAAGCCCAATTCTGTTCCTACACAAAATTCAAGATTGTCAAGGGATTTGAAAGGAAAAAGGAAAATTTCCTCAGCTAAGGAAGACCGAAAGCAGACTAAAGTCCAAACACCAGAATCTGAATCCAAAACACCTGCAACTAATTATAATAAAATCAAAGTGTTTACTATTAAAATAAAAGATGAAACAACCTTAATAAAACAAACATATCTCGTTGATCTTTCTCTTACTATTCTTGTTTCTGTGAAAGGCTCACGTGGACCCAAGAAACTTTGGGTTCCCAAATCTACTTAATTTTTGCAGGTTATCATTGACGAGCAGTTTGACGAAGAATGGTACATTGACAGTGGCTGCTTACGTCACATGACAGGAAGGAAGGAAGAGCTAAGGGAGTTTCGATTACTTCAGAATGGTGGCAATGTCAAGTTTGGTAATAACTCCTATGGGAAAATAAAGGGTTATGGAATGTTAACCAATGGAGAATTCACAATAAGGAAGGTGGCGTATGTAGAAGGGTTGCAGCATAGTCTCATCAGTGTATCTCAACTGGTGGGAGGTACAGGTCTCAAAGTTTCATTCGACGACGAAGGTTCAGAAATTATAGAGAAGAAATCCAACAAGGTCATTCTCAAATCAGATCAAAAAGGCGAAATGTTTCCTCTGAATCTCAAACCAATCAAAGGAATCCAGCCATATGTCTTTTGTCCAAAGCTCATTCAGACGAAAGTTGGTTGTGGAACCGAAGGCTTTCACATCTCAACTTCAAAGACATCAACAAGCTTGTCACCGGCGGTCATGTTTGGGGTCTTCCAATGCTGAAGTTTGATTTAGAACACTTGTGCGCTGCATGCAAAATGGGGAAACAGAGTCTTCAAAGTCACCCATCAATTATAAACACAAAAGTTGTTGAACCACTTGAGTTGCTTCACATCAACTTATATGGTCCATCATCAATCGAGAGCATTGGCGGTAACAAGTATATTCTTGTTATTGTTGATGATTTCTCACGCTTTACTTGGGTATTCTTTCTAAAGCACAAATCTGAGGCAACTCCTAAGCTGAAGATCTTTATCAAGCAGGTCGAATTACAACTGAGGAAAGTCGTTCGAAACATTAAGAGCGACAATGGACTGGAATTCAAGAACAAAGAATTCGAAGACTTCTTGGCAGAAAATGGAACCAGTCACAACTTCTCAGCCCCTTATACACCTCAACAGAATGGAATTGTCGAAAGGCGAAACCGATCCTTGTGTGAGGCGGCCCAAACCATGCTAAGTTTTTCTTCTCTTCCCTTATATTTCTGGGCTGATGCTATTGCTGCAACATGTTTTACGCAGAATAGGTCTTATATCAACAAGCATTTCTCTCTCACTCCTTATGAGATCATCAACAACAGGAAGCTGAATGTCCAATTCTTCCATGTGTTCGGTTTCAACTCCAAAGAACATCACAACAAGTTTAATGTTAAAGCTAACGAAGGAATCTTTTTGGGATATTCTCTTACTTCAAAGGCATACAGGGTTCTAAATAAACATTCTAGAAGAATTGAAGAAACCTATTATGTGATGTTAAATGACAATTATGTCAAGAAACTAAAGACTACCGAAGAAGCAATTGTAGAGATTTTCTCTCAAATAGGTCAAGTCACAGCCTCGATTGCCAATTTATTTGATCAGTTGATAGACTTATTTGATGAACCTGAGAAAGCCACTCTCTTGGAAGCCAAGGCAGCAGACAACAAAATTGATCGTCTGAAGCAAATTGTCAAAGATGCAGCCAAAGAAATGCGAGAAGAAGAACCAGTTCGAAACGAACCTCCTCCGCATGGCACTTCGGTTGAGGGGGAGAATCAATTCTCTTCAAATCAACAGGACTCACATATTCAGGGGGAGAATCCAATCTTTGTAGCACCCGAAAGCCCGACTACACCCGAAAGTCCTGTAGCACCCGAAAGCCCAACTACACCCGAAAGTTCAGTAGCACCTAATGGTTCAAATGATTCATCATATGTCGAGGGGGAGAATTCCGATATGTTCTATGATGATGATATTCAATCAGATTTGGAAGAAATGGTCAATGCTGAATTGGATCCATCCTATGATCTAAACTTTCCTCCACTCACCAAATGGACCAGAGATCATCCTGTATCTCAGATAGTGGGTAATGTATCTGAAAAGGTCCTAACCCGATCTCAAGTGAAGGAAAAGCAAACTTCCCTATTTTCCAAAGTAGAGTTCTGCATGTTTAATTCTTTCGTGTCCAAAGGTGAGCCAAAGACCATCAATATTGCTCTTGATCATTCTGATTGGGTTCAAGCAATGAAGGATGAACTCAATAAGTTCGAAAGAAATAACGTTTGGCGCTTCATCCCAGCACAGAAAGATGCCTCAGTCGTTGGTCTCAAATGGGTATTCAGAAACAAAATGGATAAGGAGGGTAATGTGATTCGAAATAAAGCTCGTCTTGTGGTAAAAGGATACTGCCAGGAAGAAGGAATTGATTACGAACAAACATTTTCTCCGGTAGCAAGGCTGGAATCTGTTTGAATATTTCTTGCCTATGCTGCACACAAGAACTTCGAGGTCTACCAAATGGATGTGAAGTTCGCTTTTCTTATTGGGGAACTTGAAGAAACGGTTTACGTGGAGCAACCTCCTGGTTTCGTGAATGAAAAACCTCCAAATCACTGCTAAATTCTAGATAAGGGAGTTTATGGTCTGAAACAAGTACCTAGGGCATGGTATGAAACACTAACTAAGTTCTTAAAGATGTCTAAATTCAAACAAGGTTCGGTTGACCCAACCTTCTTTCGTAAAAAGGAAGGTAACCACCTTATGATAGTTCAGATCTATGTTGATGATATCATCTTTGGCTCAACGAATCCTAGCTTAACAGCTGAATTCAGAAAGCTGATGGAGACAAAATTTGAAATGAGCTCAATGGGTCTGATTAACTTTTTCCTTGGTTTAAACATTAGACAGGGACCCGAAGGCATCTTTATCAACCAGGAAGCATATACCAAGACTCTTCTTGCTAAATTCGGCATGATGGGAGATTCAAAGGTCAAAGTTCCTATGGCGTTCGACACCAAGCTCACACCATCCTTGGAAAAACCGGCAGTCGACATAACGCTATACCGCCAAATGATTGGTTCCCTGATGTACCTCATAGCTAGCAGCCCTAATATAATGTTTTCTGTGTGCTATTGTGCTAGGTTTCAAGCGAATCCTCGTGAACCACACATGCTAGCAGTGAAAAACATACTCTGATATCTGAAGCGAACCATCTCTCTCGGTCTCTGGTATCCCTCAAACTCAGGTTTCTTTGTTCAAGCCTACTCAGATGCAGACCTTGGAGGATGTGGTTTAGACAGGAAAAGCACAACAACAGGCTATCAATTCCTCGACGAGAAGTTGGTGAGCTGGCAATCTAAGAAACAAACATGTGTTTCTCTGTCGACAACAGAAGTAGAGTATATTGCAGCCGCTTCTTGCACATCTCAAGTGATTTGGATCCAAAGCCAACTCCGGGATTATGGACTCAATATGAAAAAGATCCCTCTATATTATGACTCAGGAAGTGCAATAAGGATCTGTCATAACCCCGTGCAACATTCCAAAACCAAACACATTGCATTGAGGTATCACTTCATTAAAGATCACGTGGAAGACAGAAACGTAGAGATTCACGTTGTTCGAACTACTGATCAACTGGCTGACATCTTCACTAAAGCTCTTCCTGAAGCAAGTTTTAATAAAACTCTACAAGGACTAGGTATGATGGAATCGGAGTCAGTACCAAAAACTCCTTCTCAAAACTAAAAGTTGGAAGCGAAATGAACCGAGCGTTCGGTCTATTTCGGGTTTGGTTCGCATAGGTACCGAAATGAACCGAGCGCTCGGGTTCGGTCCTATTGCACTTGTCTTCGCTTATCACTAAAAGGTAGTTTCTTTGGTTGTAAACTTATTTGTACACTTTTTTCCAATTATTTTTCTTTTTCAAACAATTTTATTTTGAAACCGAAATGAACCGAGCGTTCGGTCTATTTCGGGTTCGGTTCCAAAAAGTTTTTTTTGTTTGTTTTATTTTTGTTTTTCTTTGAATCAAAATTTAATAAACTCCAAAAATATTTTTTTTCTTCTTCTGTTCGTTTTTACCATTTGTGGATGATCAATGGGGCAGGTATCGTTCTCACACCTTTTTAATAGTTAGGTGTCCCTAGAAGCATGCTGCTGCATGTTGTCCAAAGACTCAACTGATTCTAAATAAAGCCTTACTGACTTGGTATATACAAACCTTGTCTTCCTAATTAGGCTATTATAGTTATTCTAATCATGAGCTACCTTACTCTCTTCTCATATGAGATAAGAGTTTTCTGCTTTGTCCTTATTTTAATAGCAGAGGTACATTGGTTTCTTTACACCATCTCCAATATTTTTCTCCATCCTATTCGCTTCATACACGTAACCCTGGAGACTCTCAGAAATTACCACTGAGGTTTATGGTTACACAATTTCTGTGTTTATGATCTTAGCTTCGTGCCACTACGTGCTAAGTGAAACCCACAATTCAATACCTACTATGCATTGATGGTGAACAATTAAATTTGCTATAGTTTTCACTCATAAATTAACGAATTCACCCAAGTGGTTGTACCATGAAATCTCTAATTTTTCTTTTTGTGTGATTCTTATGAATTTGGTAAATACCATAACATTTCTTCCCTTATAATCCAGTTTTATTTTTTATTTTTTATTTTTTATTTTTTATTTTTTATTTTTTTATTTTTTATTTATTTTTTTTTTTTTGAGATTTCACTTAAAAGTATTTTCAACATGTCACTTAAATTCTCTTCACACCTACTTGTTCAACAGACCACGTTGGTCTCACAAGTACTTCATTCGATTTTTGTCTTATGTCAAGATCATGATTTCTGAACTGAAGCGAAAGCCTCCCAAATTAGCCTTATTAAAAGATGCCTTTCAACACTTCTTAATTAGTGTCTGATCGTAATTCAACTGGAAACCACACAAACACTTTAAGGTCTCTCTTGACTTTGAAGGAAGAGATTTGTGCCCGGAATCCACTGTTTCGTGTCTTTACTAACATCACAATTTCCCACATATGTGTTGCTTTATTTCTTTTTCTTTGACACTCTATGCACGAAAATCTTTTTGATTTTCCATAAATCTAGTCGTTAATTATAAGCTATTTTTAGCTATGGGATTTAATGTTATAAACGAGATGTGGTTAGTAATGTTACACGTGCTGCTCTTGATCTATGACGACAACTCATACTAAAAGGATAAATTGCTGACTCAGCCGAACGTCTAATCGCTTTAACATTTCAAACGATGCTTGATGGGAAGGCATGTGAAGCGAAATCGTTTTTGGTATTTCAAACGGTGCTTGATGGGAAGGCGTGTGAAATGGAACAGTCTTTTTCTCTCCTACGTAATCATCGTGATTCTAAACTGTCACGCGTCGATCACCTAAGGAAACGCTTCGTTTTTTTTTGAAGATTTGGGAACAAATTCTTCTCTCTCTTCTAACCATGGTGTAAAAGGTAAATTCTACAGTCCTTTACTTCTTTACTGCACCAAATATTCAGAGAGCAAGAAACAATCACTTTCTCCTACTGTTCATCATCTTCCCCAAAAACTTCTCTTCAATGGCGGACTCCTCTTCAGTTCATGCTACCTCCCACATTCTGCCCATCCGTCCTCAACAAAGCCTGATCATTGATCTCACCCCACAAGTCTATGATTCTTTCATGTTCCCAATCGTGGAGTGCCTCAAGTACTCTCCACTGGTTCCAACACTAACCAAGGTCAAACTCGTTCCAATGGAGTGTTCGTCACAAATCTTCTCAACAGCCCACTATGACAAGTCTGTCGATCGAATCTTCTTCGACATTCTTGATAACAACTCCTCCATCTCCAAACAACGATTTTGTTCGCTTTTAGGGTTTTAACCTGATGAGTCTAGGGTTAACCCTGAATCTATTCCCGTGGGACAGCTGTTCTCCATGTTTTACAACATGGGTTACACTGAAATTCTGACCACCGTTACAAAGTTCAAGAAATCATGCTTACCTCCTCAGTGGAATGGCTTATTCACTGTGTTGTTCAAAGGGCTATCGGAACAAAGTGCAGGCTCAGATGGGGCGAGTCGACTGTTTATGATAATTATGTATGGGTTGTACCACGACATCAATCTCGATTATGGATCGGTTTTATGGCAGCAGATGATTCAGAGCCTTGCGTCCGCTTCTCGCCATTCTGAAATCTCTTATGCCAGATTCTGGACGCTGGTCACAAAGTGGCTAATGGACAAGTATCATGTCCCTGTTGTTGCTGATTCTCCACTCTCCTTGATAGGAACTTTCCATACTACGAAGATCATAGTGTCTGATTCCTCCAAATTTCAGTCCGTTGGCTCAATCCCTGAGTCAATGTATGCGTATGTTCGAAAGGACAGTCGCATCATCAGAACTTACAAGGAGTTTCATCGCTCAGGTCCCAGAGAGCTCACTCCTGAAATGATTCAATCAATCCATGACGCTGACAGGCCTACTCCCAGGGGAAAGAAACAAGACAAGGGAAAAGACAAGAAAGTTGTCAAAGGAGCAAAAGGTCCTTCTCCAATGAAGCGCAAACCTTCCAAGGCAGCTCAATCCCCTCCACCAAAGAAGAGGAAGACTCAACCCAGGCGTAAAATTATTCTTGCCTCCTCCTCCAGTGAATCTGAGGAAGAGAGTTCAGACTCAGAAGAGTCACTTCGAGGTAATACTCCTCCACGTTCGCCTTCCCCTGAGGTACCTATTTCCTCCAAACCTGTCTCCCCTCCACCAGTCTCCATCTCTATTTCCATTCCCCCCATAACCTATACTACCTAAATACCACCCACCTCTATCCCTGTACCACCTCTTATTTTCACCGAAGCTACCACAACAACCACCGCTGGCATTCGAACCAACGTATCTGATACGGGGGCTCGTATTTCAGCACCCGAACCTACTCCCACTACCGAACATACATTCACACCCGAACCCACTACCACAATCGAACCTCCACCCTCGCCTTCATCTCCCGCTCACTCAACAGAAAATGATGAACCTTTTCTTAGAGGAGAGGACATGACGTTTGACTCGGTCTACTACAGTCCGTATCAAGTGCAAAGAGATGATGACGATGATGCTCCAGTCACCAAGAAGCATCTCAAGGAACTTCATGAGAAAATCGATAGTCTCATTGCTTCCTCCTCCTCTTCCTCTCAGTCCACTATCTCAGAGGCTGCTATTCAGGGGCTTGTTGAGACGTTCACCAAGGCTCATGAAGCCTCCATCAACTCTGCCACTGCCGCTATCGACGCTTCTACAAAGGCGTGTGCTTCTGCGACCGAAAAAGTCGAAAAACTATTTGTTGATGCTAACTCTCTTTTGCAGTCTTTACAGGGAGCCGCTGACTCCAATGCAGAGAAGCTTGACTTTCTTGTCAACAAGCTGGCCACTTCAGTTGCCTCTGAACTGCAGTCCTTTGCCAGTCTTTGTCAGTCTCTCAACGATGACAATAAATCATTCCAGGCGACTGTTGAGGAGCGCTTGACAAAGCTGCAAGAAGATCTCGCTTCCGAGAACGCAGTGATGGATGCTCTTGCTCGCAAGACTACTGCTCTCAAGGTCAAGAGTCTTCATCTTTTTCAATCAGAAAAGGAAGTTGCCTCTCTCGGATCTGAGCGTGAGGTTATCTCATTGTGTGTTTCGGATGTCCACGCTGCCCTCTCCAACATCATCGAAACACATGATCCTATCTTGAACTACTCTGTGAGGTGCACTCTAGCTGAGAAGCTTGCTCCTGCCCTTGCCCTACTAAGCAAACTTGAAGGGCTTCTTTAGTTTGTGGCCCATCCGAAACAAGGGGGAGAAGATGTGTCTCAACCGCCTCCCACTTCCACAACAACTAAAGCAACCGAACCTCCTCCAGCATGTCAAGCCTCAGGTTCGGGTGTCAAAGACAAAGGAAAGAAGATTGCTGAAGACAGTGACGATGATGATAAAGAGACCATCGCTGATCTCTTGAAGAAACAAGGCCGGGAAAAAGATGCTAACATGAGCGCTGACGTTGCCAGAGAGTTCGAAGCGAACGAACGAAAAATGAAGGAGGCTCATGATCTTCTTGAGAGTAGAAAAACTCTTTTTCCTCCATGGAATCTCGAGAAACTTATAAAAGAAGCAATTGAAACTCCCAACATCTTGTGGCTCGAACCAGTGATTTCCTTGGATCGGATCAATTCTATCAACTGTCAGTTTGATACGCCACTGACCCGAAAGGTCTTCATCTTCCATGCTTTTAATAATGTTGCTGATGTTCGTCATCCTCACCCAAAGGTTGATAAGGAGCTTGTTGAATTTTATCTGAGGTCTGCTCAACCTTAGTATCAAACATGAAGTGCTTAGATGTTCATCAACGTTCGGGTCCTCAAACCGTTTCGTGAGGGGAACTTCACGAACGTTCGGTTCAAAGTGCTGAGGGGTTCTGCTAAAACTGAACATGCTATATCACTTGCTGATCCTCCGAACCTGAATCAACATGATTGGATTATTTTGCATAACACCCTCCTCACCAACGAAGCTGAGTATGGGCCAATCATCGATCACTTCAAAAGAATTCTTGTATGCTACATTATGGAGGTTGCCAAGATGGATCAGGAGATTGCAAGTATCTTCAAGAAGAAGCCTACTATCTCTCCTGTTGGCTCTGCTAGTGATTTGAACATGATGCAGATGGGAAGAATTGACCCGAAGCGGAATTCTATTATGTTCACAAGGAACGAAGGCCAAAAATGCCTGTTCGCCTTGGCAGATAAGCACCTATACACGATTGCATGCTTGGAACATGTTCTGGGAATCATTCATCGATGCAAGCAGAATTCAGCAGATGAAAAGGAGTATTTTGATGACATGATCCTGTGGTACATTCGCTTCAGATAGACCAACCTTGCCTTAATTCCACTTCTGTTTGAAACCACAAAGAAAGTTCCTGTAGCTGGACCCAACAAGCCGAAGTGATAGTCTCACTCCAATTAACGCAAAGGGGAGATTGTAGGGTCCGAAAGGTGTTGCGTCTTGGGCTCACTCTTTAGTCCATTTTGTCTTCAGATTGGGCCTATCCATCCGTGAGTTATTTCTACGGTTTAGTATTTATGGATGCTTGCATGCATCTTAGTAGGTAAGATTTAGAAGTCGATTATTTCAAAGATATTATATTTATCATTTGTAACCCTAATAGCCAGAAGAAGTTCTTTATCGAGCTCTGCTGAGGCTTGAATCTATTGAATCATTCGACATATTTTGATTCATTCTTGTGCTTTATATTACTGTTTAACGTTTTTGTGATCAACCTGTTCAAAGATCTAAACGATCAAAGAGTTCCTTAACTCTTCACGAATAACTAGGTTATTCAAACCGTCCACAGTCAATCATACTTTGGAAGTAGGTATTAAGGCAAGACTGTCATGCATAGGTCTGTAGTTTGTCTAGGTGGCTAGAATTAGCTGCAATGTTCATGAGTGCTCCTGGAATAAGATTCAAGTATTCGATCAAACCCACGCTCATTTGTATCACTTCATGGATTTTATCACGAGTGAATCATGAGACGATAATATCTTATATTGTTCAAAACTAGATATATGAGTTGTTGACTATGAGTTGGTTATACATTGATTGTATGAAAACGCATCAGTAACTTGATGTTATAAAACATGCCTTTGTGTATGATTCAACAAGTAGTTAGTACAAGCATATGAGTCAATGTTTATCCATCCCTTTGACCTTATAAGGATAAAAGCGATATCTGTGGGCCCCTCGATGATTTAGTGATGACACCCCTAAGTGCTTGGCCAAGCCTGGACATATTTGATTTCTTCAATTAGTCAGTTGTCATAAATTGAAAATCGGGAAACAAAAAACGGATAGGGAGAATGATTATAATCCATGTCATAGTCCATATGATATCTAGAATAGAGGAATATATGATCACTTATCTAATGGACGCGTCATTGATTTGTTTAGAATTTGACAATGACTTTAAGAGCTACGATTGCTAGTCGGGTTATGTACTTGACCCGAGAGTAGCATGGTCCATTTGGGTTGCATATCATTAGGACAATTTGTTAGGATGGACTCTTGAGAGAAGTTTATATATGATTAATTAATATATTATGAGTACTAATATATTAATATGAAATCATATGGTTTTAATTAGTATTGATCAAGAATTAATTTAGAATTGATTTAATGATCAAAAAGAGACTAATTAAATCTATGGGGAGTAATTATGTTAATCAATTATATTCATGTTTGTTGGGCTAATGATGAATGTTGGACCATGTTTATGTATGGATACATAAAGAGTTGGGATACATGTACCACAGATGATATGACCCATGGGTATGGATTTGGATTATATCCATGTGTTGGGTTTTGAGCATTCTAACACTCCTAAGTGTACATGCAACCCTAAATACCTTGGATCTATGTTTTCTCTATTATACATGCAAATATGTCCTTCCTAGGTATTATCCGAATCTAGCATACAAAACAATGAATATAAAAGATAGAATACATACCTCTTTGATGTAGAAAGTCTTCATGAAGCTTCAGTGCCTTGTGCCCCAAGTGTGACACCTCAAATGGTTCACACAACATCATATGCACTTGTAAAGACTTGAGAGAAATCTACACTTCATGAAAATCGGCTCGCCCTTCTCTATCTTACATAGTAGCCGGTTTTTTCAAGAGTATGATCTTTATATAGTGTTACAATTACGGTAAACCCTAATTGTCATGACTTTCCAGTTCCTTGGATCCATGGGTTCAAATACACCATGGCGCATCCTATGGGTTTTAGCCCAACTTGATAATCCATGGAGCATTATCCCACTATACAAGTATGAATGATTTACAGAATCAACCCATATATTTAATTAGTCTTCTTTTGATCACTTAATTAATTCTAAATTAATTATTGATCAATACTAATTAAATAATCCTATTAATATATTAGAACATATAATATATTAATAATCCTTAAGTGTTATTTCTCTCATTATAGTCTATCCAAATGCATGATGCCATGCAACCCAAATGGACCATGCCGGGTTGTGTCAAATCTTACCAATTATAGTTATGGACTTAGGCATTAATACAATAGTCTCCCGCTTGGATAAGTCCAAAACTATTATTACGTATGACATCAAGAACCGACTGGCAATCGTAGCTCTCAAAAGCTTCTGTCGAACTCTGACATTGTAGAGGAACTCTGACCTTTGTAAGTGACTTGTCGATTAGATAAGGGATCATATATTCCTCCATTCTAGATATCATATGGACTGAGACATGGATTATAATCATTCTCTCTGTCCATTTGTTGTTTCCCGATTTCCGATTTATGACAACTGACTAATTGAAGAAATCAAATATGTCCAGGCTTGGCCAAGCACTTATGGGTGTCATCACTAAATCATCGAGGGGCCCACAGATATCGCTTTTATCCTTATAAGGTCAAAGGGATGGATAAACATTGACTCATATGCTTGTACTAACTACTTGTTGAATCATACAAAAAGACACGTTTTATAACACCGAGTTACCGAATGCATTTTCGTGCAATCAATGTACAACCAATTCATAGTAACAACTCATATATCTGGGTTTGAAGAATATAAGATATTATCGTCTCATGATCACTCGTGATAAAGTCCATGAAGTGATTCCAATGAGCGTGGGTTGAATCCAATACTAAGAACTTATGAGCACTCATGAGTGTTGTAGCGTTTTGTCCAACATCTTAGACCTCTACAAGCCAACCCATGACAGTCTTAATTCATATCTACTTCCAACATATGACCGACAGTGGATGGTTTGAGTAACTTAGTCATTCCGGAAGAATAACCTAGTTTATTCTGGAAGTCAAAACATGCAAAGTGAAACACAATAATAATTGAATCCAATATGGTATCAAAACCAATGAACACAAAATAAAACACCTTTTATTTATCACCATATGATTACACATTATTCATTGTATACTGTTTCAACTATCAACTTTATTCTTGAATTTAAAACAATAGTTGTCCCATGCTCCAAGCATGTACACTATATTTTCTAAACACTAGTAATGCCATACACCAAGTATGCATACTATGTTTGTCTATGATCTTTACTTTGTGAAATAGATCATTTGAACATAACTCCAATGATGCTCTTTTCACAGTCCCAAAACCTTACTTCAAATGCAAGAATTCCAAATTCATGCAATTTACCGAAATCTATAAGATTCTAAACTTATATGCATTGATCCTCTTGTAATGATTATGCATAAAGTCAGAAAGATTTGACAACAACCATTACAGAGCATTCCAAAGGATATCAACTCCTTGGAAACATCCTTCTTGAATTAAGTTTCCTAATCTTACACAGATTGAATAATTTCTAACTTTGAAACATTTCCAGATTCCATTTTGACTATCACTTCTGAACAAGAGTTGCCTCCTTATAGATTATGTCAATATGGTCCTTCCGGAATTATCACTATACTTCCAACTGTCCTTGAGCAACCAATATTTGGTAAACCTTAGATTGTCCTCGACAATTGTTTAATCCTTTTAGTCATATCCAATTCTATACCTTTTCCCTTCTTAATGCCCCAAGCATTAGGAAAATTTTAGAACGGATGAATATAGCACATGTAATCGATCCTATATCCGAAGCATATGGGACACGATTCATGATTTCTCACATAAAGACTAAACAGGTCTTTTGCTATAACATTTCCATTTCTATTTGCCAAGTTCTCATAACTCAGATTATGCAAAGGGATGCCGTAATCATAATCGAATTTTAGAACGCAAATAATGGACCCATATATAGAATTTCCTTATGTTGAGCCATTCCAACAAGAAATTCACATATATATCCATGACTAAATGATTAAAACCTCACGATCTAAGATTATAGATTTGAGATGAAGTATAGTTTCCTCTCCTTTAATTATAGCAAAACAACTCTTTCTCAATTGAAACCTTTTGTTTTCTATAATTAACATTGCTAACCTGCAATACTTATCATAATTATCATGCTCCCACTAACATGATGATTATTAGCATAGCACTTATGCTCCCACTAGCTTTGGCATGTACTCAGAAATCAGCTGAACTTCTAGAAAAAAAAACAATACTTTATTTACTTTCTTACCAAAGTTCAGATTTCTGATACTAGATTGCTTTGATAAAACTTTATCATAATCATACACCTTATCTTAGATAGCTCACAGGTGTGTCTAAACAATTTTAAGAGGTATGAAAAGGGAAGTCGTAATCATAGTCTTGATTGTCTAGACCTTTGCCACTTCTCACAAGTCCATGTTAGTGTGCCGGTAAACCACACATGCTCCACTAACAACTTTGAGAATGCAAATATCACAATTGCTATCTAACTAAAATCTACTTAGTGAATGTGTTTCCTCACCATCATGTTCATGAATCAGAGAGAAACCTTGTGACACTTAGATTTAATGGTGTATGTGTTCTTATCCATGTGAATTGTCAAAACCATAGTCACAAGACAAGGATAATGACAAATTCAAACTCATATGGACTGAACTCAATCTTAATTTCTTGCCACCTGGCAGCTCAAGGGCCTGCCATTGCTTCCAAGTTGTTGTGCAACCAATTGAGAACTCTAAGAACTCATATGCAAAGCCAACTTTAACTGGAATGGGCATAGAATATGTCAACACGATAGGTTATAAACCTCAAGTCGTGTGCTAGTGAAGAACTTTAGGTTTTATTCTTGATTAGTTCTTGAGACTTTCAAGACCTTTAAGACTCCCACTGTCCTCTTGACATATAAGACTCCCTTGTCAAACATTTAAGAGATAGTGTGGATTCTAATCAAGACAAACACTTCACACAATTGGCCTTAGTTGGTCTTTGTTTTATCCAAAACATCACAACTTACCAATTTCAAATGTACAAGAGTAGAAAACTTTTACTCTTACATTTGACAAGTGTTTTAAACCTTCTTTAAGACATGTCACTAAAGGTACACTCTTGGAGTATCACTCTAAGACTTATATTGGAAAAAAGTATGACTCATCTTCTTGATTTAACCATTTCAACAATTTAAGATTCCTCTTCTTAGTCATAAGAATGCACTAAGATTCCCTTAGAGAACTAATTGTGCTATGTTTTCTTAATCATTAAGATGATCACAAAACTTATACTAAAGTACTCTCCCATCTTTTCAGATTTGAGAAACTTTTATCTTTCTGCCTAAGTTGATTCTTCTTATTCGCTCTCCCTTACATTGGAACCTTTTCCAAAGTCTCATAATTACACTTAAGCTTGTAAGTATAACCATATTTACTGAGCTTTAGTAAATTATGACGAATAATCTTATTGGTCATTTGCAGTGGACTTGACCAGTGCACAAGAATGTGTACTCGATCCCTTAGTCCTTTACATGACTCACACATCAATGTGAAAAAGTAATTAGTCTTAATTTTCCAATACTTGAAAGTTCTCATTCATCAAGCTATACAACTTGCATGATTCCAAGTTCCGGTCCAATTGAAACTTGGGTGATGAGAATCTTTCCTTATTTGGTAAATTTAGACGTTACCACAAATAAAAGAATCAATTTCGTATTTCCACTCTTGCTATTAATGGAATCTTATAAACAACAAAAATTTTCACAGATGCCATTGAAAGGATATTTTAAAATAAATAAAATCAGAAATTTTCCTTTTATTTTAAAAACTTTGCAGAAGAACTTATCCTTACAATCCATATGAAAACTTGTTGTTATCTATTCCTAAGCAATATCTCATAACTCCTAAGTAGTAGCTCAAGAATCTAATCTTCAAACTATGCGATAGAAATCCATCTAGGCGATCAGATTCAACATATTCCTTCTTTAAGTTTCTTTACTGTTCTTTGATTCTTAAAAGATCAACATGTGACCCAGTCACATCATGTATCAAGACTCTCAAAATAGAAACTTAGCAGAGTTAGATAGTGGATTTTACCCGAAGTAGAGTCAAACATCCTTAGGTAAAATTAGGCAGCTTCGCAATTAATGCTCCTTCCTTTGGCAATGGATCCTTGATAATGAGACTATCTCAGACTTAGCCTCTCTCTTTACCATTTGGTCAACCGAGTTGACTATGGTCGATCCCTTTCCATTGGGAAGAAAGAGCTTTACTGGATATCCAATGCCATTATTGTCAATGTCCATAAAGTTTTAGGAATTTGATCTTAGCAAATAGATAAGATCATTAAGGGTCTTGTCATAGTCTGTTTCATAGGAGTCCCAAAGGAGCTCACTATGTGACTTAGAAAGTGATTGAACCACCAACTTTCTCAAGACTTTGACACACAACTCTCTCGGCTTGACAATATGTGACTACATCTCCAAGATGTGATCACACCTAGACCTTGCCTTGCCAATAGGGCTTAACTGACCTTGAACTTATGGGTTAGGGAGAATAATTGGAGGAGGTGAACGAAGTCCTTAATATAACACCCAATATGAAATATTAAGGCTAGGACCCAACACAATATTTTTATAACTTGGAAGAGGGATGCCGTAATCCAAGCTATAAAATATTTGAAGGTAGGAGAATGACGATTCACCAATTTCCACCAAGATAAACGAAATGTATTATTAGGTTTTAATTGGTTTTGAAACTCCTAGATCTTTGAGATTCATTGAACTGTTCAATGGCATGTTTCAATCTCGAGTGTGCCCTTCAGGTTTTGTGATTGGGATGCCGAGGATCACACAACAAGGTGTGAAGTAACCATCCAAATTACTTGGTACCCTTAAGTGTTTACCCCTCAATCAATGTGCTGGTTAACCACACACGCTCCATCGATACTATGATAAACATTAAGTTACCCTTTGCCTACCTTGTTAAATATGAGTTAGTGTGCCGGTTAACCACGCACGCTCCACTAACCGACTTAAACAAAGTGCAAAGTGTAATTTCATGGATTAGCACCTTATTCACATTTTCCTAAGTAACTAAGATTGGGTATTAATAAAAGGTTTAGTTACTTAGTATTTATCATTAATACTTTTAATGAAGGGAGAGTTATAGTCCTTCTCCTAACCGTTCGGCTAACGACCCTCCACCAGTCAAGGATGCGGTGGGTGAGAGTGACACCCATTAAACTGCCATTTTACAGGCAGTAACCTTATACCCCACTTATAGACCGGCTTCGTGAATAAGGCCTACTAACGGTAAGACTGAATTTACTCTTATACATATATATAAATATTATTAACTTATAATATTATAAAGTATAAGGGTTGAATTTTAACTTTTAAAATTCTAAGGGCTAACTTGGAATTAAAGTATTCATAAGAGAAAACTTTTCAAATTACAAAACTTGAGGGCAAGTTTTGAAACCATTGAAAACTAATTAATTCCATAACTTATGTGTTTAAAGTAGTTTTAATCCAAAAACTCTTCAAGTTCCATAACTTGAGGACAAGTTATGGAAGACTTCAAACTAATAAAAGAATGTAACTTTTCTTTATTTTGTAACTTATAGAATTAATTAAGGTTACACATTTTGTTACTTAATGATGTGACTCTTGAACCTCTATAACTCAAGGACAAGACTCTTCATTTTTGTAACCATTGCCAACTTTTATGAGTTTTATGAAACTTAATTGTGACTTTTCATATAACTTGAGGACAAGTTACAAAAACACATTCTAGAATCACCTCTTAGATTAATTTGCATTGAAAACAACAATTTCACATAACTTCCTATTAATCTAAGCAACTCATAAGAACAGGATAATTAAAATCAAACTTTTTCATGTAATTAGTCTAAATCATAAACTAATACAAAACATGAATCTGTTGACAATTATCTTTGAAATTGGATTAGCATGAACATTACCACATCAAAAACAAGTTTATAAGTCCAAAAACATCTTAGGGTTATGTTCCTTGTCTAATTCCAACCAAAACAATCGAGTATATGCTGTCTGAGGGTCCAAATCGTCGAGTGCACGAACAAGCTTGGCGAGTTGGATATATTTTGCCTTGGACTCGACGAGTCCATCAGTGGACTCGGCGAGGCTGCTGGGCAGACAACATAAAAACTCGATTTTTCAGCCAATTTTGCAAGTATAACAAGAAAACAAGCCTAGGATCTGATACCACTGTTGGGTTTTGAGCATTCTAACACTCCTAAGTGTACATGCAACCCAAAATACCTTGGATCTATGTTTTCTCTATTATACATGCAAATATGACCTTCCAAGGTATTATCCTAATCTAGGATACAAAACAATGAATATTACAAGATAGAATACATACCTCTTTGATGTAGAAAGTCTTCATGAAGCTTGAGTGCCTAGTGCCCCAAGTGCGACACCTCAAATGGTTCACACAACATCATATTCACTTGGAACGACTTGAGAGAATTCTACACTTCATGAAAATCAGCTCACCCTTCTCTATCTTACATAGTAGCCGATTTTACCAAGAGTATGATCTTTATATAGTGTTACAATTAGGGTAAAACCTAATTGTCATGACTTTCCAATTCCATGGATCCATGGGTTCAAATACACCACGGAGCATCCTATGGGTTTTAGCCCAACTTGATAATCCATGGAGCATTAGCGCACTATACAAGTATGGATGATTTACATAATCAACCCATATATTTAATTAGTCTTCTTTTGATCACTTAATTAATTCTAAATTAATTCTTGATCAATACTAATTAAATAATCCTATTAATATATTAGAACTTATAATATATTAATAATCCTTAAGTGTTATTTCTCTCATTATAGTCTATCCAAATGCATGATGCCATGCAACCCAAATGGACCATGCTGGGTCGGGTCAAATCTTACCAATTATAGTTATGGACTTAGACATTTATCCAACACCATGAACCTAGAAATCCCACATATAAATACATACTTCATTGCCCAAAATGGACACGGGTGTATTCTTGGAGTTCATGGTGGTTTTGGGTGCATGGATATTCTCTCTCAAGTTCCTACTTTGTCCATGATATGTTTGATTCCACTTGTGGCCTCCACACTGTTGGGACAAAGCTCTTAAGGCTAGATACATCAAGACTTCAATCTCCGCCATCAGGTATATTATCATAACTAGATTCTTGTGTGGTATATGATAATTGTATACTAGTTATAGGTTTAATACCTTGGAAACACCATTTCATGTATAATTAGTGAAAACATAGATCTAAGGTATTTAGGGTTGCATGAACACCTTAGGAGTGTTAGAATGCTCAAAACCCTTCAAGGTTATCATAACATATATACTAATCAAATGATCACAACAACATACCAAGATCCTACACACAAGGATACATACTACAATACACATTATAGTGAGAAAGCTCACCTCGCAGTCTAGCAAATAATAGCACAACTCTTGCGAATCCAAAACCTGGTACTATATGTCACCTATACAATAATCAAGGACCAAATCCTTTAACTACAACCCAAAACCTTGTAATTGTCCTAAAGTCAGACTTTGTCAAAAATTCAATGGTCAAGGTCAACCCAAGTCAAGAACCATGTTGTGGCCACCCATTGGTCACGTCATGGTAGCTTCTCAACAAAATAGTCGGGTAACCACTAGTCGCCATGTTGTGGCGAGCAGACTATCGTGTCATAGAAATTGTTTTTAACAACCTAAAGGATTAAGCTCCTAATCCATTAAGCCACCCATTGCTACACTCCAGAAAGCTTCCTAATATCTAATACAATAGAAAGATCAATGTTGTTTAGTCATGTATGTCTAATTCAATTCTAGCACTCAAACTAACTCAAAATGGAGAAATAAAACTAACATCTCACGCATGAAGCTCAATACACCAACAAACTTCAGATCTAGAACATATGTCCATTGAGGGACCTCAATAATCCATAAAGTTTATAACTTTATGGAATCCACGAATTTAACTCAACTCAACCATGGAGAAAAGTGGGTAGAAGCCTAGAGCTAACATGATATAATGAGAAAGGTAAGATCTTAAGGACTTACAAAAGTCCATAAATAGCACAAGTTGATGATGTAGAGGTTTGATAGCTGAAACAGTGCCCCAAGAACACATTTTTCTTCTTCAAAGTGGCCAAAAATCACCACAAAGAGCTCACAAGGTCAAAATGGAGGCTAGGGTTTCTTGGAGGATGAAAGGGAGGTGATGGAGGTTGAGGGTTGTTGAGATATTTATGGTTTTGTGTTAATATTAATTTTTCATGTATTTAGTCTTTATTAATATCGGATTGGGCCTGTCCATCCATAATTATGGTGCTAGGTTTAGACTATAAATATATCATGAATGTATTGTTTTAGGGTTAATATTTTTGTAGCCCTACGTATCATTACATAGATGTTCTAATCTAATTATCCTAAGATACTGATAATAAACCATTCGACACTCTTTCAATCACATTCAATATTTGTTCTTATTGTTTGATTCAACTACCCTGTTCTGAATCTATCAATCATTATTTTATTGTTTCAACAATTGGTATCAGAACAGGAGATTGTGTAATACATATGCATATCTTCTGTAGAGCTTACTAGGGTTTTGAGTTTTTATCAGATCTGTTCTAGCTGTCTTCATCGTTTTCATCGATTGTAGAGTTTTACCATAAACTCAATTGGTATCTTACCCATCTGATTCTTTACAGTTTCAATTACCTTGTCAAGGATGAATCCAAAAGATGCACACATCCTTGCTTTCAATCTTTCTAGCAGTATTGGATCGACTACCAGGATCCCAATCCTTTTCCCTCAAGACTATCAGGTTTGGGCTTTACACTTTGAAGATTATGTTCTTGGTCTTGAATAACATGAAACCTTGATATGGGAGGTTATCACAACACAAACCTTCGCTCACAAGTCTACAAGGAAGATTGTTAAAACCCAAGTAGATTACAATGATATTCTAATCGATCATAAAGATACTCCTAATGATGAAAAAGGCAATCTTTTAAGAAATGTTAAGGGGACAAGAATCATTAGGTTCGCTCTTCCTTCATAACTTTTTGTCTGGTAAGTGCATGTGACACAAAGAAGGAAATATGGGATAGGTTGAAGGAACTTTACACAAGCGATTTAGATCTAGACCACTCTGTACAAACCTTGCTTTTGTTAGAGCTTGGTGCTTTTGTTTAGAAGCCTAAAGAGAAACTTGATCAGACTTTTAATCGCTTCAATTATCTACTGAGTAGGATGATTAAGAAAAATATTAAGCGTGAAAAGATTGAGCAGAAAGTTACGTTTATAAACGGTTTAAGTTCTAACTGGAAAGAAGTTGTATCAACTATGAAAGCTCATGAATAGTTTAAGAACTATTCTTTGGCACAAGTAGTGGGTATTCTTAGATCTCATGAAGTCGAAGTGATGAAGAATGTGAAATTTGTATCGAGCATAGGGTCCTTGGCCTTAGTTGAGAAGGGCAAAAATGTTTTAGAAGAAGAATCAGAATCTGACCTCTTGGATTTTGAACTTACCAAGGAAGAATAAGCACAGATTGCTTCTAATCCAAAAAGGTTCATCAAAAAGAACTTTGGACGATTCAAAAATAGAAACAGGTCAGGAAACTTTAATTCAAATATATCAAGCATTGAAAGATTTAGAAGCTCCAAAAAGGATGAAGAAAAGAATGAGAAAAAGCTGCTTGGTGATTATGTTTACGATTGGAACTACTACCATGGTAAAAAACCATTTTACCAAAGAATGCATGCTGAGGAGGTTGAATGAGAAGAAGGAAGAAGAGAAGAATGAAGCTTACTATCTTCAAAAGATAGAAGAATTAAGGAAGAGAAAGAATGCAGAGAATGCAAAACTTACTTTGATCATGCATGAGGATAAGGATGAGTTTGGACGAGTTGAGGTATGGTCAACTGATTCGAAAGATGAAGAGGTCTGAAATCCAACACATGGTGAATGCCTTGTTGCAAAAGCAGTTGTGCAGGAGTATGCTGGGAAATGTCTTATGGTGCAAAGCGGAGTCTCGAAGCAGAAGGAATTAACAACTGATGCAGGTCGTCCTACCGAAAGCTGTTTCGTAACAAGGCCTGTTCTAGAACAGGTGAAGGAGTTCGAAAATGTCATCAACATGGTACACTCCATACTTCAATCTCTTAATATTCCTGCTACATGCTATGAATCTGAATTAAATGATTTGAATTATACTTTCTCCAGTCTTAGTGATAGTTTAAAGAGAACTCGTCTAAACAATTCTAACCTAATTCATCAAATCAAGAGGATAACAAGTGAAAGTGAAGAGAGACATATATGGATAGAGAAGCTGGAGATTGAGTTGACTAGGTCTTGTGATGATGTCATTTATTTGAAATGAGACAATTTAGCGCTTTTAAAACAACAAAATATTTTTTGTCTAATTGCAAAGCAGTTATATTTTAACATCACTCAACAACATCTTGATTGTGAAATAGGTAAAAAGATTCAAAAAATGAGTTTACCCTTTCTCGAAATGAAAGAGGATGAAATTGATGAAGAGTGCTATAAATGTGATTCCATAGTATCTTCTGAAGAGGTTTCAGAGGCATATCGAGTTGGTTTTCACAAAATTGAAGCCTACATACAATCCAAAGACCATATGCACATGTTAAAACATGTTTCAGATGAAAAAGATAAAGAGAAAATTAAATATGATACTGTGCAAAATTTTGACTCGTTGTGCATGAAATTGAGTTCACAAAATACCTTTGATGCTAACAATGTTTTTGAATTTGATGAGAGTGACATGAGTGAAATTTCTATAGATGATGAGATTGACTGTTCAGATTTTGTTTAAAATGAATGTGAACCGAAATATTTTTTTTTCTAAAAACTTGATAGGCTATAATTTTGTGGGTTAGGCTAGGCATTTTAATGAATAGGTCTTGGTAGGATGATAAGGAGTGTTGTGGTGATTGTAACTTGCTTGTGGGTGTGTGTTGCCGTACATGTGTGTGTGGCCGCACATAGTGTGTGCGGCCGTACACGTGTGTGCGGCTGCACACTTGTGTGATGCTTCAGGTGTATAAATAGTCTTAGTCTGTGTCAGTTGAAAGGTGACATATGTATGTGTTTCCTAAGGTGTACCTGACCTTTAAATGATATAGATGTGTGCATGCTTGACTTAATTATCTTTCTACTTCGCCTACTGCATTTCATTGATAACTAATTTGGATCCATAGATTAAGGGACTTACAATTGGTATCAGATCCAAATCAGTGTCATTTTGAAGAATCATAAGAGTGTGAGGTTGAAGATAGTTGTGGTTTTTGAAGTGCACTTATATTTTTTAATTGAGAAACTGCGTTTAAACACTGATTTTACTTGTTTGAAACCATAATTCACAAAAAAAAAATCTAGTATTTTTGGGTGTGCGGTTGAGACTTTGAAGGTGTGAGGCTTAGATTTTGAAGGAGTGCGATTATGGAGTACGGTTAAACGAGTGCTGCCAAGTGAAAGGCTAGGTGTACTGCCTTGTGTTCTACAAAGTGTACGTTTGGGTGTGCGATTGGTCTGTGTTGTTAAAGTGTACGGTTATCATGTGCGGTTAGCGTAAAGAGTTAGCGTGTGCAGTCATCTTATGTGGTCAGCGTGTGCAGTTAGCGTGTGCGGTCATCGTGTGTGGTCAACGTGTGCAGTTAGCGTGTGCGGCTAAAGTGTGAAACTGCATTTTTTTGTTTGGTTGACAATTTTTAATTTTGATCCTCCTGTTGAGTTGTTCCTTCTAGAAAACGACAAAATGGAATCTCAAAGTCAAACTCATTTCCACGAAATTGATACTGTCATGGGTACTACTACGCGTATTCCAAGATTAATGTCTGTAGATGGTTTTCCTGAGTGAAAGTTTAGAATTTAAAAGTACATTAAAATGAAGGATTTCACAGTCTAGAGAAGCATTCTTAGAGGCCCTGTTAGAATAACTATGATAGTTGGAGGACAAGTGATTGACAAAGCGGTTGAAAACTACACAGATGAACAGTTTGAAAAACTGGAAGAACAGGAAAGGGCCCTAGCCACTCTAACCATGGCACTGTCTCCTAATATTGCTCAAGGATTCCGAGAGTATACTTCCACTAAAGAATTGTGGGAAGCACTAATTGAGGTATATGAAGGAAATGAAGATATGAAGGAGAGTCGAGAGGACATGTTACGCCAAAAGTTAATTTGTTCAACTACATCCCCGGAGAGACTCTTGAGGCACAGCTGCAGCGATTCACAACTTTCACAACTGACATGAACATATCTGGTATTTTCTTGACCAAGTCAGAGATCAACAAGAAGCTTCTGAATGCTCTTCCTAGATCATGGGACATGAATATTGCTGTGATTAAGAAGACCAAGGATCTGAATCATCTCACAATTGTTGAAACTATGGCAATCATCAAAGCTTGTGACATTGGTGACAAACAAAGAGAAATCAACCATGTGAACTCGTTCTCAACTGTAAATCTTGGAATCTCGTCCAACAATGCTCTCTCATCATTTATGTCTTCCTCAGGTCAACCTTTGGCTACTCAACAACCTTAGATTTAGACCTTCACTACTGGATAATCCATTCCTCATTCTCAAAACCAGCCATTTATCACTCCACAAGTTGTTCCTTCTCCGAATGTGCCAGTTGTAGCCTCTTCCTTGAACATTAAAGACACTGATGAAAATCTAGTTCTAGCCACAGGGGATTGTTAATTGCTACAATGTGTTTGTAACTGGAGAGCTTACACCTCAGCTATCGTTTGTTGACCTGGATCATATTCATCCTGAAGACATGGAAGAAATGGACATAACATGGCAGATTGCTATGGCTATTTTTTGGGCCAAGCAATTTGCTAACAAAACGGGGAAGAACAACGGGGGCATGAATGTTGGGATTCAACAAGGGCAAGCTACGTTGTTTTAACTGCCATGAGCGGGGTCACTTTGCTCGTGAGCGTCCAAACCCAGATCGTAGGACGAACAACAACAGGACAACGGTTTCAGTTGGAAACAACCGTCCAGGTGTTGTGGTTAATGGTGAGACTACTATGGTCGCTTAGTCCTTTGACTGGGAGGACCAGATTCAGGCTTTGAATATTTTAGGACCAGAAAATGCTCACCTAGCCCAAATTGATGATGTTCGCATGAAGAATGATGAAGCTGATCCTGAAGCTGAAATGATGGAGATGCAGTTTGCTCTGAGGGTATCTTCTACTTCTGAGCCCAGGAAAAGTGGGGTAAATCTACCGTCTTGTTCTCAGGCTTGTAATGAATATGTTAAACTTCTTCATGATGAAATTCAATTATTACGTAGAGAAGTAGAGGACCTTAAATATGAGGGCTATCAGCTTAGAAACGGACAGAAACCCCTTAAGGCCCAGTTAGAGACAAAGATAAAGGACTTTAAGAGAATTTAAACAGAATACAGTGGAAAAGGTGAGCTTTATGATTATGTTAAAAGACAAAATGATGAGCTAATTACCGAGCTTGATACATTAAAAAGAGAATTTGATACTGCAAATTTTGCTTTTCAAAAGTTTGATGGATCAAGCGAGGTAGTTGCTAACATGATTGATTACTGTATGCAATTTAAACGAAATCAGTCTAAGGGTTTAGGATATGATAGTGTACCTCCTCCTTATATTCATACATATCAGTATCAACCTCTATCCAAGGATGAGATTGCCAACGAACCATTTATGGTTTATGGCAAGCCATCTGGTTTCATTTCAGGCGGATTTATTAATGTTGAAAGTACTAACATGTGTACTTCCCCTGCAGATCAACCCTTAGATCAGGCCAAACGTGAAGTTGGAGAATCTGTTTGTGTTTCTATTTCTAATTATGATATTTTTGTTTCAAATGAAAATGTTTGTGTTTCTGATGTTAAAATTGATAATGTTTCGTGTGATGTTTCCACATCTTCTACTGTTGAACTTAATTTCGTTGATATTTTTGATGAATTGTTTGGTAATTCTAATGCTTGTGATTCTCAAGAAAACCCATCAATTCCACAAGTCACACCATCTGAGGCACCCTCACTTATCTCACAACCTATTTATCATGCATGTATTTCTGAGAAGAGTAAGAGTGTCTGTAAAGATAATAAATCTGAGAAATGTAGTACAAGTTCAAATAATAATCAGATTTGTTTTAATTATGGTGTTGGTGGTCATATGGCTAGAAATTGTCAAAATAGGATCTTTGTGAACTATATGTCACCAAGAGGAGAGAATGAATCTCGAGTAAGTTCTTTAATTAGAAAATCCTCAAGAACTCGTTCTCAAAATGATGATTGGAAAGTTAATCGAAGCAGAAAAGGGCTGTTTTTCAAAAGAATAAAAGGGTTTTTAATAATAACAAAGCTCCAAATAGTTTGCCAAAACCGAACAAGGCTCTGCCAAGATCGGTGTCGTAAAAAAAAAATTATGGATCTTCAACCACTTCTGGTAGAACATCTAGAGGCTCAGTGTAAGCTCATAAGAAACCTATTTAAAAACCGCCTGAGAATGTTGTAAAACCTAAATAGCATAGGATGCCCAAATCAATTTCCAATCCATCATCTCCATCCTCTGAAGTGGTTAGGAATGAGGATCCTAATTTGAAATCATTTAAGGATAAATCAGAGAAAGCAAAAGGGAAACCCAGGATAGTGATGACCTGGGTTCCTAAATCTAAATGATCTCGGTCATCATGCAGAGACAGTTGCGGAGGAATGTCGTCAGACCGTGGTATATCGACAGCGGCTGCTCCCGGCACATGACTGGAGATATCTCCCAATTGCACGACATTCAAACATTTAATGGGGGATATGTCTCCTTCGCGGGCGGAAAAGGTGGAAAGATAACTCAAAAAGGAATGGTGACGAACAGAGTGCTTATTTTTGAGATTGTCAACTATGCTCCTGAGCTGAAGCATAGTCTACTGAGTGTCTCTCACATCTGTGACAAGGACTACTCAACACACTTCACTAATAAAGAATGTCTGATCTTAAAGCCAGACATTGTCATTTCGGAAGAATGCATTCTCATCAAATCTAAGAACGAAATGGTCCGCGGTCTTCCTGTCAAACATTTCATTACCTTTGAAAAATGTATTTCCTGTGTTCAAGGAAAACACCATCGGAAACCATGTCTACCAAAGCAAGTCAACTCTATCAGTCAGGTGCTCCAATTGTTGCACATGGACTTGTTTGGTCCAGTCAACGTCCTCAGCATCAATCGAAATTCGTATTCTCTCGTTGTGATAGACGATTTCTGTCGTTTCACGTGGGTCTTCTTTTTGTCCAACAAAGCTGGGATCGCTGACCTCATCAAGAAGTTCATTGTAATGATCGAGAACCAAACCAACCACCAAGTGAAAGCGCTATGCACAGATAATGGAATAGAGTTCAAGAACGTTGTTCTTCATCACTTTTGCGCTAAGAAGGGTATTGTGCGTCAGTATAGTTCTGTTCGGACACCAAAACAGAATGTCATTGCTGAGCGGAGAAATCAGACATTACAAGACGCTGCAAGGACGATGCTCTGTGATTCTAAACTTCCAGTCTTCTTTTGGGCAGAGGCGATCAACACCGCTTGTTACGTTCAAAATCATGTCCTGGTCAACAAAGCCCAGATGAAAACGCCATACGAAATTCTTTATGGACACAAGCCATCGGTCAGCCATTTCCGAGTATTTTGTTGCCCTTGCACTCTTCGCCACTTAGAATACAACCCAAAATTCAATGCAAAAGCTGATGATTGTTACTTTGTCGGTTACGCTGCTCGTACTGCTTACCGGGTATACAACACGAAGACGAAACAAATAGTGGAGTCTTTCGATGTTCGCTGGCTTGAAGAGAATGAAACGGACTCTAGGGTGGGTCCGACCTGGATATTTGACTACACATAATAATGTTCGCTGGGTCTACCTCTTGCTCGAAGATTATTATTGAAGAAGAAGATGAAGAGGTTGTCTACAGACCACCATTGGTTTTTGCTACTGATCCTCCGGTGGAGTCTACTATTCCAATTGCTTCTCTTGAGTCCTCAACACAACAATCTGCTCCAAATGCTGATAATACTCCTCTCACTCCGATCGAGAGAGAGTTCATGAACCAAGATGCTTCCGCTGTCACTTAGAATCTGATGGACCTTTTCTTTCCCGATCAAATAGCTGATGAGTTTGTAGCAAATCCACCAACCGAAGCTGGTACATCTACCGTGGATTTTTTAGCACATAAAGGAGTTGTTAATATTCATACTCTTCCCGTTTCACTCAATGACATCAGTCATGAAATCCCCTCTCGCATACAGCGCGATCATCCGATAGAGAACGTTATTGACCAGCTGGGCGATGAAGTTCAAACGAGAAGCCAGAGTAGAGATGTCAACTCATGTCTCTATTCTTGCTTCATTTCTCAAATAGAGCCCAAGAACGACGAAATGGATTTGAATGAGCCCAACTGGGTGGATACCATGCATGATGAGCTCAATCAATTCGAAAAGCTCGAGGTTTGCAAGTTGGTGGAGCTGCCTAAAGGCAAGAAATCTCTCGACACCAGGTGGGTATTTCGGAACAAGCAAGACGATTCGGTTGTCATTTTCCGTAATAAGGCGAAATTGGTGGTCCGTGTGTTCAGGAAAATTGAAGGTCTTGATTATACAGGAGTCTATGCTCCGGTGGCGCGCTTGGAGTCTATTCGTATATTCCTCGCCTATGCTTCCTACATGAACTTTACTGTTTATCTAATGGATGTCAAGACGGCTTTCTTGTACGGCAAGGTGATGAAGGAGATTTATGTTGAACAACCTCCTAGGTTTGTTAACTCAAAACTTCCCAACCATGTCTACAAGTTAGACAAGGATTTGTATGGGCTGCATTAAGCTCCTAGAGCTTTGTATGCTACCTTAGCACAACACTTGCTCAATCATGGCTACTCATGCGGTACTGTTGATCAGACCCTATTCATCAAACATGTCGGTCTAGATCAAATTCTTGTTCAAATCTATGTGGACGACATCATTTTCGGGTCGACGAGTCCTCAGCTATGCACGGACTTTGAGGACGTCATGAAAAAGCGATTCGAGATGAGTTCGTTGGGAGAAATGACCACGTTTTTGGGGCTTCAGGTCAAACAATCTTCATCCGGAATCCTGATTCATCAAGCCAAATATGTGGATGATATGCTCAAGAAGTTCGGGTTTGGAGACACCAAACCTGCTTTGACGCCAATGGCCGAGAGACCACTGTTGACTCATGATCTTGAAGGCAAATTTGTAGATCAACCATACTATCGATCAATGATAGGATCGCTGATGTATCCGACTGTAAGTCGCCCAGACGTTATGTTTGCAGTCTGTCAATGCGCACGCTTCCAGGCTAATCCTAAACTGTCTCATCTTATTGTTGTTAAAAGGATTTTTCAGTATCTCAAAGGCAGCCCAAAATTGGGTCTTTGGTATACGAAAAATTCAGAATTTCATCTTTACGCTTTTGTCGACAACAATTATGGCGGCTGCGAGATTGACAGGAAATCGACTTCAGGCGGATGTCAATTTCTCGGAGAGAAGCTGGTCTCCTGGCAGTGCAAGAAGCAGTATACTGTCTCGACCTCAACAGCAGAAGCAGAATACGTTGCTGCGTCTGCCTGTTGTTCTCAAGTCATATGGATACAACAACAGCTATTGGACTACGGTTTGAATTTTCAAGAAACCCCTATTTTTTGTGACAATGAGGCTGCGATCCAAATTGCTAAAAATCCGGTTCATCACTCAAAAACCAAGCACATCGATATCAAAGTTCATTTTATCAGAGATTGTTATGAGCGCTCGCTCATTCAGCTAGAACAGGTTTCCTCTGCTAATAATGTGGCGGATCTGTTCACCAAGCCGTTTCACAAATCTCGATTCGATGTGCTAGTAAACTTTTTGAAAATGATTCGCTTTGAGGATTAAATTTTGTTTAGGTTAGTTCAAATTTGTGCATTTTAATTTCATTCTCACCCATGCACAAATTTAGGGGGAGAAATAAACAAAAACCAAACAAATATTGAAAAACAGTCAAAAATCCAAAACAGTAAAATTCAGAAAAATCAAAAATATTGTCGCTTACAGTTTTGCTTGTTGATGTATTACTGGGAAGTGATATAAAACTTATGGTAACAGGCAATCTGAATCTGTGTAAGGTACCAAAGCTGAATTGTCTAGGCTCTGTGTTCGATGCGTTGGTAGGCATGAAAAATTTAATGGTCTTGACTAGGTGCAGATGAACTTAAGGAATCTAGAGACTTGATAAATCTTGACTTAGATAGTTCTGTTTAGCCTGACAATATGACGCTTGGATAGGTTGAGCAAGGAGATATACATTAGAATCCACCAGTCACACTAAAGAACCCGTATCTAGAACTGTGGTTTTACTTTTCCTCGATGTACGAATACTGTCCTTAATTCCAGTATTGACGGAGCGACTGGGGAATTCCGACAAAGTAGGTATGTAGAAAATTATTTTCTTTCTTTCTTACTGTTAGTCATATATTGCCTCCTCTACGTGATTGGAGGAGATCCGACCTGGAATGCAACATATGCAAATCTATTTCTCTGCATCTTATATCTATAAAATTCTTCCTATCTTTTAGCCATATGCTGTCTCCTTTATGTGATTAACAATCCGACCTAGTACACAGCATATGCAACCTTCTACTTCTCAATCCCTCTAAAACTATAATTAATCATAATCTAAATCTATCCTCTCTATGAATAATAGTCTGCTCACCTAAAGTAAGGAGTATCTCGGAAGTTCTTGATTATTGGGGTGTATCAGGAAGCGGAAAACATGTTCTAGTACACTTAAACTTGAACAACTCTAGATGGTCTGTAGATCTCGCTGCTCAATTTAGGTGGACAACAATATGCTTGGTCGTCGTCAGATGAATTGTCCTTAGGTAATTTTATCTAGTTACTTAGGATCAACCTGTCTTGTCACTGATAGAATTCGTAAATCTTGTCACAAATTTTCCGTGCTTAAGTGGACCACAATACTGACGATCGTCCATATCTATTTATGAAGGGAGAAGGACTGATAAACGAACAATAATTGTCTAACAACTTTGATCCCATATCAAAAAAGGTTATTCGATTTCAATATAGTGGATTGAATTTAGGTTGAATAAAGTTTTATTTTATTTTTATTTTTATTTTTATTTTATACTTTTCTTGATTAATGAATACTCCTTCTCTGCTTTGACGAATATTTAATCCCAAAAAATTGTTTATATTCCCCATCATGCTCATCTCAAATTGACTTTTCAATAAATTTTCGAATTCTCTTCATAAAGCAGGGTCAGTAGAACCAAAACTAATATCATCATCATAATTTGAACAAGCATGAGATGATTCCCAACTTTCTTTCGAAAGAGTGTAGGATCAATTGATCATTGTTTAAATTTTGATTGCATTAAAATTTTGGAAAGAGTTCCATATCAGGCTCTTGGTGCTTGTTTTAACCTATAAGCAACTTTATCTAGAATATAACAATGATTAGGGAGTTATTCTTTTATAAAACTTGGTGGTTGCTCGACATACACAGTTTCTTCAAGTTCACCATTGAGAAATGCACACTTGAATTCCATCTTATAGACTTCAAAATCCTTGTCTGCTGCATAGTCTAAAAATATTCGGGCAACCTCGAGTCTTTCAACAGGGGCGAAAGTTTCTTCATAGTCTATACCTTCATGTTGCGAATAACCATTAACAACAAGCCTAGCTTTGTTTCGAACAACATTACCATCTTTATCAGTTTTGTTTTTAAAAATCCATTTTATACCCAATATCAAAACATCATTTGGTTTGGGAATGGGTCTCCAAACTTTGTTTCTCTCAAATTTAGGTTGAATTTTCAAAATAAAGAAACAACCCAATCTTGGTTTACACTAAGTACCTCATTCTATGCACGAAGTTCAGCTCGTGTTAACATTCCTTCATGAGGATTGCCAAGAGCATGTTCTTTTGGATGACTTCTTGTCCATATATCCATTGGAGGATATGCAGGCTCAAAGTCCAATGGTGCATCTTCGAACATTTCTTCAGTTTCAGATCCTTCACCTGTATTTGACAAATTATCATTAATGTCTATAAATTCATCATGTTGGTCATTCAAAACATTTGTATTATTAACAACTTGCTCCCTTCGATAATTGGACTATTATTACTATGATCCCCCTCGACATCACCAATCATCAGGATGTTTCGACGCTTCTTCCAGTTGATTGTCAACAACATTAACTTTTGCATCAACAACACGATATGGAACACCAAAAATCAAATCAGAATCAAAATCTAATAAAGTTAAATTTTGAGATTCATTATTTGATTCATTAATTAATGGTTGTTGATCCAAAGTCTTTTTAAATTGTTAAACATAATAATTATCAAAAGTAAGATTAAATGTTTCTTTGATTTTCGTGGTTCGTTTTTTAACACACTATATGCAACCGAATTATGAGAATATCCCAAGAATATCCCTTCATCAGCTTTTGACTGAAATTTTAAAAGATTATCCTTGAGATTCATATTAAAGCATCTGCATCCAAAAACATGGAAGAATTTAACATTATCTTTTCGGTTGTTGATAATTGCATAAGGAGTGATGTGAAAATGATGATGAATAAAAGATCTATTTTGAGTAAAACATGCAGTGGAAACTGCTTCGGCCCATAGATACTGAGGAAGATTTGCATATGTGAGCATTATTCTTGATGCATCGCAAAGTGAACGATTTCTACTTTCTACAACACTATTCTGTTGAGGTGTGTAAGGTGAAGTGAAATTATGCGAAATCCCTTTCTCGGTTAAGAATGAATCAAAAACATTGTTCTTAAATTCTGAGTAATTGTCACTCTTAATCTTTTGAACCCTTTTCTACAAACATAGTTCAATATGCTTGATGAAGTCGATCATTGCTTTAGCAGTTTCGGATTCCAGTCTCAGAAAATATACCCATGTAAACCTTGAAAAATCATCAATAATGACCAACATGTATCTCTTCTTTTTGAGAGTCTCAATAGTCGAGGGCCCATAAAGATCAATGTGAAGAAGCTCTAAAGGTTCAACAATCTTTGAATCAATAACAATCGGATGACCTAGTCTGTGCTGTTTTCCCTGTTCGCAAGCTGCACACAAAGTATCATTATCAAATTTTAACTCAGGTAAACCGCTAACCAGATCATTTACCACCAATTTTTATTTAAATTTCGGAAATTCCAATAAGAAAGTCTTTGATGCTGGAGCCAGCTAACATCAGATGAAGCTTTCGAAAGTAAGCAAATAGAGGGAATCCCAACTATTGGTTTGATGTTGTGACTAAAAATATCGCCTTTTCGATTTGATTTGAGAAATACTTCCTTTGTGTCTATTTTTAAAATCACACTTCCTTCTTCATGAAACACCACTTGATTGCCAGTTCGCACAAGAAGGTTCGAAACACTTATCAACTTATGTTGAAGACCTTCAACATATGCTAACCTGCTCACTGTGAATTCCCCATTTTTTACCTTCACATTTCCTTTCACATAACATTTTTTATTGTTACCAAACTTCACCACTCCACCATTTTCTAGACTTCGATAATCATGCAAGTTTTCCTTCTTCCCAATCATGTGACGAGAGCAACCACTACCAATATACCATCTGTCGTCATATTGCTCGTCATTCATAACCTGCAATTAGTGAAAGAAATTAGGTACCCAAGGTTGTTAGGGTCCTTGGTTATTAGATTGAAAATCATTGTCAAAATAAGATCCTAGAATCCAATTATGAACTTTAGATTTGAGACTATCAATTACATCAACTTCGTTAGTTAAAGGCAATGAAATGTAATCATTCACCGATTTAGAGTTTTCACTGACTTTTGCCTTTTGCTTCTCAGTTCGCTTCTCATTAACCTTTGCTTTCGGAATTGCTCTCCATTTTTTAACTAAAGAATTCAATTCCATGGATGAAGAGCTTTCATTCGAAGATTCATTCAGATAATTTTCATAAGCATCCTTGATTTGTTGTTGAGAATACTTCCCAGACTGGCATGCTTTCCCATTTCCTTCTCGCCAATGGTTAATGTTTTTCACATAAGATTTACCTTTGACATGCGAAACTTTGAAAACCTTTTTCATAGGAAGATTGGGAAAATTTGGTTATTTTGGTGTGAAAGTAACATTTCTTGTTGAATTAACTTTATCAAACTTTTGAGTTTAAAACACAGGTTTCATATGATAAGAAAAACAATTTTGAACATTCTTTTGCTTATTCAAAAATTGGTTTTGGTTTGAAAAATGATTTTGTGAAAACCTTGTTTGTTGATTTGAATTAAAATTCGTTGTTGATTGATGATTTGTACGCTTCTTTGCATTGGATGATTGTCCTTTTGTTTGAAAAGCTAGTTTTTACTCTTGAGTTTTAGATTTTGAAAAATCATTTTATGTTTTATTTGGAGACAAATATTTTTGAGTTAGAGCAGGAATTTCCTTATTTTCAACTTTCTTTTGAAAAGAAGTCTAAACTTATTTAGACTTTTTATGTTCAGATGTTTTATTTAGCAAGACATTCGACTTCTTTTGAGACTCCATTGTTTGCCAAAAAACTTTCTTTCTTCATTTTTTCTTTGAACCACCACATTCTTTCGAAATTTTATCAATTAATTGTGACATGTTGTGAAAAAAAATCAGCTTGGTTTGAAACATCTTTTGATTTTTGAAATTTCTCAATACATCCTCGTTTTGGTTTTTGTCGTTGAAAAGTATATGAATTCTTTGTAAGATTGTTTTCGATGGTACTTTGGTTTGAAAAAAATCTTTCTTTTGATGACTTCTTGTTATCCTCTTCAATCATTTTGTTAAAATCAAGTTTAATTTTATCACTATTCCCTATTGTGACAAAAACCTGATTTGGAAAGATAGCTTCATCTGAGCATTTAAAATTTGGATACAACACTGTATTTGTCTCAAGATAACGAGAACCTTTTTCCTTCATTATTATGTCGAATTTCTAAGTTTCTTCAGAAACCTAATCAACAGCAACCCTTGGAATTATTGTTTCTTTTGTGACATCATCATTATCATCATCACTATCTGTTTGACTATGTTCGATAGTCACGTGGTAAAGATCATGAACTTTTGAAGTTGAGGGTTGAGTAGTGTCAACTTTAAATGTAGAATCATTACATTTTTCTTTGTCGTTAACCATTGAAGTGACATTAATGACCGAAAATTGAGAACATTCAACAACTTCTTCATCTTCAATTTCACTAATATCATAAGAATCATCTTCGATATCAACAAAATTAGTTTGAGAGTCAGATTTCGAATTCTCGGTTCTTTTCAAAATCTTTATTTTTTCATTGTTGTTCAATGTCTCATTTACAATATTAACTAATTCATTAGCATCCAGACATTCATCAATTTTCATTATTCCATATGCATATATGTTATCTGGAACCGTATCAAATTTAGCAATTGTCTTTTCACAATCATAGGAAATATAGTCTATTTTCTCCTTTTCGTATGCTAAAAAAGGAAAAAGATTCCTATGTTGTGCTTTGGTAATATCTGAAGAATGATGTAATGCTATCAATTTACCATATAAACGTTTGGCTAAGTTACAGTAGATATTTATTTGTTTTAACAACAATTTTACATATGCACTTAATTGTGACAACCCGGAATTTTCATTCGGTCAAACCCTAAATTCAATCACTTCAATTTATAAGTCAAGTTCAATTTCATTTGTTTTTAGCAAATTTAAAGTTCGTTTGATTATTTTAATAATTAATCTTTAAACGAACGGGTGAAAGCAAGTGTCGTCTCGAGTCTAGAAATTCCAAAACCACAAGTACAACATAGTTAAGAGATTCACGGCCAAACTTTTATGTTTGGGCTGTAAATCCCTCCAAAAACCGTAAACTCATGCCTTTAGCATAAGTTTACTCCCCAAAAAACTTCATTTCTTACTTGCAATCTCAAGAGCAAACTCCAAACACTCTCAACTACCATCCCGTCTTTCACACGATTTCCCGAAAACGTAAGTACTACTTGGATTGATGTGTTGTTATATCATAACAACTAGTGATTATACATCTTTTGATCCATTAAATTTCATGTTTTGATTAGATTTCCAAAACACCAAGAACACACACTAGTGTTCTTGTACTCTTAGCTCATTTCAAGCTTCCATATAGTAAGTACCTCTATCCTAGAGTCTTATAAAGCTTGTTATACATCTTTACATCAAGGAAATGTCCCTAGAACAGCAAGAACAAGGTTTTCACGGTTTGGGAAGCTCCCAAAACTGTAAACACCAAGTAAGGTGCCAAAGGGTGCCTTAGTCCATTCACAGGCCTTAGGGAGATGTCTAGATCCTTCCTTGATGTGTTTATCACATAAAAAGCACAAAAATATCTCATTTATATGTGTTTACGGTTTGGGGAGATCCCAAAACCATAAACACCCCAATGTATGTATAAATGACCCATATTTCTTTCCTAAGCCTTAGTAACTAACATGGATCCATTCTTTCGTGAGCGTAGGACTTGAAAACATGAAAATACCACTTTCCATATGAGTTTACGGTAGTAAACCCAAAAGGAAATGGCCTTGGGGCCGTAAACTCCTCAAAGGAGTGTAATGATGCCCTAATCTCTTCCAAAGGCCTAACCATCAAGTGGAAATGCTTCAAAGGACTTGTAAAACCTCAAAAAACCTTATGGTCAAAAAGTGAGGAGTTTACGACCATAAACCCTTGAACCCTAAACATAATTGCAAGGTCCTTTAGCACTTAGATGCAATCCTTATGACTTGTAACACTTATAAAAGATGTTTTACATTCCTTAGGATGTCTTAACTTTGTCAATTAGTGGTTTAAAGTCTAATTGGATACATATATGTGTGATTATATGTTAACTAGGATCATTTGGTGTGAACAAGTCTTCATTTGTCACCTGGCTATCCTACATCATTCAGTTCATCCGTACCACTCACTACAGGTGACTTCATACCCCTTAATCAATGGTTTAAATGTTTTTAAATGCTTTTACGGGGGGGGGGGGGGGGGGGGGGATACAAGTTGAATTCTTATAGTTATTATATCAATCACATGTGATTAATAACTACCAAACCAGTAGTTTGCTTAGTGTTCAAACTGTTTTACTTCAAACTGTTTTACAAACTCTATTGCATGTCAAAAAATTTTACTTAAACTCTTTTATACTTATTATCAAATGCATGCTTATGTATGTATAGTTATATAAGCAATGTTTAAAGCGCTTAGGAAGGCCAACTCGCTTTATCTCCTTTTCCTCGTTGGGATGTGGCTTGAGGGCATCGGTTATCCATCCGAAGGTCGTCTAAATATTAGTTATATATTATGTATACATATATAGACATAAAAGTTCTTTCAACCAGTTCCGTACCTTTGGGTAGCAAGGGTTTCACAAACATGAACATACATTACTAGTAAGCTACCATAGGGGTAGCACAGGAAGATACTAATACTATTAACAGAACAATGAAACATACAATGAGTCAGTTCATTCATGAGTCAATACGAGTAGTACACGTAGTACATTACTATACATGCTAGATAAAGAGAGAACACACATTACAATTAGCACACGCAGAACATTACAGTACATACAAGCCAGACAGAGAAAGAGTACACTTTACAATTAGCACACTCATTACATGTACATTCTTGCAGTTATGTGAACCATTAAACGGGTCATGGCACTTCCTGCCATGACCATTTTTGTATCCCGAATCTCCTTAATTCGGGAGTATATGAGTTTGCGTATAGACCAATACTAGATTGACTATCCTACACCTTGCTGCTCGCTACAGTGGGACTTGTAAGTCTACGCGTGCCAAATGTCATTTCTTACAGTGTTTTACATCGTCGTTTTACTAGAGTCGGTAGCAGGATACAGGTCGATCACATGTTACTTTAAATGCCTTTGGTTTTTAAGGTAGTTAGTACAGCAGTAGTTACTTATTACAAATACTACAGTATTATGATATTTTCCCATTACACTCACTTCATGAATATTCACACGATGCACGGTAATGTAAAACTATATTTTTGGTTAATGATAGTCGGAATTGGGAAAATACACACTCTTACAAGAGACATACACAAAGAGACTAGACGCCTTAGTAGAAGGATACCATTAGTAGGAAACATAGGGTTTTCTAGGAGAGTTCAAACATTTTACAATACATTGTACAAAATATCTTACAAAACATCTTACAAATGCTTTCATACAAACACGGACATTAATATACTTATGATCTCACCAACTTTAAGCCGATACTCGCTTTCAAAATAATTGTATTCTCAGGTCACCAATAGACAGGTACAGGTGCCAGGTTTTGACAAGATGGAGTTCATTCAAGACTCGTCTTTTATTTTAATATGTATATTTTGGTGTGTATAAAACCTGACAGAACACACATGTAATCAATTATATTATTAATGCAATGGATGATGTTGTTGCTTATTTACTATTATTCATTGTTGTTATACTGTACATGAAATCCTTTCGCCCCAGAACGTTTCCGCCGTTCATGGTTTTGGGGTGTGACAGATTGGTATCAGAGCATTGTTTATAGTGAATTAAGTATATCAACACATAAAAGATATACTAACTATAAATAAAACGGGATTAAAATACTCTGACCAAGAGTTTATAATTTTAATATTAAAATATTTAATTAAGTATAAGTGCCTGCATTCATACTAAAATCAGTGTCACTAAGACAGTACAAAAGTATTACGATTATTGGGCAGCACAAGTAGACTTAGAGACATATAGTCAAAACTGGGAAGATATAGCCTGATCAACTATATTATCCGAGGGTTGACTAGCATGTGCCCAAGTGTGGTTGTGAGGTTGCAACAAGTCTAAAAACTTACCCACAATACCACAATGAGAACAATAGAACCTAAAATTAAAATACTATAGGAGTATTTTGCATTACTATAAGTTAATTATGTACTAGATTCTTATACCTCTCTTCTTGCGTAGATTTAACGGTTGGATTCCACCTTCTCGGAGACCCGTACTACCCCAACCATTGCAATGCAGGATGACTGGAAGAAGAACCAGAAGATGATCACCAAATTCCTTTGGATGATCATGAAGCTGAAGGCTTTTCTGATGGTTCTGACTCAGAGCCAGAAGTCAACAACCTACTGCCAGTACTTCAAGCCCCTAACAACAACCCTCACCCATCATTTCAAGGACCCACACCCTTGTGGGAAACCAACCTGAATCACTGGAGCGACGAGCAGAGTCAACCCTTACCTTACTTTGGGAGTCGAAGCTTTTACAACCTCAGCGAAGGTGGCTCTGCTGATCGAGCTCTGCCTGTCATGGTCCGCATAATAGCTCGTAATGTTGAGCAGGGTTGAGCAGCCATCGATCGAGTCATGGAAATTGATGCCAATTCTGGTGTCAACACTGTCCGCATTCGTCAGCTAGATTCTGCTCACGAAAGGGCTCTAGTTCACAATGCAGGTCTTCAGAAGGAACTCACTAAAACCCAAGCTGAAGTCAGAGAACTTCGAGCTCAGCAAGCAAGAGCTGATAGGCGCATAAGGGACATAGAACGTCTCTTGTCAGAATCAAGAACTCACCCTGGCAGTTCTCATCGATGATAGATTCTCATCAACTTCTCTCTTTTGGATATAACCTAGTTATGTAAAACTCTGGTCTAATTCCCTATCTGTGTAAATCATGGACCAGTTAGGTCTTGGTTAGGTTGTAATGCTATCAAAATTTTCCCATTTTGGTTGATGTAAGGCCTCCTTATGTTGGCTGTTTTTCCCAAAATTGTTACATCTGTAATTCCAGTAATATTGACAGGTACCTAATCTTAAGGGAGTTATTATCCAAATGTCTTCATCTTTTACGTTCTAGATGTACATTCAATCGTATTTTTGGGCTATGAAGAGTTAGTCCATGAGTCATTTTCATCAATTCTTCCATTAAATGCTTATCAATGTTTTCATCTTCATAAAATTTTAGATCATAGATGCCACCTCGAAGAAATTCAAGGAGAAACCCTAATAACGAAACACCGACACCACCTCCTCAACCACCTGTGCCTCAATTCGACACGGCAGCCTGATATGGGCTTATTTAGTCATAGAAATCATTCATTATCTTATTAATTATTGTTGATATTATATCATTTTATGGACAAAAGATACTTAATTAGCTTAATATTTCAATTTCAGAAATAAAAGACATGCTCGGTGAAAAAGGAAGATGATTAGTGATTGGAAGCTTGGAGATTGAAGACTGAAGAAAGAAGGATGTTGCTGGACAGCTTGACCCATTGTCAGTGTTTTTGCTATATCTCATGAACTGTAACTCCGATTGATGAGATTCAAAATGTTCTAAAAACTAGACACAATTTCAGACGACTTTCTTGTTTTGAGAAAATGTTGATTCCGAAAAAAACTCGACGAGTTGGGCCTAAACTCGACGAGTTGGTTAGAATGTTCCAGATTCGAAGATGCCATATCGTACACGCTGTATACGCCGATTATCGAAAAAACTCGACGAGTTATTCTAAAAAACATGTCGAGTTGGCCCTGTTTTATGAATTTATATATAGAAACGCTTCTCATTCGAACCCTAAATTTTACTGGAGGCTAGCTGCGACTTTTGAAGATCGGAAGGGTTAGAAGGGTTTTTGGAGCTGCTATTTTAGATATTTCAACATAAGAGACAATTTCAAAGAGAATCAAAGGCAAAAAATCATTCTTCTTTTCTTAATCTTTGTTTTGAACCATGGTTGAGTCATTAGATTTTGATTTTAGGTTATTACTTGCTTTAGATATGAGCTAAAAGCTTTTTACTTCTGTTTGGATGAGATAATCTTATGAACATGGTTTGATTTAGTGGTTGAATTGATATTAATTTGGTTATTCATCTTGTTAAGCTTATTAAAGATCCTTATGTATTGATGATAAATATTTTTATTTAACAAATAAGTGATTGAGTTCCATGAATATCTTCTTGATTACTTGATTCATATAGTTTTATGAATATAAGATTTTAAGCCTAGAAATAGTGAATATGAAACTAGGGTTAACTATAAAATGTGTAAATCAATGTGTGAGCATGTGTGATGAACAACCATACATGATTTGATTTAATTGAACAAATTTGATTAACTATTGTTATAAGTCTTGCTTGATACAAACTGAACACTTGGAAACTTGTTAATTTAATCACTTGATCACTGTTTGAATTAACTTGTCTACTAAAGGATTAGTAATAATGAACATGAACCCAATCACATTAGGAATCGGTAACCATTGAGATATTAATTCATTGCACTTGCCACGAAATCAACCATCGGAATAAGTGAATCGAATCTAAACATAAGTCTCTTTTATCATTGAATCTAGTTGTCCTTTCTTATTCTTCTTAGTTGTCAATTGTCTTTGTTTGAGTCTTAAAGTGCTTGATTAAGTTTCTAGTCTTGAAAAACTATAGAAACCCCCCCCCCCCTTTTGTTATTTAATTGTTTTTAATTAGATAATACTAGTACTTAATTTGATTGTTACCGTTCCCTATGTTCGATACCCTACTTGCTTAAACTAAACTACTATCGATAGGTACACTGCCTGCGTGTGTTTGTTTTCATTTGAGTTTGTTAGGATTAAAACTAGTTTGTTTTAAACACATCACAACCCTAAATGCTAGTGTACCTACAGCTGTGGCTACAACCATGGCTCAATATCATTCGTCTTGTTCCACTGGAGGAGGAACCCCTGTCTTGTCTACTCATGGTGAAATCCCGGTGCGCTTGAAAGAGTGCTCCTACAAGGACTTCACCAACTGCAAGCCATTGTCCTTCAAGGGGACTGGCGGAGTCATTTCTCTCTCGCAAAGGTTCGAGAAAAGCAAATCGGTTTTCAAAATCTGCTCTTGTCCCGAGGAGAGCAAGGTGAAGTTCGCTGCTTGCACCTTCAAAACGAAATCCCTAACATGGTGGAACGGCCATGTTAAGTCAGTATCTCTTATAGGGGCTAATGTTATGGGCTGGGAAACTTTGAAAGACCTCATGATTGAGGATTACTGCCCAAGGGGCAAGATTCAGAAGCTAGAGGAAGAGCTATGGAGCCTAACCATGAAGGGCTCCAATGTCGTCGCCTACACCGCCAAATTCTGCGAGCTGGTGGCCATCTGTCCCAACATGATTCCTTCAAAGGGAAAGAAAATCGAGAGATACATATGGGGGCTGGTGTCGCCATACCACGGAAATGTTTTGTCATCACACCCCACTACATTTGATAGTGCCAAACGATTGGCACATCGGCTCATAGACCATGGGGTTTGTACCCCAGCCGCAACAACTACCCTGGCCATCTCAGAACCCGCCAGAACCACCGATTCTAAGTGGAAGTTTTGGGATGACAAGAAGAAGGCTAAGGCTGCCAAAAAGCAGTAGGCCGTGGCAGCACATGCTGCGATAGCACCTGCCGCTGCTTCTCCGGTAAAGCAGTATGCTGGAAGTTTGCCTAAGTGCAACAAGTGCACCTTCCATCACGTTGGCGCCTGTCGGGAGATGCAGTGTCTGAACTACAACGGGAAGGGGCACACTGCCTATTTCTGTAAAGCTTTGGCAAAGCCAATCAACCAAGCCCCCGGTGCTGGAGTGGGCCAAACTTGCTACGGTTGTGGCGAGGTAGGCCACTTCAAAAGAAACTGCCCGAAGGCAGGGTTTGCCGGTGGAGCGGCAAGAGTTCTGGACATAGGCCATGAGGAAGCGGTTGCTGACCCCACAGTGGTCATTGGTACGTTCCTCCTCGATAACTCTTTTGCATGCATTTGTATTTGATAGTGGAGTGGAGAGGAGTTACGTGAACCAAAAATTTGCTCATTTACTTAAGCAAAAATCACGAGCACTTAGTGAACCGTTCACTGTAGAAGTGGCTAATGGAAAGACAGAGAGCACTAGCATTATATTCATAGGGTGTACCCTAACTTTAGATAGCCATTCATATTCTACCGATCTCATGCAACTTTAGATAGCCATTCATTTTCTACCGAACTAGGTGCACTATCATTATATTCATAGAGTTGTTCGTCTAGCACCTGCAAAGATGCAAGAACTGTCCGGTCAACCTAACGAACTGCTCAGCAAGGGCTATATAAGACCAAACTTCTCACACTGGGGAGCTCCAGTCTTGTTCGTCAAGAAGAATGACATATTGTTTTGTATGTGCATCGACTACAGGGAGCTCAACAAGCTGACAGTCAAAAATCATTATCCGTTGCCTCGTATCGACGATTTATTTGACCAACTTCAAGGGGGAACTTCTTTTCAAAAATCGACTTGAGATCCGGATATCACCAACTACGAGTGCTAGGGAGGATGTTCCAAAGACAACCTTCCAAACTCGTTATGGGCACTATGAATTCGTAGTGATGCCGTTCGAATTAACAAACACGCCCGATGTATTCATGGACTTAATAAATAGGGTGTGTCGTCCTTACTTGGATTAGTTCGTCATCGTCTTCATCGATCACATACTCATCTACTCTCGTAGTAAGGCTGAGCATAGTCAACATCTGCGACAAGTACTCGAAACATTACATTCGGAAAAGCTATACGCGAAGTTCTCAAAATGCGAATTTTGGATTCGACGAGTCGAATTCTTAGGGCACGTGGTTAGCGAAGAGGGTATACACGTGGACCCTTCCAAAATCAAGGCCATTGAGAATTGGTCAGCACCGAAGACGCCTACAGAAATTCATTAATTTCTAGGCCTCGCTGGCTACTATTGCAGGTTCATTCAGAACTTCTCCCGCATTGCGAAACCTCTTACAACACTGACCTAAAAGGGCGTGGCCTTTGACTGGGAAGAGAAGGAAGAAAGTGCATTTCAAACGCTCAAACGAGCCTTGTGCACCGCACCAATACTATCCCTTCCCGAAGGAATAGAAGACTTCGTTGTCTATTGCGATGCGTCAAATCAAGGACTCAGATGTGTTCTGATGCAGTGAGGTAAGGTCATCGCCTATGCCTCAAGACAGTTGAAGACACATGAGGTCAACTACACGACCCATGATCTTGAACTAGGAGCAGTTGTGTTTGCACTGAAGATTTGGAGACATTACTTGTACGGAACGAAAAGCACTATCTTTACAGACCACAAAAGCTTACAACACATATTTGACCAGAAGGAGCTCAACATGAGACAACGACGGTGGGTCGAGCTACTCAGTGATTACGAATGAGAATTTCGTTATCATCCGGGTAAATTCAACGTAGTAGCTGACGCCCTAAGTCGGAAGGAATATTCTGGTCGTAGAGTCAAATCATTGACTATGACTATCCATTCACACTTGTCCACACAAATTAAGGCGGCTCAGCTCGACGCTTAGAAGCCTGAAAATGTGGCGGGTGAATCCCTGAGAGGGATGGATAAGAACTTGGAGGTTAAGGGTGGCGGAGCTTATTATTTCATGGACCGGATCCGGACCCCGAATCTCGGTGGTTTCAGAGACTTGGTCATGAACGAGGCGCACAACACTCGTTATTCCGTGCACCCAGGATCAGATAAGATGTATTTGGATCTTAAAAGGTTATACTGGTGGCCTAACATGAAAGCAGAGATTGCTACCTTCGTGAGTAAATGCCTTACTTGCACAAAGGTCAAGGTCGAATACCAGAAACCCTCTGGTCTATTACAACAGCCTGAGATACCGGAATAGAAGTGGGAGCGGATAACTATGGATTTAATAACCAAGTTGCCTAAGACAACGGGTGGACTTGATACCATATGGGTCATCGTCGATAGATTGACCTAGTATGCACACTTCCTGTCGATCAAAGAAATAGACAAGATGGAGAAACTTACAAGAACTTACATTAGGGAGATTGTACGACTGCATGGTGTTCCCTTATCCATTATCTCAGACAGAGATAGTAGATTCACTTCGAGGTTCTGGCAGTCGTTACAAAGTTCCTTAGGAACTAGGCTGGACATGAGTACAGCCTACCATCCACAGACCGACGAGCAAAGGAGAGAACTATCCAAACACTTGGAAGATATGTTGAGAGCCTGTGTGATCGACTTACGGAAAGCATGGGAAACTCATTTACCCCTTGTCGAATTTTCCTACAACAACAGTTATCACACGAGCATAAAGGCTGCTCCATTCGAGGCCCTCTATGGGCGAAAGTGCATATCCCCTCTGTGCTGGGCTGAGGTGGGTGACACCCAGTTAGCTAAAGGATGAGTTCCTAAAAGCACTCTCACAGTGTAACACCGTGAATTTTCAAAATAATTTTTCGCAAATATAAAAACATTTCTCATTTAATTTCATAAAACATTAAGTTTAAAATCCGAATTCGTATCATACAAAATCCCAAGATCACATATATATCGAAAAGTCCCATGCGTGTGTACAGATCAAGCCGGCGCCTTCCCACGGTCATCGCTAGTACCTGAAACAACAACACGAACATTGTAAGCACGAAGCTTAGTGAGTTCCCCAAAATACCACACACATAACACATATTAGCCACTCAAGGCTATAACTCTATGGGTCCGTACACCCAAACTCTGTGAACCCTCAGGTTCTAACTCTGGGAACCTTCCGGTTCCAACTCTATAAACATGCACAACATAAATCACATAGAAATAATGCAGTACAACACATCACATACACATTGCACACAAATACTCTGATCATATAACTCTGGTTACCTACTCAAGGTAAAGTATAGTGAGAAGACTCACCTCCCGTATCTCGGTATCTCACGAATCCTGGAAATCCCTTGTGCTCGATCCTCCGAGCTCTAGTCCTCCTATAACACCATATGTCTGTAGTTAATACTTTTATCTCTAAGGTTGACTATCCCTAAGAAGTCAACATGGGTCAACTCTGGTCAACGGTCAACGGTCAACGGTCAACGGTCATCTTTGACCGGACTCGGCGAGTGCACTAGGGCGACTCAGCGAGTCTAGACGTTTTCACCAACTCTCTAGGATTCCCTTTTTGACACATGGAGTACTCCCTGACTCGACGAGTTCCACCTGGAAGAATCGCGGGGCCACCCCGACTCAACTCGCCGAGTCTCAAGAACAACTCGACGAGTCCAAGTTCGACTCAGTCCACCTGTCAACCCTCTCTAACTCGCCCTGACTCACTGAGTCAACCTATGACTCGACTGGACCACTCACTGAGCGATCTAAAGGCAATCTTCAAGCTACTCGCTGAGTCTGTTCGTTGGAATCGGCGAGTCCATGACATGCAACCACTCAAACTTGCTTCTAAGGTCATATCTGCTCCAACAATTCATAGATCTAGCCTTCCTAGACTGATTCATCACGTAAAGTCCTTATCTTGGTGTTCATAACACACCCCATGGCTCATAAATGGCATTTTGACCTAAGGCATAAGGATTCCAATCCAAAACCCCCATTGATTCACAAAAAGCTTGAGCAAAAGGGACACTCTGGACATCCAAGGGTCCAGATCTATGGTCTAAATCGCTTAAGGGACCAAGGGAGCACTAGATCTAGCCACAAAAGGGCTCAATAAGCCCTAAATCAATGTAAACATCAACATAGCAGAGGATAGCTCGAAGATATTACCTCAAATGTGATGTTCTGGACCCCAAACTCTCAGGAAGTGGCTCCTCTTGCTTTCCCTTAGCTGATCCTCCCTTTCCCTTGCAAGACGACACCTCCAAGATCAATAATGGCCTCCTACTTTGCTCCAAACGCTCACACTCGTTAGGGTTTCACTCAAGGGACTGGTGAGCACAAATGATGGCCATAAGGCCCTTTAAATAGGTCCCAAACCCGAGAAATTAGGGTTTCATTAAACATCACAAACTCGCCGAGTCCATACCTTGGACTCACCGAGTCCAGGCGCGAACCCGTGTCCAGAATCGCGATCCTACTCGGCGAGTCTGAGCTCCAACTCGCCGAGTCCCCTCAAAAAACATCAAAATTTATAAGCATAAAAGATACCTAGAAATCCGGGCTGTTACACACAGGTTCGGAAATCATACGGGAAACGAGGGAGTAGATCATTCAGATCCGTGAACGGTTGAAAGTGTAACTACCCAAAAATTTCAACCAATTTAAACTTTTCAAAAACAACCCGATTTCATTATATTATTACAAAAAGGTTTTCAATACAATTCATTTAGACTATTCCCAGAATCACATCACAACATGAAAAGGAGGAGCGGTACGATCACGCCTTCGCCTTGCCATGGTCTCCTGAAGAACCTGAAAAACATTAAACCACAACTGTAAGCCCGAAAGCTTAGTGAGGTATCCCGAAAATACCAACCACATATACCATACACGTAGATCATGCCATATCGTATCCGATCACAGAACAGCCGTGTACTTCGGGTCTACTGCGTGACTGGTCCGCCGCACAAGCCAATAGTCCACCTGGTCCACCCTTCGAGTCTAGCCATATACATCAAGTCTACAGTGTGATTGGTCCGCCCGCACCGGGCCTTCAATCCACCTGGTCCACTCTCTGAGTCTACAGTATGACTGGTCCGCCCGCACTGGGCCTTCAGTCGGCCTAGTGCACTCTCCGAGCCTCGGCACGTCTAGTCAGCCCTTTTGGGGCCTACAGCCTATCCAGACCACTAGCTGGGCCTTCGGTACAACCGGTCCGCCCTGGGTATCTTGGCCTACAGCACAAAGTAGGACCCGCCTCAACCCAACTCCAGCCCAAACAACCATGTGCACATAAACATACAATCATATAAGAATTCACAGTCAACAAGCCGATCAAACAGATCACAGAACATATCATCATCCTAACCAGGATACCGACCTAACCGGTCACTAGCATAACATCACCCTACATATCAGCGAACTGACCTTAACCAGGTCTCTAACATATACCATCCTAGCTACCAGGATGCAAACATATCAAAACAATAACATAACAACTAATATCCGAATCTCAATTCGATAAAGGGCCGGCCTTGGTGCCTTAGACCCTGTCGATATAGTGAGGATAACTCACCTCGCACTGCCGAAACTCTGAACTGAAGGGCAGATTCTTGAATCACGAACTCACCGCAAATCCCGAACTAGCCATCATAACAAAATAAACATTAGACCAAGCATACATCCACTTATCGGGCCAAGGCCAAAGTCCAAATCTTATTCAAAGTCCAATATTGGCCCAATTTACCAAATTGGGCCCACCTCACCAAATGGGCCTAAATCCAAAGTTCATAACAATAATTGGGCCCAAAACACTCTATCCGTAATTTCCAGACTTGGCCCATAAACCAACTTCCCACAAACGGCCCAAACTCTAAGGCCCAATATTAAGGTCCAATCTGGGGGAGTATGATGGGCGTACCCTCCTTGGTACGCGGGGCATACACACTAAAACGCAGCTGAGGAGCAGGGCCCTAACCCGCTACGCGGGGCGTACAACCATGTTACGCGGGGCGTAACTTCGCTACTCATAAAGTCCTTATAACCTCTTAATGGCTTAAGCTCTTAAGCCCAAACTTCAGATCCCTAGGCTAAATACGCCTATGATTCATAAAGTCTCAAACTTTATCACTTGGGATGTCCAAAAGCTCTTAATCTAAGGTCTTAATCCATTAAGACCTATATATCTCACACATGGAACAACTACAGCCCTTGGGACCTCATTTTTCTCACTCAAGACCTCTCCAAAGGTCTGAAAGGACAAATAATCTCGGCCAACACAAAGCATGAATCAAGATGAGAACTTTGGGACAAGAAGGATGCTAAAACTTCACAACACTTAGATCTATGCAAAATAAATGGCAAGCAAGAAGCTTTATACCTCAAATAAGCTCCAAAGGATGATATCTCTTCAAATCTACAAGCTCCAATCGATCCTTTCCTTCTTTGACAAATTCTCCTTTCTTTTTCTAGCTTTTCTTTTTCCAAAATGAGCTTTCCAAGGCCAAATACACCCAACAATGGAGGGAATACGGGATTCTAGGGTTTTTGAGGTTAAGGGTGAGCTTAAGGAGGCTAGGGTATGAACCAACATGTTCCTTATATAGTGGCTGACCCTAAATTTAGGGTTTTAGAACCCTGAGAGTACGTTGGGCGTACCTCTAGTACGCTGGGCGTACTCAGCCTTGCACCCGCATCACTTACCCAGTTACGCTGGGCGTAATCCAAGCTTACGTTGGGCGTACTCGGCGAGTCCCCAAATTTCATACTTGTCCCTCATTTTCCACTTTTCCCACAAGATGACCAAAATATCATTTCTCTTAAATCCCGGGGACTCACAATTAGGTACTCTTAGGAATGGGATGTTACAATTCTCCCCCACTTAAATTAGGATTCGCCCTCGAAGCCTTCGACACCTCTACTCCAGAACTTCTCCCGCCACGGACCACTTGTCATTAACCCAACCAGGTTCCTCAAGACGCAACCATCGTAACCCGAAACTCACTTTCTCCTTCTAGCGGTGTCCTGACTACCGCCTCAAGCCGGCCACCGGCTTCACCCTCTGATAACCTGCAACATCCCGAAATATTTAGAGTAGAGTTGAAGGGCTAAAAGAGTAAATTGGGAAAAAGTGACTCGGCGAGTCCATGTGCGGACTCGGCGAGTAGAGTCGCGACTTGGTCGCGTGTTAAGTGGCCGACTCGGCGAGTCAGTGTAATGGACTCGGCGAGTAGGCGCTGAGTGGAGAAAACCCTAATTCTCGGGGTTGAGCCCTATATAAAGAACATAACATCCATTCCCCCAGCCTCCTTACTCATCCTCAAGTCCAGAAACCCTAACCCTCGTGTGTGAGTCAATCAAGTGCATTTGGAAGCTTGGAGAAGCAATTGTTGAGGAAATCTTGAAGGGTAAGAGGCTTGGAGCAAGGGGATTCGCTTGGATTCGAGTTTCATTGCTGTTGGGGCGTTCCTTTGAGGCGGTGGTGAGTTCGAGATTCAAGTGTGGAGATATCTGCTTTCTGCTTGCCAGGTGAGTCTTTTGACTATACTTTACCTTGAGTAGGTAACCAGAGTTATGTGATAGAGTATTTGTATGCTATGTATGTTATGTGTTGTACTGCATTATTTCTATGTGATTTATGATGTGCATGTTTACTGAGTTGGAACCTTAGGGTTCCCAGAGTTAGAACCGGAAGATTCACAGAGTTAGAACCAGAGGGTTCACAGAGCAGGGTCCACGGACCCACAGAGTTATAGCCTCGAGTGGCCAATATGTGTTATGTGTGGTATTTTGGGGAATTCACTAAGCTTCGTGTTTATAGTGTTTTGTGTTGTATTTGTTTTTCAGGTTTCTTACAGTATCACGGGACGGCACCGACTTGATTGTACACACCTGAGAAAGAGTAATGTTTTTGGAGGATCCTGGTTTACTATGCAAGTGAAAATGGAGTTATGTTTTGTAATTCGATTATGAATGAGATTTTAAACAAGTGTTTCTAAGAATTAAACGATTATTTTAAATGAAAAATTGTTTTGAAATTTACGGTGTTACAAGTTGGTATCAGAGCCTTGGTTTGAGGGATTCGGATGCGCCTTCGGGTAAATCTGGACTCAAGCTGAGGAGGTAAGAAAAGTTTTCAAAAGAAATGAATTTCTAAAAGTGAATAAGAGTTCAAAGAGAAAGCAAGAAAGAGCAGTGTGTACAATCAGCCAGAGCCCGAACGGTGATTTCCCAAAATACCCTTACTTTTGTGTAATGAGATATTTATGATGCACTTTATGAGATAATATTGCATGCTAGAGACAGGCTAGGTATTTCATATCTTAGGACTAGAGTGGCCTAATTTGTGATGCCTTAGCCTAGGACTTGTTGTTATATGTGTTATGCTTTTGAGTATGTGATGAGTGAGAGTATCCGGTTAGAACCCATGAGGGGTAGAGTTGCAGAGTCTGGTGGTACTTTCGAGGAAGAGCCAAGATAGTGGAGTTATCACCGCAAGTGAATTCTATGTATTCTTCGATGCTCGAATGCTGCTTGCTTTGTGCTTTGTGGAACTCTCGATGATGGGAGTCAGCTACCAAGTGAATATGACGATATTCAGGAGGTAGATGGCTGGCATCATTAGGAGCTCTTCAGAAGCTGATAGCAAAGAAGTGGGAGGACAACGGAAGAGCCTAGGGAGTAACCCTAGCCAGATGAGTGCACTGGTGGAGTAGAGAATTTCACTGGGGAGCGAGCACGCGCGATGGGATTGGTGAAAGAGCAGGTCGAGCAGCTATTTAGGAGCTCTGGGATGGTCCGTGTGGAAAGTATGGGTAGATGTGGCAGGTAGTATGGGCCCATACTACTGAAAGCAGAGGACCCATACTTGATACAGGGAGTATTCTGAAGGTTCTAAGGAGTGGATTGAGGAGTGATGTTATGGTTCTACATCGGAGCGGATTGAGGAGTGATGTTATGGTTCGAGTACCATACATCAGAGCGGATTGAGGAGTGATGTTATGGTTCGAGTACCATACATCGGAGCGGATTGAGGAGTGATGTTATGGTTCGAGTACCATACATCGGAGCGGATTGAGGAGTGATGCTATGGTTCGAGTACCATACATCGGAGCGGATTGAGGAGTGATGTTATGGTTCGAGTACCATACATCGGAGTGGATTGAGGAGTGATGTTATGGTTCGAGTACCATACATCGGAGCATATTGAGGAGTGATGTTATGGTTCGGGTACCATACATCGGAGCAGATTGAGGAGTGATGTTATGGTTCGAGTACCATACGCCGGAGCATATTAAGAAGAGATGTCATGGAATGAGTACCATGGTTCGTAGGGAATGATGCTTGTGGTTCTCCGGCTATCCGGTCATGATTGAGTTCGAAGAGGCGTCCCTTGAGAGGGAGATCGAGAGACCCTCAGAGTATTTTAGTAAGGAGTCAGTGAGAAGGGAGAATTTCGATCTGAGTTGAGCGATCAGTCGATAAAGGATATGCCACCTTCTATGATCTGGGTGGTACTGATTATGTTCGTGTGCAAAATATGAGAAGCATGATGTTTAAGTATTGGGTTTGGGGGTAAACCCTGCAGGTCATAATTGATGATGATTTCCCACCAGAGTATCAGGTAGCATGTGTGCCGCGAGGCAGTGATTTATCATGAGTAGATAGTCAGTTGGGACTGAGATAGTCGAGGACCACACTACACGTATTTGAGTATAGTAGGATGTATTGTAGTGGTATCAGTGGGGAGTTCAGTCGAGTTTAGCAGTGCAGAGAGTTTTCTATCTATGTTGGGTTATGAATATGGGAGTGGGTCCCTGTTATTGGGATGATCCCGGTGTTGGAGCGTTGGTTGATGAGTTGAGGTGAGGGGTACGATGATTTTGTGGTTCAATCTATGAGCCAGGAATGTTATTGAGCAGTTGAGTTGTTTGGTACTAGATTGGTACGAGATTTGGAACGACTAGAGGCAGTCGTGACGAGAAGTTCTTGAGGAGTTCATCAGAGGTTCAGAGTATATGAGGTCGATTGATTTCCTTAAGGGGGATTATCGGGCGTTGTGTAACACTTTCTAGGGGCAGGTGCGATTTCGCTGGTGAAAATAGTTGTGGGTTGGTTGTGTGCTATTTGGTGATGGTTCGAACCCTAAGTGGGGGAGAACCGGGTACCGTATGTAAGAAAGCAGAGATTTGTCAAGAGCAATTATAAGTGGAGTGTAGAGATTTGCAGTAAGAAATCATGAGACCAGAGATGTCGGTGATCGAGGAAAGGGGTCAGAGTGAGTTGATGCATGAAGTACTTGTTTGAGAAGGATGAATGTCTCCACGACAGGTGTTTAGTGGTCAGTGTTGTTGCAAGTAGATAGAGAATGATTGGGCAGCCAACTCCCGGGTCGGTATGTGTATCCTTGCTTGGATTTTGAGCGGTGGAAAAAGGGTTTCGGAGAATTATCAGCGTATTTCGTAGTGTTAGCATTTTCTAGTATTCCAAATGAGAAATTGGATGCACCGACGTTGCAATTTGGGAAAAATGTAGATCTAATTATGGGGTTCAGAGGAAATGTATTATTGTATCTATATGATGCTTGGGGCAGGAGATCAGTGGTTGTGGCAGGATTTTGTGATGTTCTGTTGGGGTATTCCGAGGTATCCGGGTATGATATCTTTATTTCGGAGTTACTCGTGAATTTTGAGTTGAGACGACTTGTGGCATATCAGGTAACTATGGATCTAGTGGGAGCCCTTCGAGTATGGGCATCCAGGGAGATTATTTAAGGGAGTGGATCTTCGCAAGGGGGGCATTTGTTATGACGATTGCCTCCAGAGTCTGTGATGCATATTCGAGTCGAGTATGGGTAGCTGCCTATGATAGTCTGCGGAGCATGAGCTAGTGGGGTCAGAGAGTGTTGTGATACTGCGGGGAGCCATAGTACTCACTAGTCAGAGAGTGTTCTAATACTGCGGGGAGCCGTAGTACTCACTAGTCAGAGGGTGTTGTGATACTGCGGGGAGCCGTAGTACTCACTAGTCAGAGGGTGTTGTGATACTGCGGGGAGCCGTAGTACTCACTAGTCAGAGGGTGTTGTGATACTGCGGGGAGCCGTAGTACTCACTAGATGGCAAGAGAATGTGATGATGCAATGTTCTCCGATCTGTGTATGATGTGGAAGAGTTTTGGGCTTGAGTAGCCCTAGTATTGAGTTTTTGGAGCCTGGGTGTTGAACCGCGGGCGAGACTGGGGTCTCCGTCTCTATCGGGAGATGCGGTGAGATGCGCAAGGGATATGCGTGGCAGAAACCAGAGATCAGAGTTGAGACGATCCTCGATTGGATTGTATTTTTTTCGCATGAGGAAAAGAGAATTTTGTGACTTGCGTGTCACTGGGCCAGGATAGTGATCACGGGGGAAGAAGTTAGTGAGATATTTGGATCATGATATGGGTGACCTTTGGAGGCTCAGCTGTGGAGTCAAAAGCTGACCTGGTGCTCAGTCTCGAAGAGGGATATGAGAAATGAGATAGAGCTTATAATGATGTGTCTGAGGACACTTCAGAGTGAGCGAACGATTCAGACGCTCGAAGACATGCTTCGGGCATGTGTATTAGATTTCGGAGGGAGTGGCGGCACGTATTTATCCTTGGTTGAGTTATCCTATATCAACAGCCATCATTAGTGCATTGGTATGCCACCCTTTGAGCTATTGTATGGGAGGAGGTGTCGGACCCTCATTTGCTGGGGAGAGGTAGCGCATGGACCCGAGAGTCCTTGCGAGCAGATCCAGAGCATGTGCGATACATGGAGTAGTGGCAAGGTTGTCAAGTGGATTTCCCTGGGTAAGGGAAGAGAAAGGTATGTAACCCTGGGGGGTGGGGGGAAGTGTTGGTTCACGGAAGTGAAGGTAGTAGTGAGAATGGATGATTTGGAGTATGGGGGTTGAACACTGTGTCTGTGGCAGTGGTATGGAATGACATCATGATGGGATGTCTTCTGAGGACGCGGAAGGGATTCGGCCGGTGTAGAGCCAAGAGTCTCAGGATGGATGCAGGGATGGAGTCTGGGACTCCCAGCTTGATTCTGATCAAGGGTTGTGTGCGTAGTGGTGGTTCCTCCTAGGGATGTTGGAGATGTCGTCAGTGTGACGGGTTTTCCTAACTCGAGGGTGCGAAGGCTGGTGCAGCATGTGTGTGTGACTGCAAGAAGAGGACTCGTGGGAGTTGCTCTGAGATTGAAGAGTGGGTCTTTCTGTCAGCATGGAATGGATAGAGTGGGATTCGGATCGGGGATCTGGTGGTTCGTGATTATTTCTAGCTCGTAGGGGGGTCGAGCGATTGTTGAGATTTGGAGCAGTGATGCATCTCGGGTAATTCTCGATTGTTGAGTGTGATTATCAGAGGGTACAGCCGGTGCCCGGTTTGAGATGGTGGTCAGGACACCACAAGGAAAAAGGAAGTGAGTTCGAGTTCGATGGTTATGCTTTGATGAACTTGGTCCAGTTAGGGCCAGGTGGCACGTCGTGGGAGTATTTTGGAGTTGAGTTGCTGTAGGCTTCGAGGACGAAGCCTAATTTAAGTGGGGGAGAATTGTAACATCGCGAAATATCAAGAGTAGAGTTGAAGGGCTAAAAGAGTAAATTGGGAAAAAGTGACTCGGCGAGTCCATGTGCGGACTTGGCGAGTAGAGTCGCGACTTGGTCGCGTGTTAAGTGGCCGACTCGGCGAGTCAGTGTAATGGACTCGGCGAGTAGGCGCTGAGTGGAGAAAACCCTAATTCTCGGGGTTGAGCCCTATATAAAGAACATAACATCCATTCCCACAGCCTCCTTACTCATCCTCAAGTCCAGAAACCCTAACCCTCGTGTGTGAGTGGATCAAGTGCATTTGGAAGCTTGGAGAAGCAATTATTGAGGAAATCTTGAAGGGTAAGAGGCTTGGAGCAAGGGGCTTCGCTTGGATTCAAGTTTCATTGCAGTTGGGGCGTTCCTTTGAGGTGGTGGCGAGTTCGAGATTCAAGTGTGGAGATATCTGCTTTCTGCTTGCCAGGTGAGTCTTCTCACTACACTTTACCTTGAGTAGGTAACCAGAGTTATGTGATAGAGTATTTGTATGCTATGTATGTTATGTGTTGTATTACATTATTTCTATGTGATTTATGTTGTGCATGTTTACAGAGTTGGAACCGGAGGGTTCCCAGAGTTAGAACCGGAAGGTTCACAGAGTTAGAACCAGAGGGTTCACAGAGCAGGGTCCACGGACCCACAGAGTTATAGCCTCGAGTGGCGAATATGTGTTATGTGTGGTATTTTGGGGAACTCACTAAGCTTCGTGCTTATAGTTTTTTGTGTTGTATTTGTTTTTCAGGTTTCTTACAGTATCACGGGACAGCACCGACTTGATTATACACACCTGAGAAAGAGTCATGTTTTTGGAGGATCCTGGTTTACTATGCAAGTGAAAATGGAGGTATGTTTTGTAATTCGATTATGAATGAGATTTTAAACAAGTGTTTCTAAGAATTAAACGATTATTTTAAATGAAAAATTGTTTTGAAATTTACGGTGTTACATAACCACACCTATCAGGCTCCATACTTATCAACCGAGTACCACTCCATGGCACTTCCTCGATCCTGATCACAACAATCACTTGGCTCTTACGAGCTAGATATAACCCTAAACCACCGGGTTCCCGATCCGGGTCCACCTCTAACCATCCCATGCTGACAGAACAACACATTCTTCAGTCTCAGAGCAACTCCCATGAGTTCTCCTCTTGCAATCGCACACACATGCTGCACTAGCTCAAACACCATCGGGTTAGGAAAACCCGTCACACTGAAGACACCTCCAAACATCCCCCAGGATGAATCGCCACTACATACACAATTCCTTGGTCAGAATCAAACTGGGAATCTAAGACCCCATCCCTGCACCCCTTCCGAGCCTCTCGGCTATACTCCCGCGGAATCCCTTCCGCGACCTCAGCAGACATCCATTCCGGATGTGATCCCATACCACTGTCGCAATCATGCTGCTCAATGACCATAATTGGACCACTCCAACCATAACTCTGCGCTGCTGCTTTCAATTCTGTGAACTTACACTCCCTCTCGGCACTACATTCCTCTCTCTTTCCTTACCAAGGAAATTCACTTGGCCGCCTCGTCACTACGACAAGTGCCACGGTGCTTGCCCGATGCTACACCACTCCCTTAGAGCATAATCGTTATCCATGCAACACACATGCTCTGAATCTGCTCGCAAGGACTCTCGAGTCCATGCACCATCTCCACTAATGGAGATCAATACCTGGCGCCAGACCTTCCAATGCTAACATATCGCGACATACTCAATCCACTTCCTCGAACCGATCTAACAATACCTGCAGAGTCTTCAGCATGACTGGACCGCCTAACCAGGCCTTTAGCCAATCTGGACCACTCTCAGAACCTTCAGCCAATCTGGGACGCCCTCCAGGGCCTTCAGCCTGGCTGGACCGTTCTCCGAGCCTTCGGCCTGACTGGTACGCCTACCGGCCTTCAGTCTATCCGGACCGCTCAACTAGCATTCATCACTCTGAGTTATCTCTCCGGGAAATCCTGCCATGTATACTGTTCTAGCCCTCTAGGGGTTCTGAAGTCTATCTCATCATACAAACTCGATCCCGGCCTGAACCCAGGCCCTCCACAATCAAATACCCTTGGTCTGTATCCCGCCCCACATGCCTGTCACTCACTCATACCAGCCTACGCTCTTGGCTGACAGCACACTACTGAATCCCAACAACTAAATAACCTCACATGCTCATCGATCTTCCGGAGAATTTTCCAATTCTCCCCCACTTAGGGTACTGACTATCAACCACCGGTCGCTATCTCCGACCTCCCAAAACAACCCTGCACAAAACCAACACTTACACGTGGACTAATTCCCACTAGCACTAACAACCATCACAAAATCACATATCAACAATGATTAACCCGAGCTCGAAAGAGACTCAATCTGCAACTAACCACTCCTAAGAATGCGGATGCTAACCATCCCTCAAATCAGACGCCGGATTTCCACTAAGAACCCCCATGAATGATAACCAACAAAATTCCCAACGCTAACCCATAACCATACCATAACCCTCAATGAACAACGAATACCACACCGAAAACCACACAATAAGACTAGCAGATAAACAATACTCCACAGAATCACAAGACATCAAGAAAGGAACATACCTGCGGTTGCATCCGGCACTGCTCTGACCTCCTCTGCTGTAAGCTGAAAAGCACGACCCTGAGCGCTTGGGGGCTCCGCTCCACCCTGACCTCCACTCGTGATCCTCAAAGTGGCCGGTGCTGAATCTTGCACCGGTCCTGCAGCGAGTTATGGACAGTTGACCCTCAAATGTCCAACCTGATGACAATGATAACAAATCCTCAAATTCCGAACCGGCGTTGACTGCCGATAATCCCTCGCATAGTGCCCCTCCTTTCCACAATTGCGGCGTGCACCACCGGACCTACAAACTCCGGTGTCACTCCTCCCACACTTCCCACAAGTGTGGCTACTCAGATCTCCCACTCTACAATGAACGGTCTTGGACCATTTTGGCGCCGGCTGCGACTGCACCGGAGCCTGCCTCAGCTCACGCAACTGCAACTCAATCTCTAACTCACGCCGCCTGGCGGCCTCCTGCAACTCTAACAATGTCTCGCACCTCTGCGTAGACACAAAATGTCTGATATCCCTCTTAAGCATGCCCAGATATCGACACATCTGAGCCTGCTCCGAAGCAAACTCAGGGCAGAACATCGCCCTCTGTGTGAACATCCTGGTGATCTCAGTCACCGACTCTGAATCCTGCTTCAGCTTAAGGAACTCTTGAGCCAATCTCTCTCTCTCAACTCGCGGAACATAACGAGTACTGAACATCTCTCTAAACTGATCCCATGAAACCTCAGCCCTCTACGCATCCGAATATGACCCCATGGTCAATCTCAACCAATCCTTTGCCCCGAGCCTCAACAGGTTCAGAGCAGACCTCACCCTCTGATCAGTAGGGCACGAACACGTGAAGAAACACCCTCCACGTCCGATAACCATCTCATAGCAACAATCGGGTCCTGAACTCCATCAAAGGTGGGAGGCTTCGTATTATCGAAGTCCCGATATTGAAACCCCGACCAGCTCCTCCCCCTGCCGCTGCTACAACCGATGTAGCCGCCACGGCAGCCGTCTCTGTGAGAGCTGCATAGCGCTTATCAAAATACTCTACCATGGTGGTCTTGATCGAACCAAACAGTTCCGACAACTCAGCCCGGAACAACGCAACAATCTCCTCACGCAGGATCTCACGAATCCTCGCATCCAACACGCATGTGCTCATCTGACCAATAACCTCGGGCGATACCGACCCGCCCGGAACTCCCTCTCCTGCTCCCGATCCTGACCTGGATCCACTCCCTGCATGCCTCGGAATCTCCATACTGAAAAACACCACCAAAATCTCAGATTCTTCCCACTATCCCGGCAACCAACTCTGAATCCAACCCTAGAGGTCATGGTTTCCCTGATACGCGTATGGGTCCTGTGTTTTCAGTAGTACGGGCCCATACTACCTTCCACACTTACCCATATTTGTATGAAGTACTTCCACAACACCCTAGTGAAAACATACATCACAATCGCTCAACCCTCACTACTAGAGGAACACTGGAAATCTCACACAAGGAAACCCTAGGCTATCAGGCATCATAAATCAGGCAATATTATCATGAAATCCTGAATATCCCTAGCCTAGCACTAGCATGCTGTTCTATCAATGCTCAAAACAAATATCATGTATGGTATTTTGGGGTTACTTACTGGCTCCGGCTGATCGTACCTCCGCGTCCTCCTTTTACTCATTTTGAAAACCGTTTTAAATTCTATTTTGAAATCCCTCCTCGATTTGAGACTGGAGTCACACGAGTGTTCCTCCAATTCACTCAAACCAAGGCTTTGATACCAACTTGTAACGACCGAAAAATTTCAACCAATTTAAACATTTCAAAAACAACCCGATTTCATTATATTATTACAAAAAGGTTTTCAATACAATTCATTTAGACTATTCCCAGAATCACATCACAACATGAACATGAAGAATGGTACGATCACGCCTTCGCCTTGCCACGGTCTCCTGAAGAACCTGAAAAACATTAAACCACAACTGTAAGCCCGAAATCTTAGTGAGATATCCCCAAAATACCAACCACATATACCATACACGCATATCATGCCATATCATATCCGATCACAGAACAGCCGTGCACTCCGGGTCTACTGTGTGACTGGTCCGCCGCACCGGCCAACAGTCCACCTGGTCCACCCTCCGAGTCTAGCCATATACATCGAGTCTTCAGTGTGATTGGTCCGCACGCACCGGGCCTTCAAGCCACCTGGTCCACTCTCTGAGTCTATAGTATGACTGGTCCGCCCGCACCGGGCCTTCAGTCGGCCTGGTCCACTCACCGAGCCTCGGCACGTCTGGTCTGCCCTCTTGGGGCCTACAGCCTATCCGGACCACTTGTTGGGCCTTCGGGACAACCGGTCCGCCCTGGGTATCTTGGCCTACAGCACAAAGCAGGACACGCCTCAACCCAACTCCAGTCCAAACAACCATGTGCACATAAACATACAATCATATAAGAATTCACAGTCAACAAGCCGATCAAACAGATCTCATAACATATCATCATCCTAACCAGGATACCGACCTAACCGGTCACTAGCATAGCATCACCCTACATATCAGGGAACCGACCTTAACCAGGTCTCTAACATATACCATCTTGGCTACCAGGATGCAAACATATCAAAGCAATAACATAACAATAAATACCCGGATCTCAATCCGATAAAGGGCCGACCTTGGTGCCTTAGACCCTATCGATATAGTGAGGATAACTCACCTCGCACTGCCGAAACTCTGAACTGAAGGGCAAATTCTCGAATCACCAACTCACCGCCAATCCTGAACTAGCCATCATAACAAAATAAACATTAGATTAAGCATACATCCACTTATCGGGCCAAGGCCAAAGTCCAAATCTTATTCAAAGTCCAATATTGGCCCAATTTACCAAATTGGGCCCACCTCACCAAATGGGCCTAGATCCAAGGTCCATAACAATAATTGGGCCCAAAACACTCTATCAATAATTTGTAGACTTGGCCCATAAACCAACTTCCCAAAAACGGCCCAAACTCTAAGGCCCAATATTAAGGTCCAATCAGGGGGAGTACCCTGGGCGTACCCTCCTTGGTACGCCGAGCGTACACACTAAAACGCAGCTGAGGATCGGGGCCCTGACCCGCTATGCGGGGCGTACAACTATGTTACGCAGGGTGTAACTTCGCTACTCATGAAGTCCTTATAACCTCTTAATGGCTTAAGCTCTTAAGCCCAAACTTCAGATCCCTAGGCTAAATATGCCTAAGATTCATAAAGTCTCAAACTTTATCACTTGGGACGTCCAAAAGCTCTTAATCTAAGGTCTTAATCCATTAAGACCTATATATCTCACACATGGAACAACTACAACCCTTGGGACCTCATTTTTCTCACTCAAGACCTCTCCAAAGGTCTGAAAGGATAGATAATCTCAGCCAACACAAAGCATGAATCAAGATGAGAACTTTGGGACAAGAAGGATGCTAAAGCGTCACAACACTTAGATCTATGCAAAATAAATGGCAAGCAAGAAGCTTTATACCTCAAATAAGCACCAAAGGATGATATCTCTTCAAATCTACAAGCTCCAATCGATCCTTTCCTTCTTTGACAACTTCTCGTTTCTGCTTCTAGCGAGCTTTCCAAGGCCAAACATAGCCAACAATGGAGGGAATACGGGTTTCTATGGTTTTTGAGGTTAAGGGTGAGGTTAAGGAGGCTAGGGTATGAACCAACATGTTCCTTATATAGTGGCTGACCCTAAATTTAGGGTTTTAGAACCCTGAGAGTACGCTGGGCGTACCTCTAGTACGCTGGGCGTACTCAGCCTTGCACCTGCGTCACTTACCCACTTACGCTGGGCGTACTCGGAGAGTCCCCAAATTTCATACTTGTCCCTCATTTTCCACTTTTCCCACAAGATGACCAAAATATCATTTCTCTTAAATCCCGGGGACTCACAATTAGGTACTCTTAGGAACGCGACGTTACAGAAAGCCTCCAGAGAACGACAGAAAAGGTACGCTAATAAACGCAGGAAACCGTTGGAATTCCAGGTGGGTGACCGTGTTCTATTGAAGGTCTCAACCTGGAAGGGCTTGATACGCTTTAGAAAGCGTGGAAAACTAAATCCAAGGTACATAGGGCCTTTCGAGATTCTCGCAAGAATCGGCCTTGAAACTTACAAACTTAACTTACCGTCCGAACTCAGTAACGTACATTCTACCGTCCATGTCTCAAACTTGAAAAAGTGTATGTCTGACGAGACTCTCATTATCCCACTTGACGAGATTGAGATCAACGAGAGCCTCAACTTCGTGGAAGAACAAGTAGAGATCATGGACCGAGAGGTCAAGCAAACGAAACAAAGCCGTATGCCGATAGTGAAGGTTCGCTGGAACACCAAGCGAGGATCAGAATGGGAGTGAGAGGATTAGATGAAAATAAAATATCCTCACCTTTTCGCTTAGTTATCTGTAACTACATTATATGCTTATACTTTAATTTCGGGACGAAATTCCCTTTAACGGGGGGATGATGTGACAACCCGAAATTTCGGTCAAACCCTAAGGTCAATCACTTCAATTTATAAGTCAAGCTCAATTTCATTCGTTTTTAGCAAATTTAAAGTTTGTTTGATTATTTTAATAATTAATCTTTCAATAAACGGGTGAAAGGAAGTGCCGTCTCGAGTCTTGAAATTCCAAAACCGCAAGTACCACGTACTTAAGAGATTTACGGCCAAACTTTTATGTTTGGGCTGTAAATCCCTCCAAAAACCGTAAACTCAGGCTTTAAGCATGAGTTTACTCCCCAAAATACTTCATTTCTTACTTGCAATCTCAAGAGCAAACTCCAAAAACTCTCAACTACCATCCCATCTTTCACCCGATTTCCTGAAAACGTAAGTACTTCTTGGCTTGATTTGTTGTTATATCATAACAACTAGTGATTATTCATCTTTTAATCCATTAAATTTCATGTTTTGATTAGATTTCAAAAACACCAAGAACACACACTAGTGTTCTTAGACTCTTAGCTCATTTCAAGCTTCCATATAGTAAGTACCTCTATCCTAGAGTCTTATAAAGCTTGTTATACATCTTTACATCAAGGAAATGTCCCTAGAACACCAAGAACAAGGTGTTCACAGTTTGGGAAGCACCTAAAACCGTAAACACCAAGTAAGGTGCCAAAGGGTTCCTTAGGGTGCCTTAGTCCATTCACAAGCCTTAGGGACATGTCTAGATCCTTCCTTGATCCTTCCTTGATGTGTTTATCACATAAAAAGCACAAAAATATCTCATTTATATGTGTTTACGGTTTGGGGAGCTCCCAAACCGTAAACACCCCAATGTATGTATAAATGACCCATATTTCTTTCCTAAGCTTTAGTAACTAACATGGATCCATTGTTTGATGAGCATAGGACTTGAAAACATGAAAATACCATTTTCCTCAAAGGAGTGTAATGATGCCCCAATCTCTTCCAAAGGCCTAACCATCAAGTGGAAAGGCTTCAAACGACTTGTAAAACCTCAAAACAACTTATGGTAAAAAACGAAGGAGTTTACGACCATACACCCTTGAGTTTACGACCGTAAACTCATTGGGTAATGGTCATGAAAAACGTAAACTCCAAAGGAGTTTACCCTTGAACCCCAAACACAATAGCAAGGTCCTTTATCACTTAGATGCAATCCTTATGACCTGGAGCACTTATATAAGGTGTTTTACATGCCTTAGGATGTCTTAACTTTGTCAATTAGTGGTTTATAGTCTAATTGGATACATATATGTGTGATTATATGTTAAGTAGGATCATTTGGTGTGAACAAGTCTTCATTTGTCACGTAGCTATCCTACATCATTCAGTTCATCCGTACCACTCACTACAAGTGAGTTCATACCCCTTAATGAATGGTTTAAATGTTTTTAAATGCTTTTATGGGGGGGGGGGGAATACAAGTTGGATTCTTATAGTTATTATATCAATCACATGTGATTAATAACAACCAAACCAGTAGTTTGCTTACTATTCAAACTGTTTTGCTTCAAACTGTTTTACAAACTCTATTACTTGTCAAATACTTTTAATTAAACTATTTTATACTTATTATCAAATGCATGCCTATGTATGTATATGTGACAACCCGATATTTAGAGACAATGTAATGTAAAACTAGTCAAATTTAGGTCAAAATATAACTTTCCTAAAATCTTATTTGGGTTAAATAAAGTGGTAGGAATCGTATCAAGGTTTTAGTACATATAAAGAACCCCAAAATCCAAGTTATAACGATGAAGTTATGACCAACCGAAAATTCTCGGCAAAACCGGCAACACTGATTAAACGGAAAACGCGAAGTTTCAATACAATAGTTTTTAGCCTTAAATATCTAAATGAAAGTTTTAGATAACATTAAACCGTGAGCGTACATAAAAAGAACGTCCAAATCTGACTTCGTATGAAAAAGTTATGATTTTTCCAAGATCCGGATATAGCAGTAGACAGCTAAAAACTCGAAATAGAGATCCAGAGACTTTTGGCCAAAACAACCTAAATGATAATCGAAGGTCTCAAAAATAGTAGTGCAACGATGAAAAGTCTGACGAAAACGGACATCGGATGAAGAAGTTATGGATTTTAAACGAAATTTTCGTGTCCCGGCCCGTTAAAAATAAATAATTAAAAAAAATTCAAAATTAGCCAATAAAGTCTAAATGGGAGTCGTAGAGCATATTTTTAGCTATGCGTGCATATAAAGACCGTCGAAAACAGAGCTCGTACGCGAAAGTTATGGATTTTACAAGTTCGAGGCCCGAAATCCGAAGCCGTCAGGCTTGCCACGACGTGGCACAAGTTTGCTGCGACCCGACAAATGACTGAGGGCGTTCAATCAATGGAAGAGGATAAGTTTGACTCCCCACGACGTGGCCAGCCTTAGCCACAATGTGGCACACCAGAAATACCACTATAAATAGGTTTCAAGGGCTCTGAGTTCCATTGCTTAGTTCCTTTCTCTCTTGTGCCGAAACTCTGCGTTTATGCCCCCGAGACCCTCCCAAAGCCCCGGTTTTTCACCTTCAAGTCCCAAAGGAAGGTTTTGTGTTCCTGAGATTCCCGAGAATCCTGATAATCCCGAGATTTTCCCGCGTTTTCAACTCTTCCTGTCGAAGTTCTGCTCGATTATTGTCTCGACTACTTCAAATCAACCACTTCAATCAAGTGAGTTCATACCCCTACAAATAACACTTTCAAATGTTTTATAAACGTATTGTATACACTTAAAAGGGGGGAATACAAGTAAACACACGATTATCATCATGTGAAAAACATAAATCTGTTGTTATACTCTTTGTTATATGATCAATCACATGTGATTTATAATTATGTTTTCAAACAAGGGATTTCTTTTGCTTTACACAGTCTTATCAAACAAACTACTTTTAAATCGTTGTATACACTTTTCAAGGGGGGAGTACAATTAAACACACGGTTATTATCGTGTGTAACATAAAGTTTCACCATATACTCTTTTTATCAAGTGAATCATATGTGATTCATAACTACTACATAGGAACTTTCGTATGCAATATATATTCTCGATAACATCTTGTCTTTTGGAAATAAAACATGTTTATATATGTATACACGAATCAAACACTTTATTTATACATTAAGTATATGTGATCATTTATGTCACTTTAGATGTTATACTTTACATAACAAGTGAGCATTACACTAGGATTTACAATACGAACGAAACACACACTTTGAATAACTATAATAGGTATAGTTTACGAGAAAACCATGAACATTTACATACTAGAAAATCTATATCAAAGAGATACTTTCACAAAGAAGAACAATTGGACATTTTTATACGTAAATCTATTTTATAGTAAGTTTTGTGAGACGGTTCACGTACTTTCGAGTATGCATTATTAAGTCCTGTATTATATACCATAATCCCTTGTAGGGGGAGCGTGATATTTGTGTATAGATCTATACGGGATTGACAATCCCGCACCTGAGTTGTTAGCTACAGCTAGGCCGACAGGCCTGGGGTGACAAACGTCATAACATTTCAATGCCTGAAGAACGTTGTTACAGGCAGTCTGGGTCATTAGTAAGGTTATAAAACTCACATGGAGTATTAGAAACACATTGGTTTACGGGGTTATCAAATTCCTTAGTGATTTTATATTTACACAAATCTATTATTTAGGCATGAAAAACATCATTTTGTTATAGTTTTGGAGTTTTTAAAGTACACACACACACACACACTCATGAACAGATATTGGATTTCTAAAGGTAAACATACATAACAATCGAGTCTTGGTAGAAGACTACTTTTATACTAGTAGAAAATATCGGATTTTCTAGAAACTTTCAAACATGTACAAATCATTTTATTCAGTTTTATACAAATGTAGAACAATTTCAAACGTTGTGTTCATACTTATACGAACAATTACATTGATTAATTCCAAACGTTTTCTTCATACTTATACGAACAATTACATTGATTAATTCCAAACGTTTTCTTCATACATATACGAACAATCACATTGATTAATTCCAAACGTTTTCTTTATACTTATACGAACAATTACATTGAATGATTCCAAATGTTTACTTCATACTTATACAAACGATGACATTAAATGCTTATGAACTCACCAGCTTAAATACTGACCTACACTTTCAAAATAACTTGTATTCTCAGGTCACAAGTAGACAGGTACGATGACCAGGTCTTGCGAAGACACAGCAGTCAAGACTCGTCTTTTATTTTGATTACTTGTGGTAATGTCTTATTACTATGAAAGAACACACATGTATTAAAGTTTTACTATTAATGCAATGGACGATGTTGTTTCTTGTTTACTTCTTCACATTTGTTGTGATACACTACATGACGTCCTCCACCCCAGAACGTTTCCGCCGTTCTCGGTTTTGGGGTGTGACAGATTGGTATCAGAGCATTGTTTATAGTGAATTGAGTATATCAACCCATAAACGATATACTAACTATAAATATAATGGGATGAAAAATACTCTGATTTAGAGTTTATACTTTTAAATAATAAAATATTTAAATAAGTATACGTGCCTGCATTCATACTAAAATCGGTGTCACAACAACAAGAACAAAAGTATTACGATTGTTGAATATCACAAGTAAGCTTGGGGATGTATAGTCACTCTTGGGAGTGATATAGCCTGATCAACTATGCTAGTCCGAGGAATGATTAGCATATGCCCAAGAATGGTTGTGATATGGCAACAAGTCTAAAAACATACCAACATTACCACAATGAGAACATTATAACTTTACTAAGTCTAAAATACCATATGGGTATTTTGGGTTACCATAATTACTTACTTGAGAACTAAAAAGAATCTTCATTACTAAGTTGATAGTTGCTAAGTGGATACACTAAGGCTATATGTAACTAGGATGTTATAGACTTAGAATCGGTGAAATTTTTGCTTTACCCCCACTCCTTGTGAATTTGGAGTTAAGGTCACTTATTCGAAAGCCTATCTTATGTTGATTACATATGACTGGTATGCACTTTACAAATAGCAATGTAACTAATGAAGATTTTCTAATAATTATCTAGATAGTTCGTCTAATAATTAATTCCTTACCCCAATTATCGCATAGATAACATGGTTGGACTCCATCCCCGCGGCAACCCGTACCTTCCGAACATAGTCATTGTTGGATGGTTTGGAGAAGGACCAGAGAACGATCATCCTATCCCTTTGAATGATCAGCACGCCGAAGACCTCGCGGATGATGATAACTCCGAACCCGAGGTTGAGAACCTACCCCCGTAGCTCCATTTCTAAGTCCTAACCCTCGTCCCGCTTTTCATGGCCCGCTGCCTCCTTGGGTAGAATGCTTAGAAACATGGGGCCAAGGACAGAATCATCTTATTCCGTTTAATGGAGACCGAAGCTTCTACAATGTAAACGAAGGGAGCTCAACAGACAGAGTTCTACCAATCCTAATCCGTAGAAATGCCCGAAACGAAATTCAGGGCAAGACGACTCTCCAACATATCGAAAAGGTTAATATCAATGCAAGAATGCATACCATTCGCATCAATCGCCTTGATCACAAGTGAGAGATCTGAGAGAAACCATGAGACCCTGCTGCAAGCACTAGCTCAAACCCGAACCGAAGTCATAGAGCTCCAAGTACACCAGAGGGTGTACGAGAGATACCTGCTTGATATGGAACGTCAACTAAACCGAACTAAGGGTTCACCATGGGAGTGGCTGTCGCCAGTAGGAGATACCTTACTTACTTCTCTGTTTTAAAGAACCGTGTTCCTGTCAATGTTCTGTGTAGTACTTCTTATGTAATTACCTTGTACTGTAAGTACTTTTATTTAAGTCTTTATGCTGTCGAAGACTTTTCTACTCCGAATATGATGTAAGACCTACAACAAGATCAATTTTCCCAAACTTATTACGTCATGAATATCAATATTGAAAGTCGGCTAACTTCTGGGTCACTCTTTGTTCAAATACTTTCATCATACTTTCATTGGGATCTATCTGAAACCCACTCTAGTCAAGTTATTGGACTAGGGTAAATTAGCTCAGGGATCATTCCCAATTCTCTTTCAAAGGTTGGATCATGTTATCCACCAACCAATAATACTCTGGTTTGGACGATAAATATTTTGAGACCATTCTATTAATTTACTTCTACTCCATACTAGGACTACATCATAGGGATGTAGGTCACACCTTCGTGAACATACTCCTATTCCGTACTGGGACTGCATCATAGGGATGTAGGTCAAACCTTCGAGAACATACTTCTATTCTTTACATGAACGATCGAACTACATCTAGGTTCAACCATACTTACTCACAAATTCATTTTATTTCCGTGTAACAGAATCATGTCGCCGAAGAACAACGATCAACCCATCAACCAAACACTAACTCTTCAGATTGATGCAGCTACCTTTCAAGCTGCAGTCTCAGCTGTCGTGTCAGCTGTTCTGACCCACCTTAACGCTAACAACGTGAATGTTAGCAGGATTGTTAACAATAATTCCAATCCAAGTAACAATGAATTACCTCAATGAGCAACAAGCTACCACGACACCCCGAATCTCAAGCCCAAGAATAACAAACGAAAGTTCTGGGCTAAGGCTAAAGGCAAATCACCCCAAGGGGCGAGCAGAAGACAACAACCTGTGGCAACCTTCGCAGCCACGACATATGTACCTCCTACTACCATCCCTTCTGGTATCCCAATTGTCCCTACACCAGCTAGGCAGTATGCCGGAAACCTACCGAAATGCAATAAGTGCAGCTTCCATCATCTGGGTAGTTGTCGTCTGTTAAACTACTTTCAATGCGACAAGAACGGACATACTACAAATTGCTGCAGGACTCAGATCCAACACATTACTTCAACCACCAATGTTGAAATCTCTCGAATATGCCATCTATGTGGCACAATGGGACACTTCAAGAGGGACTGTCCAACAGAGGAGAACGACGGTGAATCTGGAGGAGTTTGCCCTTATAATGGAAAGAGGCAACAAAGGACCCTACTATAGTATAGGCTCACTTCCAATCGTCAGTATTATGTATGTCTTTTTAAAACATGTTTAAAACTAGTGCAACTTGAGTCTTATCTGTTGCGAGATCCCGTTAGTTAAGGGACCCTTGTGCTGCGTATACTTGCCTTTTCTAGTATACTTTGTTCGCAACAGTATTCCTGTAGTTACTCTAAAGTACTGTAACTCTGTTAAAAAGTTGCACTGTTGTGTTTTGTCTGTAACGCCTTTATGATCAAATCTAGTGCCTTTATTTCCAAGTGATTCCGATTTCATCATACGATCAGAGTCTATTTGACCCTCACAATACCAGTTTCGTGCGTAAATCTCTTTCTCCGAAATCCTCTTTCTAACGAAACTATCACTTCAGAACTCCGAAGTACTCATGCGTAGAGGACCTCATGTATCTTAACCTTTCCAAAGTAACCTCAGCAAACCTCCCCGGAGTACCACTCGCGCAGTACGTCTAGTTCCATCCAAAGACCCATAGTTTCAATCTTAGTTATATAAGACTCGTATACCCGAGATTGTGATTGAGGATCCTGGTATGGGTTCTACTATGAAGTTTAGGATGGAGACTACCGAAGACTGCGAGTGATCATGCTTCCGTGAGAATAAACTTAGAAATACCTATCCTTTTCCCTAATTCATGAGTAGTCATACTTTCTTTTAGATCTTCACGACATCTAACCCGCCCCCCAGGTTTCGACATCATAATCAGTAGGAGTTGGTTAAGTCTACATCGAGCCGACATCTGGTGCTTTGATAAAGCAATTCATCTTAACCTCCCTATCAAAGAACATCTTGTTATTTACGGAGACAAATCAAGTACGAACCTTCACATCATTTCGTGTATTTAAGCTCAAAAGTGCTTACGAAGGGAATATCACACTTTCCTTGCACACATCGTCGATACGAGCCAAAAAGTGATGGACATTCATAACATCCAAGAAGTACACGACTTTCCCGACACCTTTCCAGAAGAACTACCAGGATTACAACCACAACGTCAAGTCAAATTCAGAATCGACTTAGTTCTAGGGGCTACCCCAGTAGCCAAATAACCTTATCATCTAGTTCCAACTGAGATGCAAGAACTTCCTAGCGAGCTTAACAAACTCCTCAGAAGGGGATTCTTTAGGCCAAGTTGCTCACTTAGAGGAGCAAAGGACTTGTCTGTAAACAAGAAAGAGCGTTCCAAACGCAAAAGTAAGCCCGATGCATCGCACCAATATTATCCCTCCTAAAAGGGATAGAATATTTCGTGGTGTAATGCGATGCATCCAACCAAGGGCTTGGTTGTATTCTTAAGCAAGAGGAAAGGTCACTGCCTATACCTCAAGATAGCTTAAAACACAGGAAGTTAACTATTCAACATGTGATCTTGAGTCATGAGCAATGGTAATTACTCTGAAGATCTGGAGACAATACTTGTAGGGTATACTCTCACAAACCACAAAACATTCAACATACATTCTACCAAGAAGAGTTATCACACCAGTGAAGTCAAATGAAAAGAAGCAAAGTCGTATCCCGATAGTGAAAGGTTCGTTGGAATACCAAGTGAGAGCCTGAGTTCACATAGGAACATGAGGAGCAAATAAAACTTCTACCCGTAGCATGATTATCAGTTCTTCTTAAACTCTAATTTTGGGACGAAATTCTCTCTAACGGGGGGATGATGTGACAACCCGATATTTAGAGACAATGTAATGTAAAACCAGTCAAATATAGGTCAAAATATAACTTTCCTAAAATCCGAGTTATAACGAAGAAATTATGACCAACCGAAAATTCTCGGCAAAACCGGCAACACCGATTAAACGAAAAACGCGAAGTTTCAACACAATAGTTTTTAGCCTTAAATATCTAAATGAAAGTTTTAGATAACATTAAACCGCGAGCGTACATAAAAAGAACGTCCAAATGTATGTATAAATGACCTATATTTCAATACAATAGTTTTTAGCGTTAAATATCTATATGTGTTTACGGTTTGGGGAGCTCCCAAAACCGTAAACACCCCAATGTATGTATAAATGACCCATATTTCTTTCCTAAGCCTTAGTAACTAACATGGATCCATTGTTTGATGAGCATAGGACTTGAAAACATGAAAATACCATTTTCCTCAAAGGAGTGTAATGATGCCCTAATCTCTTCCAAAGGCCTAACCATCAAGTGGAAATGCTTCAAACGACTTGTAAAACCTCAAAACAACTTATGGTCAAAAAGTGAGGAGTTTACGACCGTAAACTCATTGGGTAATGGTCATGAAAACCGTAAACTCCAAAGGAGTTTACCCTTGAACCCCAAACAAAATAGCAAGGTCCTTTATCACTTAGATGCAATCCTTATGACCTGGAGCACTTTTATAAGGTGTTTTACATGCCTTAGGATGTCTTAACTTTGTCAATTAGTGGTTTATAGTCTAATTGGATACATTTATGTGTGATTATATGTTAAGTAGGATCATTTGGTGTGAACAAGTCTTCATTTGTCACCTAGCTATCCTACATCATTCAGTTCATCCGTACCACTCTCTACAGGTGAGTTCATACCCCTTAATGAATGGTTTAAATGTTTTTAAATGCTTTTATGGGGGGGGGGGGGGAATACAAGTTGGATTCTTATAGTTATTATATCAATCACATGTGATTAATAACTACCAAACCAGTAGTTTGCTTACTATTCAAACTGTTTTACAAACTCTATTACTTGTCAAATACTTTTAATTAAACTATTTTATACTTATTATCAAATGCATGCCTATGTATGTATATGTGACAACCCGATATTTAGAGACAATGTAATGTAAAACTAGTCAAATTTAGGTCAAAATATAACTTTCCTAAAATCTTATTTGAGTTAAATAAAGTGGTAGGAATCGTATCAAGGTTTTAGTACATATAAAGAACCCTAAAATCAGAGTTATAACGAAGAAGTTATGACCAACCGAAAATTCTCGGCAAAACCGACAACACTGATTAAACGGAAAACGCGAAGTTTCGATACAATAGTTTTTAGCCTTAAATATCTAAATGAAAGTTTTAGATAACATTAAACCGTGAGCGTACATAAAAAGAACGTCCAAATCTAACTTCGTATGAAAAAGTTATGATTTTTCCAAGATCCGGATATAGCGGTAGACAGCTAAAAACTCGAAATAGAGATCGAGAGACTTTTGGCCAAAACAAACTAAATGATAATCGAAGGTCTCAACAATATTAGTGCAATGATGAAAAGTCTGACGAAAACGGACATCGGATGAAGAAGTTATGGATTTTTAACGGAATTTTCGTGTCCCGGCCCGTTAAAAATAAATAATTCAAAATAAATTCAAAATTAGCCAATGAAGTCTAAAAGAGAGTTGTATAGCATATTTTTAGCTATGCGTGCATATAAAGATCATCGAAAGCGGAGCTTGTACGCGAAAGTTATGGATTTTACAAGTTCGAGGCCCGAAATCCGAGACCGTCAGGCTTGCCACGACGTGGCACAAGTTTGCCGCAACCCGACAAGTGACTGAGGGCGTTCAATCAATGGAAGAGGATAAGTTTGACTCCCCACGACGTGGCCAGCCTTAGCCACAATGTGGCGCACCAGAAATACCCCTATAAATAGGTTTCAAGGGCTCCGAGTTCCATTACTCAGTTCCTTTCTCTCTTGTGCCGAAACTCTGCGTTTATGCCCCCGAGACCCTCCCAAAGCCCCGATTTTTCACCTTCAAGTCCCAAAGGAAGGTTTTGTGTTCCTGAGATTCCTGAGATTCCCGATAATCCCGAGATTTTCCCGCGTTTTCAACTCCTCCTGTCGAAGTTCTGCTCGACTCTTCTCTCGACTACTTCAAATCAACCACATCAATCAAGTGAGTTCGTACCCCTACAAACAACACTTTCAAATGTTTTATAAATTCATTTTTTTACACTTTAAAGGGGGCGAATACAAGTAAACACACGATTATCATCGTGTGACAAACATAAATCTGGTGTTATACTCTTTGTTATATAATCAATCACATGTGATTTATAATTGTGTTTTCAAACAAGGGATTTCTTTTACTTTACACTGTCTTATCAAACAAACTACTTTTAAATCGTTGTATACACTTTTAAAGTGGGGGAATACAAGTAAACACACGGTTATATCAAGTGAATCCTATGTGATTCATAACTACTACATAGGAACTTTCGTATGCAATATATATTCTCGATAACATCTTTTCTGTTGGAAATAAAACATGTTTATATATGTATTCATGAATCAAACACTTTATTTATACTTTAAGTATATGTGATCATTTATGTCACTTTAGATGTTATACTTTACATAACAAGTGAGCATTACACTAGGATTTACAATACGAACGAAACACACACTTTGAATAACTATAATAGGTATAGTTTACGAGAAAACCATGAATATTTACATGCTAGAAAAACTATATCAAAGAGATACTTTCACATACAAGAACAATTGGACATTTTTATACGTAAATCTATTTTATACTAAGTTTTGTAGGACGGTTCATGTACTTTCGAGTATGCATTATTAAGTCCTGTATTATATACCATAATCCCTTGTAGGGGGAGCGTGATATTTGTGTATAGATCTATATGGGATTGACAATCCCACACCTGAGTTGTTAGCTACAGCTAGGCCGGCAAGCCTGGGGTGACAAACGTCATAACATTTCAACGCCTGAAGAACGTTGTTATAGGCAGTCCGGGTCATTAGTATGCTTATAAAACTCACATGGAGTATTAGAAACATATTGGTTTACGGGGTTATCAAGTGCCTTAGTGATTTTATATTTACACAAATCTATTATTTAGGCATGAAAAACATCATTTTGTTATAGTTTTGGAGTTTTTAAACTACACACACACACACTTATGAGCAGATATTGGATTTCTAAAGGTAAACATACAAAACATTCGAGTCTTGGTAGAAGACTACTTTTATACTAGTAGAAAATATCGGATTTTCTTGAAACTTTCAAACATGTACAAATCATTTTATTTAGTTTTATACAAATGTAGAACAATTTCAAACGTTGTCTTCATACTTATACGAACAATTACATTGATTAATTCCAAACATTTTCTTCATACTTATACGAACAATTACATTGATTAATTCCAAACGTTTTCTTCATACTTATACGAACAATTACATTGATTAATTCCAAACGTTTTCTTCATACTTATACGAACAATTACATTGATTAATTCCAAACGTTTTCTTTATACTTATACGAACAATTACATTGAATAATTCCAAATGTTTACTTCATAATTATACAAAGGATGATGTTAAATGCTTATGAACTCACCAGCTTAAATGCTGACCTACACTTTCAAAATAACTTGTATTCTCAGGTCACCAGTAGACAGGTATGATGACCTGGTCTTCCGAAGACACAGCAGTCAAGACTCGTCTTTTATTTTGATTTCTTGTTGTAATGTCTTATTACTATGAAAGAACACACATGTATTAAAGTTTTACTATTAATGCAATGGACGATGTTGTTGCATGTTTACTACTTTACACTTGTTGTGATATATTACATGACGTCCTCCCCCCAGAACGTTTCTGCCGTTCTCGGTTTTGGGGTGTGACAGTATAGTTGTATAAGCAATGTTTAAAGCGCTTAGGAAGGCCAACTCTCTTTATCTCCTTTTCCTCGTTGGGATGTGGCTTGAGGGCATCGGTTATCCGTCCGAAGGTCGTCTAAATATTAGTTATATATTATGCATACATATATAGACATAAAAGTTCTTTCAACCAGTTCCATACCTTTGCCTAACAAGGGTTTCACAAACATGAACATACATTACTAGTAAGCTACCATAGGGGTAGCACATGAAGATACTAATACTATTACCAGAACAATGAAACATACAATGAGTCTGTTTATTCATGAGTCAATACGAGTAGTACACGCAGTACATCACTATACATGGTAGATAGAGAGAGAACACACATTACAACTAGCACACGCAGAACATTACAGTACATACAAGCCAGACAGAGAAAGAGTACGCTTTACAATTAGCACACTCATTACATGTAGATTCATGCAATTATTTGAACCATTAAACGGGTCATGGCACTTCCTGCCATGACCGTTTTTGTATCCGGAATCTCCTTAACTGGGGAACGTATGAGTTTGCGTATAGATCTATACTGGATTGACTATCCTACACCTTGCTACTCGCAACAGTGGGACTTGCAAGTCTGCGGGTGCCAAATGTCATTTCTTACGGTGTCTTACATCGTCGTTTTACTAGAGTCAGTAGCAGAATACAGGTCGATCACATGTTACTTTAAATGCCTTTTATTTTTAAGGTAGTTAGTACAGTAGCAGTTACTTATTACAAATAATACAATATTATGATATTTTCCCATTACATTCACTTCGTGAATATTCACACAATGCACGATAATGTAAAACTATATTTTTGGTTAATGATAGTTGGAACTGGGAAAATACACACTCTTACAAGAGACATACACATAGACACTAGATGCCTTGGTAGAAAGCTACCATTAGTAGGAAACATAGGGTTTTCTAGGAGAGTTCAGGCATTTTACAATACATTGTGCAAAATATCTTACAAAACATCTTACAAATGCTTTCATACAAACACGGACATTAATATACTTATGATCTTACCAGCTTTATGCTGATACTCGCTTTCAAAATACTTGTATTCTCAGGTCACCAATAGACAGGTACAGGTGCCAGGTTTTGAGAAGATGGAGTTCATTCAAGACTCGTCTTTTATTTTGATATGTATATTTTGGTGTCTAAAAAACTTGACAGAAGACACATGTAATCAATTATATTATTAATGCAATGGATGATGTTGTTGCTTGTTTACTATTATTCGTTGTTGTGATACTGTACATGACGTCCTCCGCCCCAGAACGTTTCTGCCGTTCATGGTTTTGGGGTGTGACATTAAACTATCCCTATCACACATTAGATTCGTTATTTGCATAACTAAATATTCTATTATCACTTTTTCCGATTCCAACATCCTTTGAGTTTCTAAGAGTTGTGTTGTAACGACGTAAAATTTAAAACAATTTTTCATTTAAATAAAACGACCATATCTCATAAAATAGTTCTCAAAATCTCATAATGTCAAAAGTCATAATATTAACAAATCCCAGAACCCCAAACAACTCTTCTTCTAGTGTGTACGGATCATGCCGACGCCTTGCCACGATCCTCGCTAGTACCTAAAACACATAGCACATAATACGCTAAACATAAATGATTAGTGAGTTCCCTAAAATACCACATACAACACATATGCCACTCAAGGCTATATCCCAATAGGACCTCCCAGTCGATGTGTCTCAGTGGGACCCTCCAGTCTCGTAGCTCGTTGGTGTTGGATTAATGTCTAAGTCCATAACTATAATAGGTAAGACTTGACCCGACCCGGCATGGTCCATTTGGGTTGCGTACCATCATGCACTTGGATAGACTATAATGAGAGAAATAAGACACTTATGGTTATTAATATATTATAAGTTCTAGTACATTAATAATAAGAATAATAAGATTATTTAATTAGTATTGATCAAGAATTAATCTAGGATTAATTATGTGGTCAAAAGAAGACTAATTAAATATATGGGTTGATTGTGTAAATCATCCATGCTTGTATAGTGGGCTAATGCTCCATGGATAATCAAGTTGGGCTAAAACCTATAGGATGGTCCATGGATGCTCCATGGTGTATTTGTACCCATGGATCATGGAAATGAAAGGCCATGTCAATTAGGGTTTACATGGTGTAACCCTAACTATATAAGCATCTTATTCTTGACCAAAATCGGCAACTAGTGTGTGAAGTGAAAGGGCTAGCCGATTTCATGAGTTGTAGAATTCTCTCAAGTTCTTCTAAGTGTTTTGGTGATTGTGATTCCATTTGAGGCTTCCACACTATTGGGGCTAGGCATTCAAGCTTCATGAAGACTTTCTACATCAAAGAGGTATGTATTCTATCTTGTTACACTCATGGTTTTGTATGCTAGATTAGGATTATACCTTGGATGTTATTATTTGTATGTATAATAGAGAAAACACAGATCCAAGGTATTTAGGGTTGCATGTACACTTAGGAGTGTTAGAATGCTTAAAACCCAACAGTGGTATCAGAGCTTAGGCTTCTTTTCTATTATACTTGACTAGGAACATTACCCTAAGTTGTTTTTGAACTTATAAACTTATTTTTGATGTGGTAATGTTCATGCTAATCCAATTTCAAAGATAATTGTCAATAGATTCATGTTTTGAATTAGTTTAGTGATTAGGCTAATTACATGAAAAGTTTGATTTGAATTATCTTGTTCTTATGAGTTGCTTAGATTAATAGAAAAGTTAATTGATTATGTGGTTTTCAATCCAAATTAATCTAAGAGTTGATTCTAAAATGTGTTTTTGTAACTTGTCCTCAATTTATATGAAAAGTCACATTTAAGTTTCATAAAACTCATAAAAGTTGGAAATGGTTACAAAAGATAAAAAGAGTCTTGTCCTTAAGTTATGGAGGTTCAAGAGTCACTTCATTAATAAATAAAGATAAATAAAGTGTAACCTTAATTAATTTCATAAGTTATAAAATAAAGAAAAGTTAATTCTTTTATTAGTTTAAAGTCTTCCATAACTTGTCCTCAAGTTATGGAACTTGTAGAGTTTTTGGATTATAACTACTTTAAACACATAAGTTATGGAATTAATTAGTTTTGAATAGTTTCAAAACTTGCCCTCAAGTTTTGGAATTTGAAAAGCTTTCCTTATGAATACTTTAATTCCAAGTTAGCCCTTAGAATTTTAAAAGTTAAAATTCAACCCTTATACTTTATAATATTATAAGTTAATAATATATATATATATATATATATATATATATATATATATATATATATATATATGTATAAGAGTAAAGTCAGTCTTACTGCTAGTACGCCTCATTCACGAAGCCGGTCTATAAGGTGGGTATAAGGTTGTTGCCTATAAAATGGCAACTTAATGGGTGTCCACTCTCACCCACCGCTTGCTTGACTGGTGGAGGGTCGTTAGCCGAACGGGTTTGACAGGACTAGAATTCTCCCTTCATTAAAAGTATTAATGATAATACTAAGTAACTAAAATCTTAATAATACCCAATCTTAGTTACTTAGGAAAAATGTGAATAAGGTGCTAATCCATGAAATTACACTTTGCACTTTGTTTAAGTCGGTTAGTGGAGCGTGTGTGGTTAACCGGCACACTAACGCGTATTTAACAAGGTAGGCAAAGGGTAACTTAATGTTTATCATAGTATCGATGGAGCGTGTGTGGTTAACCGGCACATCGATTGAGGGGTAAACACTTAAGGGTACCAAGTAATTTGCATGGTTACTTGACACCTTGTTTTGTGATCCTCGGCATCCCAGTCACAAAACCTGAAGGGCACACTCGAGATTGAAACATGCCTTTGAACAGTTCAATGAATCTCAAAGATCTAGGAGTTTCAAAACCAATTAAAACCTAATAATATATTTCGTTTATCTTGGTGGAAATTGGTGAATCGTCATTCACCTACCTTCAAATATTTTATAGCTTGGATTACGACATACCTCTTCTATGTTATAAAATAGTTTGTTGGGTCCTAGCCTTAATATTTCATATTGGGTGTCATATTAAGGACTTAAAATCAACTATCTTGAATATCTCCCAAAAGATGTCTGGTTTAGACACCTATGATCTTCCCAAATCTCTTGAAACAAGGTTTCCTAATGAAGATGATGTCCCATGGATATCATACTTCTTTCTCCTCCTCCAACTATTCTCCCTAACCCACAAGTTCTTGAAAAGTTTAAGGTCACTCAAGCCCTATTGGCAAGGCAAGGTCTAGGTGTGAACACATCTTGGAGATGTAGTCACATATTGACAAGCCGGGAGAGTTGGGTGTCAAAGTCTTGAGAAAGTTGGTGGTTCAATCACTTTCTAAGTCACATAGTGAGTTCCTTTGGGACACCTATGAAACAGACTATGACAAGACCCTTAATGATCTTATCTATTTGCTAAGATCAACTTCCTAAACTTTATGGACATTGACAATGATATCTAGTAAAGCTCTCTCTTCCCAGTGGAAAGGGATCGGCCATAGTCAACTCGGTTGACCAAATAGTAAAGAGAAAAGCTAAGTCTATGATAGTCTCGTGTACCATTATCAAAGGGTCCATATGTTTATATTGCCAAAGGAAGGGGCATTGGTTGCGAAGCTGCCAAATTTACCTAAGGATGTTAAAGTCAATAAGTTTGACTCTACTTCAGGTAAAGTCCACTATCTAACTCTGCTAAGTTTCTATTATAAGATTCTTGATACATGATGTGACTGGGTCACATGGTGATGTTTTAAGAATCAAAGAAAAGTGAAGAAACTTAAAGAAAGAATATGTTGAATCTGATCGCGTAGATGGATTTCTATCGCATAGTTTGAAGATCGGATTCTTGAGCTACTTCTTAGGAGTTATGAGATATTGCCTAGGAATAGATAACAACAAGTTTTCATATGGATTGTAAGGATAAGTTTTTCCGCAAAGTTTTAAAATAAAAGAAATTTTTTTTTGATTTTATTTATTTTAAAATATCCTTACAATGGCATTTGAGGAAAAATTGTTGCTTATATGATTCCATTAAGAGCAAGAGTGGAAATATGAAATTGATTCTTTCATTTGTGGTAATGTCTAGATTTACCAAATAAGGAAAGACTCTCATCACCCAAGTTTCAATTGGACCGAAACTTGGAATCATGCAAGTTGTATAGCATGATGAATGAGAACTTTCATGTTTTGGAAAATTAAGACTAATTACTTGTTCACATGGATGTGTGAGTCAAGTAAAGGACTAAAGGATCGAGTACACATTCTTGTGCATTGATTAAGTCCACCACAAAAGTTTGATAAGACTATTCGTCATAGTTTACTAAAGCTCAGTAAATATGATTATACTTACATGCTTAAGTGTAATTCTGAGACATTGGAAAAAGGTTCCAATGTATGACAGAGCGAATAAGAAGAATCAAATTAGGCAGAAGGATAAAAGTTTCTCAAATCTAAAAAGATGGGAGAGTACTTTAGTATCAGTTTTGTGATCATCTTAATGATTAAGAAACCATATGAAAATTAGTTCTCTAAGGAAGTCTTAGTGCAGTCTTATGACTAAGAAGAAGGGATCTTGAATTGTTGAAATGGTTAAATCAAGAAGATGAGTCATACTTCGTTCCAATAAAAGTCTTAGAGTCCTACTCCAAGATTGTAACTTGAGTGACATGTCTTAAAGAAGGGTTAAAACACTTGTCAAATGTAAGAGTAAAAGTTTTCTACTCTTGTACATTTGAAATTGGTAAGTTGTGATGTTTTGGATAAAACAAAGACCAACTTAGGCCAATTGTGTGAAGTGTTTTTCTTGATTAGAATCCACACTATCTCTTGGATATTTGACAAGGGAGTCTTATATGTCAAGAGGACAGTGGGAGTCTTAAAAGTCTTGAAAGTCTCAAGAACTAATCAAAAATAGAACCTGAAGTTCTTCACTAGCACACGACTTGCGGTTTATAACCTATCGTGTTGACATATTCTGTGCCCATTCCAGTTAAAGTTGGCTTTGCATATGAGTTCTTAGAGTTCTTAATTTGTTGCACAACAACTTGGAAGCAATGGCAGGCCCTTGAGCTGCCAGGTGGCAAGAAATTAAGATTGAGTTCAGTCCATATGAGTTTGGATTTGTCATTATCCTTGTCTTGTGACTATGGTTTTGACAATTCACATGGATAAGAACACATACACCATTAAATCTAAGTGTCATAAGGTTTCTCTCCGATTCATGAAAATGATGGTGAGGAAACACTTTCTCTAAGTAGCTTTTAGCTAGATAGCAATTGTGATATTTGCATTCTCAAAGTCGTTAGTGGAGCGTGTGTGGTTTACCGGCACACTAACATGGACTTGTGAGAAGTGTCAAAAAGGTCTAACCATTATGATTACGGCATCCCTCTTCATAATTGTTTAGACACACAAGTGTGCTATCTAAGGGAAGGTGTATGATTTTGATAAAGTTTTATCAAAACAATCTAGTATCAGAAATCTGAACTTTGGTAAGAAAGTCAGCTGATTTCTGAGTACATGTCAAAGCTAGTAGGAGCATAAGTGTTATGCTAATAATCATCATGTTAGTGGGAGCATGATAATTATGATAAGTATTGCAAGCTAGCAATGTTAATTATAGAAAACAAAAGGTTTCAATTAGGAAAAGTTGTTTTGCTATAATTAAGGGAGAGGAAATTATACTTCATCTCAAATCTATAAGCTTAGATCGTGAGGTTTTAATCATTTAGTCAAGGATATATATATGAATTTCATGTTGGAATGGCTCAACATAAGGAAATTCTGTATATGGGTCCATTATTAGCGTTCTAAAATTCGATTATGATTACGGCATCCCTTTTCATAATCTGAATTATGAGAACTTGGCAAATAGAAATGGAAATGTTATAGCAAAAGACTGGTTTAGTCTTTATGTGAGACATCATGAATCATGTCCCATATGCTTCGGATATAGGATCGATTACATGTGCTATAATCATCCGTTCTAAAATTTTCCAAATGCCTAGGGCATTAAGAAGGGCAAAGGTTTAGAACTGGGTATGACTAAAAGGATTAAACAATTGTCAAGGACAATCTAAGGTTTACAAAAGATTCCTTTCTCAAGGATAGTTGGAAGTGAAGTGATAATTCTGGAAGGACCATATTGACATAGTCTGTAAGGAGACAACTCTTGGTCAGAAGTGATAGTCAAAAATGGAATCTGGAAATGTTTCAAAGTTAGAATTTTCAATATGTGTAAGATTAAGGAAACTTAATGCAAGAAGGATGTTTCCAAGGAACTGAACTCCTTTGGAATGCTCTGTAATGTTTGTTGTCAAGTCTTTATGACTTTGTGCATAATCATTACGAGAGGATCAATGCATATAAGTTTAGAATCTAACAGATTTCAGTAAATGGCATGAATTTGGAATTCTTGCATTTGCGGTAAGGATTTGGGAGTGTGAAAAGAGAATCATTGAAGTTATGTTCAATTGATCTAGTTCACAAAGTAAAGATCATAGACAAACATAGTATGCATACTTGGTGTATGGCATGACTAGTGTTTAGAAAACATAGTGTGCATGCTTGGAGCATGGGACAACTATTGTTTTAAATTCAAGAATAAAGTTGATAGCTGAAACAGTATACAATGAATAATGTGTAATCATATGGTGATAAATAAAAGGTGTTTTATTTATGTTCAAAGGGTTGATACCATATTGGATTCAATTATTATTGTGTTTCATTTTGCATGTTTTGACTTCCCGAATAAACTGGGTTATTCTTCCGGAATGACTAAGTTATTCAAACCATCCACAGTCGGTCATATGTTGGAAGTAGATATGAATTAAGACTGTCATGGGTTGACTTGTAGAGGTCTAAGGTGTTAGAAAAAGGGCTACAACACTCATGAGTGCTCATAAGTTCTGAGTATTGGATTCAACCCGCGCTCATTGGAATCACTTCATGGATTTTATCACGAGTGATCATGAGACGATAACATCTTATATTCTTCAAACCTAGAGATATGAGTTTTTACTATGAGTTGGTTGTACATTGATTGCATGAAAACGCGTACGGTAACTCGGTGTTATAAAACGTGCCTTTGTGTATGATTCAACAAGTAGTAGAACAAGCCATATGAGTCGAAGTTTATCCATTCCTTTTACCTTCGGGATAAAAGCAATATCTGTGGGCCACTCGATGATTTGATGATGACAAATGGAAGTGCTCGGTCGGGCCAAGACTGATTTGATTTGTTCAATTAGTCAGTCGTCATAAATCGGAAATCGGGAAACAACAAATGGACAGAGAGAATGATTATAATCCATGTCTCAGTCCATATGATATCTAGAATGGAGGAATATATGATCCCTTATCTAATGGACAAGTCATTGACAAAGGTCAGAGTTCGACAGAAGCTTTTGAGAGCTACGATTGCCAGTTGGTTCCTGAAGTCATACGCAATAATAGTTTTAGACTTATCCAAGTGGGAGACTATTGGATTAATGTCTATGTCCATAACTATAATTGGTAGGACTTGACCTGACCCGGCATGGTCCATTTCGGTTGCGTACCATCATGCACTTGGATAGACTATAATGAGAGAAATAAGACACTTATGGTTATTAATAATAAGAATAATAAGATTATTTAATTAGTATTGATCAAGAATTAATCTAGGATTAATTAAGTGATCAAAAGAAGACTAATTAAATATATGGGTTGATTGTGTAAATCATCCATACTTGTATAGTGGGCTAATGCTTCATGGATAATCAAGTTGGGCTAAAACCCATAGGATGGTCCATGGATGCTCCATGGTGGATTTGTACCCATGGATCATGGAAATGAAAGGCCATGTCAATTAGGGTTTACATGGTGTAACCCTAACTATATAAGCATCTTATTCTTGACCAAAATAGGCCACTAGTGTGTGAAGTGAAAGGGCTAGCCGATTTCATGAGTTGTAGAATTCTCTCATGTTATTCTAAGTGTTTTGGTGATTGTGATTCCATTTGAGGCTTCCACACTATTGGGGCTAGGCATTCAAGCTTCATGAAGACTTTCTACATCAAAGAGGTATGTATTCTATCTTGTTACACTCATTGTTTTGTATGCTAGATTAGGATTATACCTTGGATGTTCTTATTTGTATGTATAATAGAGAAAACATAGATCCAAGGTATTTAGGGTTGCATGTACACTTAGGAGTGTTAGAATGCTCAAAACCCAACAGTTGGACCCTCTGGCCCGATCATTGATCGTTGAACCCTCCGGTCCGGTCTGATTGAGGACCCCCTGGCCTCATGAGTCGTTGGATGCTTTGATCCGGTCTATATGAGACATAACATACATACAACAGAATCCACATAATCTAAAGCATACACATAACACACAAGACCCTCCGATCTGCACATAGCTAAAACTCTAGGTAATGTATAGTGAGAAGACTCACCTTTTATGAATTCGGATAAACTCTCGTGCTCGAATATCCCGACCTAGCCTCCTCTTATCAACAGGATAACATCTTTAATCAAAATCCTCTCACGTCCTCATTTCTAATAATGGGTAGAAGACCATTATACCCTTCTCTGACCTCTCTTGAATCATCTTGACCTAAACCCCATGGTCAACTCTTGTTAACGGTCAAACTTTGGCAAGACTCATCGAGTGCACATGGGTGACTCGGTGAGTCCAAGCGTGTCCTCTGAATCCTTCTAAGGCCTCACTCGACTCGTCGAGTGAACCTTCCACTCGACGGGCTACTACTAGTCATGAATCGTGGGGCAACCCCGACTCGACTCGTCGAGTTCCCTTATGGACTCGGCGAGTTTCTACAATGGTCATGCTCAAATGACCTTCTGAGGTAAGATCTGCTTCTTAAACCTATAGATATGACTTCCCAAGGCTCAATAATCACGTAAAGGTCCAATCTTGGCACTCGTGCATCATCCATAGTGCATCATCGAGTCCCTTCATTAAATCTAATCAGCAAATCATGATCCTACTCGACGAGTCTAGGCGTCGACGCGTCGAGTTCCCCCCCCCCCCCCCCTTGACAAAAATAAATAATTAAAATATGATTCCTTGAATTCTGGATGTTACAATTCTCCCCCACTAGAATTAGACTTCGCCCTTAAAGTCTCGCTCTACAAACAACTTTGGATGCTGCTCCCGCATCTCCAACTCCGGCTCCTAAGTGAGCTCGGACCCTCTCCGATGTTGCCACTGGACCTGAACCAGGGGCACCTCCTTCTTCCTCAGAACCTTGATCCTCTGATCCATGATCGTGATCAGCCTCTCAACATAATTTAGGCTCGCATCCACCTGAATATCCTCTAGTGGCACTATTGCCGACTCGTCGGCTATACACTTCCTCAACTCAGACACGTGGAAGGTATCGTGTATCTAGCTCAACTCCGCATGTAACTCTAAATGATACACTACCCTGCCCACCATCGCAGTCACCCTGAAAGGACCGATGTATCGGGGCCACAACTTGCCCCTCTTCCTGAATCGGATCACTCCTTTCCAAGGAGATACCTTCAGGACGACGAAGTCACCAACCTAAAACTCGAGCTCGGATCGTCACCTATCCGCATAACTTTTCTGGCGACTCTGAGCTATCAGTATCCTTTTCCTGTCCTGCTGTATCTGCTTAGTCGTCTGAAGCACTATCTCAGTGTTACCCATCACTCGCTGCCCTAACTCTCCTCAACTGATGGGAGTCCGACACCTCCTCCCATACAACAAGTCGAACGGAGGCATATCAATAATCGAATGGTGGCTGTTGTTATAGGAAAACTCAGGAAATGGTAGGTACATGTCCCAGCTTCCTCCGAAGTCCAACACACATGCTCGAAGCAGGTCCTCAACCTTCTGAATCGTCCCCTCACTCTGTCCGTCCGTCTGTGGGTGATAAGCGGTGCTGAAATGCAACCTCGTACCCAACTCCTCATGGAATTTCTTCAAGAATCTGGAAGTGAAACATACAACTTGATCTAACACAATCTAGATTGGTACTCTATGCCACGATACCACCTCTATCACATACATCTCAGCCAGTTTCTCTGCAGAAGTGCTCTCACTTATAGCAAGGAAGTGAGCGCTCTTCATCAGTCGGTCAACGATCACCCAAATTGCATCGAGACCCCTCACGGTCGTCGACAATCTGGTGATGAAATCCATAGAAATCTGTTTCCACTTCCACTGGGGAACCTAGTGGCTGCAACTTTCCATGTGGACGTTGGTGCTCGGCCTTAACCCTGCCACATGTGAAGCACCTCTCAACAACCCACGTCACATTCCTCTTCATACAGGGCCACCAATACTCTCTCTTCAGGTCCAAATACATCTTAGTGGCCCCAGGATGGATCGAGAACCTTAATCTATGTGCCTCCTCCATCAAGATGGTACATGCCCTGCCTGCAAACGACACCCAAATCCGACCCTGAAAGGTCATAAGCCCTCGGCTATCCATAACAAACTCAGATACCTGCCTAATCACCCGCTCTCTTTTGTGGTTCTCCAGTCACCCAGCCTCTGCTTGGGCCTCTCGGATGGTATCCAGCACCAAAGTCATCACCGTCATCCTCATACAAACACCTCGTATCGGGGCACTCTCCGCCTTATGGGTCCGGGCATCGGCTACAACGTTAGCCTTGCCCGGGTGTTACAGGATCTCGCAAACATAATCCTTTACCACATCCAACCATCTCCTATGGCGCATATTCAGTTTGGGCTGATCCATCAAGTACTTTAAACTCTTGTGGTCCGTGTATATGATACACCGAACCCCATACGAATAATGATGCCATATCTTGAGGGCAAACACCACGGCCCCCAACTCCAAATCTTGGGTGGGATACCTCACCTCGTGAGGCTTCAGCTGCCTCGATGCGTGCGCTGTCACGTGCCCTCTCTGCATAAGCACTGCAGCCAACCCCGATATCGATGCGTCACAATACACCGCAAAATCCTCCATTCCCTCCAGAAGGGCTAACACCAGGGCTTTGCATAGTCTTTAGCAAAGCGTCTCAAACGAGGTCTGCTGATCTGTTCCCCACGTAAAAGCAACGCCCTTCTGGGTCAACCTGGTGAGTGCCACAGCAATGTTGGAGAAATCCTTGATAAATCTCTGATAGTAGTCGGCCAACCCCAGAAAACTCCTGATCTGGGTGGGGGATCTCAGCATCTCCGAACTCAACACCGCCTCAATCTTGGCTGGATCGACCAATATCCCATTATGATTAACGAGATGCCCTAAGAACTGGCCCTCTCGTAACTATAAATCACACTTGGAGAATTTGGTGTAAAGCCTCTCCGATCTCAATACCCCAAGAATCGCCCTCAGATGCTCCTCATGCTGCTCTCTAGATCTCGAATATACCAGAATATCGTCGATGAACACGATGACCGATCTATCCAAGATCGGTCTGCATACTCTGTTCATGAGTTCCATGAATGTTGTTGGTGCATTCCTGAGCCCAAAAGGGATCACCATGAACTCATAGTGCCCATAACGAGTCCTAAACGCCATCTTCTGGATATTTTCATCACGCTCCCTCATTTGGTGATATCCAAACCTCAAGTCTATCTTGGAGAACCAAGATGCTCCCTGCAACTGATCGAACAGATCATCAGTCCTCGATAATGGATAACGGTTCTTGACTGTCAACTTGTTCAACTCCCGGTGATCAATGCACATCCGGTGTGAACCATCCTTTTTCTTCAAAAAAAGGATCGACGCTCCCCATGGCGAGCTACTCGGCCTGATAAATCCTTTCCCCAACAGCACCTGAAGTTGTGAGGATAACTCCTGCATCTTTGGTGGCACAAGGCGATAGGGCGCCTTGGTGATAGGTGCTGCTCCCGGAACCAAATCAATGCGGAAATCGACCTGCCTCTCGGGAGGTACTCCTGGTAACTCCTTGGGGAAAACATCTGGGAACTCACACACTATCAGTACACCATCGAACGAACTCGGCCTCTCTGCGGCCACTCGTGTATCCATCGCATAAGCTATAAACTCGTTGTAGCCCTATTGTAAACTCTGTCTCGCTCTGGCAGCCGAACAAAATGTTGACACCGATCGGGTACCCTTGCCATACACCGTAAGTACTCCCCCACTAGGGTCTCGTATCGTCATCAACTGGTGCTCGCAATCTATAACAGTTCCAAATCGGCTCAACCTATCTATGCCCACAATGACACAAACGTCCCCCATCGTAATCAGGACCAGATCCATCGGCAAACTCAACACCGAAAATTTCGAGTATACACCCTCGGATCACATCCGTAGCATAAACCACTCGATCATCAGCTATGGAAACTCGAAGAGGTCGACTCAATGCCTCTCGATGTATACTGATATGCTAGCTAAAAGCTAAAGATACAAAAGATCGACTCGCACCCGACTCAAATAACACCAAAGTAGATACATAATTCACAAGAAAAGTACCTACGCATATCATAATATAAGCACAGTATCTCAAACTTAGAGTAAATAACGAAAGGATGCATACCTACCACGACATCGGGCGCAGCGCAGACCTCCTCCGCTGTTAACTGGAAGGCTCTCCCGCAAGCCTTCGGTGCCTCGGCCTTCACACGCCGACCCTTAGTAGCTTGTGCAACAGGTGCAGATCCCTGTGCCGATCCCTACAACAGTTGTGGGTACTCGGCCTTCCGATGGCCTGTCTGGTTGCAATGAAAGCAAACCGAGAATCGCTTGGTGAAATCCCTCGCAAAGTGCCCCTCCTTCCCACACTTTTAACACACCCTAGCTCTGCACACTCCCTCGTGACTCTTGTCGCACTTCCCACAAGTGCAGCCCTTCGGACTTCCAGATCTCAAATCAGCAGGCTTTGCCCGCTTGGCGGCCGGCTGAGCCTGCACCGGTCGTTTGTCCCACCTCAGAGACTCGGCCTCCTCCCTGACCTGAGTCTCCAGCTCAATCTCCCTCTTCCAGGCATTTACCTGGAGCGCAGCAAATGTCCGGTATGACAAGTTCGCCACGAACTCACGAATGTCCGTCCTCAATATGCTCGAGTACCGGCTCATGCACGCCAGCTCAGACGGCACGTGCTCGGGGAAAAACAACTCCCTCTCATGAAAAATCAGTGTGATCACTGTCACGGACTCCATCCCGTGCTTGAGGGACAAGAACTCCTGAGCGAATCGCTCCATCTCTATCGGGGGAACATACTCATCTCTGAACATGGTGGTGAACCTCTCCCAGGTTACCGCCGAGATCTCCGCAGTAATAAAATTTTCCGTCACAAGCTAGTTCAGTGTGAACCAAACCCTTAGATGCTCTGGACATAGACAGGTGTAGAAGCATCCCTCGATATCATAGATCCATCTCCTCGTAGCAATCGGATCATGCGACTTATCAAACTTTGGTGGCTTTGTGTTGCTGAACTTCCAGAGCAGCAACAAGTCACCCTCTGAGGTCTAGTAGCAGGCACAACTGCAGTAGCTGCAGCAACCGCAACCTTAGTAACTGCTGCGTATCTCTCGTGAAATGTCTCAATGAAGGTGGCCTTGATAGACCCAACATCTCCAGTATCTCTACACGAATAGTCGCAGCCACATCATCACGGATCATCTAACGGAGCTCCTCGTCACTCACCCACTGGTCTCTGGTCTGTGGCATGTCCCAACCATGATGTCTGTAAAATACAACATAAAATATCAGAGAAGAGCTCGAGTATACTAACACTCTATGACTCAACCTTACTTGCTCCTTAGTACCTTAAGGATTCTTACATGGATGGCGCACTGATCCGATGTTTTAAGTAGTACGGGCCCTATACTATCTTCCACACCGCAACAACATTCATTCCAAGTCCTCTTCCAAGGATCCCAGATCACAAGTACTCTACATCTCACTAAGCATAGGCTACCCTTCGGTAGACTTCTCGTAAGCTCCTCACTACTACCTACTCACTCTCAAAGCATCTCATAGTAGCAGTAATCTCCTAAGCTAAGGCATCACAAATTAGTCCACTCTAGTCCTAATAGGAATAACTAGCCTACTCTAGCATGTATAATTGTAGAGTATGTGTATTGTAAAATTCGAAGTGGTTGTTTCTTTTTGTAGTTTCGCATATTAGTTATTTTACTAAGTCACAGTTTTATGCGAAGTGTATTGTATTAGACTTAGTATATTTTTTGTACACTCAGATTTCCTATAAATAGGGCCTGAGGATAGAAGTAGAAAGAACTTTTGAACTCGAGTATTCTTTCTGCTTAAAGCATTGTAATCAGTCTTCATCAATATAAGATCTGATTAATATTTACTCGTTGTGTTCTTACTTTTCAATCATTCAATCATAATTGTTTTCATAATCTCGATAACAATTCTCTATGATAAGTTTAAAATCTAAACTTGAAGATCGATTAGATCTATAAAACAGGTAAAGAAATAAATAAGTAAACAGCAAGAACACTCGAATGAATCAAACGTGTCGAATGATTATAAAACAATCCTCAGAAGAGATCGATAAAGAACTTCTACTGTAGAGGATTAGGGTTTAGAAGAACGATGAAAGAAATATTTAATGCTATCTTAATGCTATCAATCGATCTATCAAACGTTAACCTAATATGCATGCAAGCACATTATTATATACTAAACCCTACAGCTCACGGTTGGACAGGCCCAAACCGGAGTTCAAAACATTGGACTATTAACCGAGCCCAATGTCGCAATACAAACAAATCTGCTACCCAACAATCTCCCCCTTTGCGTCAATTGGAGCGAGATCACTTCGTCTTCTTACTTGGGCCAGCAGCAAGAGCCTTCTTCTTTACAGTATCAAACAGACGCGAAATGAGGGCGAGTATTGTCTGTCTGAATCGGATGTACCACTGTATCATATCGTCGAAGTATTTGATATCATCCATTGTATTCTCTTTACACTGATGGATGATCCCCAGCACATGCTCAAGACAAGCAGTGGTATAAAGATGTTTATCCGCTAAGGCAAAGAGAAATTTCTGTCCTTCAGCCCTAGTGAACATGACCGAATTTCGCCTTGGGTCAATCTTTCCCATCTTCATCTGGTTCAGATCACTGGCCGAGCCAACATAAGAGATCTTCGGTTTCTTCTTGAAGACATTGGCAATCTCCTGATCCATCAAGGCGGCCTCCATGATATAGCAAACCAACATCCTTTTGAGATGGTCAATGATTGGACCATATTCAACTTCATTCGTCAAGAGGATGTTGTGCAGAACGATCCAGTTATGGGGGTTGAGGTTCGGTAGATCTGTTAAGGATATGGCATGTTCGGTTTTAGCAGACCCTCTGAGCACTTTGAACCGAACGTTGATAAATCTCCCAACAGTGTATGGCTTCAGAACCCAAACGTTGATTATCTTCTGAGCGCTCCAGGTTTGGTACTGGGGTTGAGCTGCCTTCAGATAGAACTTGATCAATTCCCGATCAACCTCCTGATGAGGACGGGGAACCTCGGCAATGTTGGCGAAGGCATGGAAAATGAACGCCTTTCGGGTTAAGGGCATGTCGAACAGAGAGTCGACAGAGTTGTAGCAGTCGAAGGAGAAGACCGGTTCGAGCCATAAGATACTCGGAGTATCGATTGCCTCCTTGATCATCCTCTGGAGTGTCCATGCAGGGAAAAGAGTCTTCCTGCTCTCGAGTAGGTCGTGGGCTTCTTTTTGCTTGCGTTCAGCTTCTTCAGCTTCTCGCGCCACACGAATGTTATCGTCCTCAGTATTGCGACGACTTTTGCGTTTCAGCAAGTCGGCAATAGTTTCCTGATCTTCTTCCTCTTCATCATTTGCAATGTTCTTGCCTTTGTCCTTCACACCCGAACCAGAGGCTTGGCCTGTAGGAGGAGGTTCGGTTGTGTGAGCATCTTTAGAGGAATGAGGAGGTTGCGATATGGACTCCTTTTCTCCCCCTTGTTTCGGAGTGGACAAGAAACTAGGTAACCCTTCTATTTTGTTGAGCAGATCCAGGGCAGGGGCGAGTTTTTCAGCAAGGGTTCGCCTCACAGAATGGTTCAGTATCGGATCGTGCGCTTCCAGGATGTTGGATATTGCTGAGTGTACATCCGAAACACACGTCCTAATTACCTCCCGTTCGGATCGAAGAGCATCAAGTTGTTGTTGAGAACTTGAAAGTTGAGCACTCTTGACCTTGAGGGCAGTGGTCTTCCTTGCGAGAGCATCCATCAACTAGTTATCATAAGCAAGATCCTCTTGGAGTTTAGAGAGGCGCTCGGCGATAGATGTCCGAAGGGCAGAGTTGTCGTCAGTTAAAGTCTGACGAAAGGTGGCGAATGACTTCAACTTTGTGGAGACGAACGTGGCCAATTGTTGAACAATTGGTTCGAGCGTTGTCTTGGTTGCAGCAGCACTCTCCTGTAAAGATTGTAACAGGGCAGAGGCGTCGGAGAATAGTTTATCGATCTTTTCGCTCGCAGCCTCACAAGCTTTCGTCGAGGCGTCTATGGCAGCAGTGGCAGAAGCAATGGAATCTTGTTGAGCCCTAGAGAAGGCATCAACAATCTTCTGAAGAGCAGCTTCAGAGAGAGAGGATTGAGAATTGGAGGATGAAGCAATAAGCATGTCAACCTTCTCATGCAGCTCCTTAAGATGCTTCTTTGTTACTGGAGCTTCCTCGTCATCGTCACTTTGGACCTGAAACGGACTGTAGTAGACCGAATCAAAGGTCATATTTTCCCCTCCAAGGAAAGGGTTATCTCCATCAGAGGCATGATCTGGAGATGGTGGTGGTGGTGAAGCTGGGGGTGTTGTGGTATGATTAGGTTCAGGTTCAGTGTGGGTGGGGGTAGTTTCGGGTGGTCATTGGGTTTCGGTTGTATGTATGGGTTCGGTTGATGGTGGTTCGGTTGCAGCGGTATGAACCCCCGTATCAGATACGTTGGTTGTAACCTTTGCAGTAGTTGTTGTTGTTGTATCGGTGAAAATGGGTGGTGGTATAAGGAAAGAGGTTTTAGGAATTGTGGTAGAGGGGTTTATGGTGGGAATGGAAGTGGGGATTGTTTGAGTGGGAGAGGGAATAGGTGAGTTATGGATTTCCATATCAGGGGTAGGGGATCGGGGTGGGGTGTTGCCTTTTGGAGGGGTTTCGCCTCTTTGAGAGCCGTCCGAATCCGAACTCTCACCGTCAGATTCACTCGAAGAGGAAGCGAAAATGAGCTTTCGCTTCGGCATAGTTTTGCGCCTCTTCTGCTGCGGGGACTGTGCAGCTTTCGTGGATTTCCTCTTCCTGGGAGAAGGACCTTTAGCCCCTTTGGCCACCTGCTTGCCTTTATCTGCCTTTTTGCCTCTCGAAACAGGCTTATCGGCATCATGTATGGACTTGAGCATTTCCGACATGAGATCCCTCGGTCCAGACTGCTTGAACTCCTTGATAGTCCGGATGATTCTGCTGTCATCGGGGACATCAGCGTACATGGTCTACGGAATGGAACCAATAAAAGGGAATTTTGATGCATCTGAGACGATAATCTTCGTGGTATGGAATGTACCGATCGAAGACATCGATGCACCGGCAACAGTGGGGACATCGAACTTATCCATCGCCCACTTAGTGATGAGGGTCCAAAACCTTGCATACGACACCTCAGAATGTCGTGAAGAAGAAGAGAGGCTTTGGATGAGTTGTTGCCAGAGAACCAACCCATAGTCAACATTGATGCCGTTGTAAACGTCGTACATGATCGACAAGAAGAGTCGACTGGAGCCATCTGATCCTGAGCTCCTTTCTGATAAACCCTTGAAAAGGACAGTGAACATGTCGTTCCACTGTGGCGGCAAACATGACTTTTTAAACTTTGCGACGGAGGAGAGCGCCTCCGTGTACCCCATATTGTAGAACATACTGTAGAGATGCCCAATCGGAATCGTCTTCGGATTAACCCTTGAAGGGTCAGCTGCAAACCCTAGCAATGCGCCAAATCGTTTCTTCGAAATCGAGGCTTTGTGATCAGAAACCTCGAAGAAGATTCTATCGACTGCTTTATCATAATGTGCAGTCGCATAGATCTGCGATAAGAGCTCCATGGGCACAGATTCCACCCTAGAAAGTGCAGGAGCTATGGGCAATACTTCAGGCACTCGATGATCGGGAACATGTAGGAGTCGTATGCCTAAGGGGTTAAATCAATCACCAAACACTGTTGAGTGCGAATGGCAAGGATGTGAGAGGTAGCATGGACGGACGATGAATCTGCCATTGTTGAAGTTGGGAAGAAGATGATGAACAGTAAGGGTTTCAGGGAATTTTTGCTCTCTTGGGAATTCGGATGTAGTAAATAGGTAAATGGGAGAGGAGACCGCCTTTTATAGGGGGTGTAAGGAGAGAGAAAAATCTGCACAAATCTTCTTTCGAAATACCAAGGGTTTTCCGGAAGGACTGATGCGTGACAGTTAAGGTATGCGATGATCACGCATGAGAGAGAGTGTAAGATTCCTTGGCACACGCCTCCCATCAGGCGCTGTTTCTGAGAAACCGTTTCAAATCCACACGCGCTTTTCTGTGCTTTTCAGAGAAGAACCGCTTCAAATTCATACACGCGTCTGCGACGTCATTTGGAGATTGGACGTTTTAAATTCGCATGCGTTCCCTTTTTACCGCTGTTTGAAATCAAATTAATTAAACTCCCGCCTGAGTCAGCAACCCTTCATCTTATCCCTGTAACGACATCTTTCGAATAATACTCCCACGTGGATTATTTTTTACCACATCTTTATAATTAACCACTAATTCAGTAAAACAGCCTGTAATTATTAGTACCAGAATTTTGGAAAATCAAAGATTTTCGTGCTAAGAGTGTAAAAAGAAAAGAAATAAAGCAAATCTTTTTAGGAATAAATGTGATGTCAAGAAAGACACGAAACAAATGATCCCAGGCACGAATCTCTTCCTTCAAAGTCAAGAGAGACCTTAAAGTGTTAGTATGGTTTCCCGTTGAATAACGATCAAACACTTGTTAATAAGTGTTGAAAGGCTTCTTTTAATTAGGCATTTTTGGGTGGCTTTAGCTTTGATGCAACAGTCCTAATCTTGAAATAAGATAGAAAGTGAACAAAGTACTTGTGAGACCGGTGTAGTCTATTGAACAAGTAGGTAGGAATTAATTTGGAAGTGGCTTGGAAAATATAAAATCTCAACAAAAAAATTAAAAATTGGATCCCAATGGAAGAAATGTTATGGTGTTTAACAATTTCATAGGAATCACACAAAATAAAAATTTGAGATTTCATGAAGATACATCCGTCAATTCTTTGGTGAAAACTTGAGCAAATTAATTGTTCACCGTCAATTCAGATTTGGTATTGAATTTTGGGTTTCACTCAGCTCGTAGTTGCACGAAACTAAGATCATAAACACAGTTTTTGAGTAACCATAAACCTCAGTGGTAATTTCTGAGAGTCTCAAGGGTTACGTTGGTGAAACGAATTTGATGGAGAAATGTAATTGAGATGGTGTAAGAAATCAAAGTACCTCTGCTGCGAAAAAAAGGACCAAGAAGAAAACTCTTATCTCATGTGAGAAGAGAGTGAGGTAGCTCACGATTAGAATAAATATGATAGCCTAATTGGGAAGACAAGGTTTGTGTATACCAAGTCATTAAGGCTATTATTCAGAATCTTATGAGGCTTGGGACACATACAACATCATGCTTCTAGGGACACTTAACCAATCCAACAATTATATCCCCATAAACGAACGAACACACAAAAAAAAATTAATGACAAAAAGTAAATAAAGAACAAAATATTTTTTGAGTTTTTGATATATATTAAAAAAAACAAAAATTAAGAAAGTAAAAAAAAATAAGATTTAGAAAGAAAATAAAATGAGTAAAAAAAAACTTTGGAAAAGAAAAGAAAAACATTGGAAAAAAAACTTTGGAAAATTTTGGAACCGAACCCGAACGTTCGGTTGGTTTCGGTTGAGAAAAATTATGAAAAACCAAACCCGAGCGTTCGGTTGGTTTCGGTTTTGAAAAATTTTGAAAAACCGAACCCGAGCGTTCGATTGGTTTCGGTTTTGAAAATTTTTGGAAAACCAAACCCGAGCGTTCGGTTGGTTTCGGTTTTGAAAAATTTTGGAAAACCGAACCCGAGCGTTCGGTTGGTTTCGGTTTTGAAAAATTTTGAAAAACCGAACCCGAACCTTTGGTAGGTTTCGGTTTTGAAAATTTTTGGAAAACCAAGGAATTTAGACTTTCAAAAAGGAAATACTTTAGACAATTAGATAACTAACTTTGTACATGAAATTTACAACCAAGAAAACTACCTTTGAAATGATGAGCGAGAGCAGATGATTCAACCGAACCTGAACGTTCGGTCTATTTCGCTTCTGATGTTTGAGGTTGAGAGGTAGTTTGTGGTACTGATTCTGATTCCATCATACCTAGCCCTTGTAGTATTTTGTTGAATGACGCTTCAGGAAGAGCTTTGGTAAAGACATCAGCCAGTTGATCAGTGGTTCTAACAAAGTGTACTTCGACGTTTCCATCTTCCACATGATCTTTGATGAAGTGATACCTCAGTGCTATGTGTTTGGTTTTGGAGTGTTGCACTGGGTTATGACAGATCCTTATTGCACTTTCAGAGTCACAATATAGAGGGATCTTTTTCATATTGAGTCCATAGTCTCGAAGTTGACTCTGGATCCAAATCACTTAAGAGGTGCAGGATGCAGCTGCTATGTATTCAGCTTCAGCAATAGACAAAGACACGCACGTTTGTTTCTTTGGTTGCCAGCTAACCAATTTCCCGTCAAGGAATTGGCAGCCACCAGTGGTGCTTTTTCTGTCGAGTCCACATCCTCCAAGGTCTGCATCTGAATAGGCTTGAACGAAGAAGCCTGAGTTAGAAGGATACCATAGACCTAAAGAGGCAGTTCGCTTGAGATATCGTAGAATGTTCCTCACTGCAAGCATGTGAGGTTCGCGTGGGTTTGCCTAAAATCTAGCACAGTAACACACAGAAAACATTATGTCAGGCCTGCTAGCAGTGAGATACTTCAGAGAGCCTATCATTTGACGATAAAGCATGATATCAACAGCCGGTTTGTCCAGGGATGGAGTGAGCTTGGTGTCGAACGCCATTGGAACTTTGACTTTGGAATCTCCCATCATGCCAAACTTTGCAAGAAGAGTCTTCGTGTAAGCTTCCTGATTAATAAGGATGCCTTCGGGTCCCTGTCTAATATTTAAACCAAGGAAAAAGTTAATAGGACCCATTGAGCTCATTTCAAATTTAGTCTCCATCAGCTTTTTGAATTCAGCTGTTAGGCTAGGATTCGTTGAGCCAAAGATGATATCATCGACATAAATTTGAACGATCATAAGGTCGTTACCTTCCTTTTTGCGAAAGAAGGTTGGGTCAACCGAACCTTGTTTGAATTTCGACATCTTTAAGAATTTAATCAGCGTTTCATACCAGGCTCTCGGAGCTTGTTTCAATCCATACACGGCTTTATCCAGAATGTAGCAATGATTAGGATACTTTTCGTTTACGAAACCAGGAGGTTGCTCCACATACACTCTTTCTTCGAGTTCTCCATTAAGAAATGCACACTTGATGTCCATTTGGAAAACCTCAAAGTTTTTGTGGGCAGCATAGGCTAGAAATATTCTTACGGATTCCAGCCTAGCTACAGGAGTGAAAGTCTCTTCATAATCAATCCCTTCCTCCTGACAGTATCCTTTCACGACCAGACGAGCTTTGTTTCGAATTATGTTTCCTTCCTTGTCCATTTTGTTCCTAAAGACCCATTTAAGACCAACAACCGAGGCATCTGGAGGAGTTGGAATAAGGCGCCAGACTTTGTTCCTCTCGAATTCATTCAGTTCATCTTGCATAGCTTGAACCCAATCGGAGTGATCAAGAGCAGTATTAACTGTCTTCGGTTCAACTTTTGATACGAATGAGTTAAACATGTAGAATTCAACTTTGGAAAATAAGGAGGTCTGTTTTGCCTTGAGTTGTGATTGGGTCAGAACTTTTTCAGAGACATCACCAACAACTTGAGAGACAGGATGATCTCTGGTCCATTTGGTGAGAGGTGGGTAATCTGGATCAAAGGTTGGATCTAACTCAGCATTTATCATTTCTTCTGGTTCGGACTGGATTTCATAGTCGTAAGACATATCAGCATGCTCCCCCTCGATAGATGAGCTTTCAGGAATGCTTTCCGAATCTTGAGCTTCAGAGGTTTCTTGTGGTGCTGGGCTTTCGGGCGTTGATGCACCTTCGGATGGTGAGGCACTTTCGGTTGGTGAAGTGCTTTCAGGAGCAGTTGGAGACCTTGGCTCCCCCTCGACATGTGAGGTTGGTGTTGGGTTTTGAGCATTCTAACACTCCTAGGTGTACATGCAACCATAAATACCATGGATCTATGTTTTCTCTATTATACATGCAAATAAGAACATCCAAGATATAATCCTAATCTAGCATACAAAACAATGAGTGTAACAAGCTAGAATACATACCTCTTTGATGTAGAAAGTCTTCATGAAGCTTGAGTGCCTAGCCCCAATAGTGTGGAAGCCTCAAATGGAATCACAATCACCAAAACACTTAGAATAACTTGAGAGAATTCTACAACTCATGAAATCGGCTAGCCCTTTCACTTCACACACTAGTGGCCGATTTTGGTCAAGAATAAGATGCTTATATAGTTAGGGTTACACCATGTAAACCCTAATTGACATGGCCTTTCATTTCCATGATCCATGGGTACAAATACACCATGGAGCATCCATGGACCATCCTATGGGTTTTAACCCAACTTGATTATCCATGGAGCATTAGCCCACTATACAAGTATGGATGATTTACACAATCAACCCATATATTTAATTAGTCTTCTTTTGATCACTTAATTAATCCTAGATTGATTCTTGATCAATACTAATTAAATAATCTTATTATTCTTATTATTAATATAATAGAACTTATAATATATTAATAACCCTAAGTGTCATATTTCTCTCATTATAGTCTATCCAAGTGCATGATGGTATGCAACCCAAATGGACCATACCGGGTCGTGTCAAGTCTTACCAATTATAGTTATGGACTTAGACATTAATCCAATAGTCTCCTACTTGGATAAGTCTAAAACTATTATTGCGTATGACTTCAGGAACCAACTGGCAATCGTAGCTCTCAAAAGCTTCTGTTGAACTCTGACCTTGTAGATGAACTCTGACCTTTTTCAATGACTTGTCCATTAGATAAGGGATCATATATTCCTCCATTCTAGATATCGTGTGGAATGAGACATGGATTATAATCATTCTCTCTGTCCATTTGTTGTTTCCCGATTTTCGATTTATGACGACTGACTAATTGAACAAATCAAATCAGTCCTGGCCCGGCCGAGCACTTCCATTTGTCATCATCAAATCACTGAGGGGCCCACAGATATCACTTTTATCCCGAAGGTAAAAGGAACGGATAAAATTCGACTCATATGGCTTGTTCTACTACTTGTTGAATCATACACAAAGGCACGTTTTGTAGCACCGAGTTACCAAATGCGTTTTCGTGCAATCAATGTACTATCAACTCATAGTAACAACTCATATCTCTAGGTTTGAAGAATATAAGATATTATCGTCTCATGATCACTCGTGATAAAATCCATGAAGTGATTCAAATGAGCGTGGGTTGAATCCAATACTCAGAACTTATGAGCACTCATGAGTGTTGTAGCCCTTTGTCCAACACCTTAGACCTCTACAAGTCAACCCATGACAGTCTTAATTCATATCTACTTCCAACATATGACCGACTGTGGATGGTTTGAATAACTTAGTCATTCCGGAAGAATAACCCAGTTTATTCGGTAAGTCAAAACATGCAAAATGAAACACAATAATAATTGAATCTAATATGGTATCAACCCTTTGAACATAAATAAAACACCTTTTATTTATCACCATATGATTACACATTATTCATTGTATACTGTTTCAGCTATCAACTTTATTCTTGAATTTAAAACAATAGTTGTCCCATGCTCCAAGCATGTACACTATGTTTTCTTAAACACTAGTCATGCCACACACCATGTATGCATACTATGTTTGTCTATGATCTTTACTTTGTGAACTAGATCAATTGAACATAACTTCAATGATTCTCTTTTCACACTCCCAAATCCTTACTGCAAATGCAAGAATTCCAAATTCATGCCATTTACTGAAATCTGTAACGATTATGCACAAACTTACAAAGACTTGGCAACAATCATTACAGAGTATTCCAAAGGAGATCAACTCCTTGGAAATATCCTTCTTGCATTAAGTTTCCTTAATCTTACACAGATTGAAAATTCTAACTTTGAAACATTTCCAGATTCCATTTTGACTATCACTTCTGAACAAGAGTTGCCTCCTTACAGATTATGTCAATATGGTCCTTCCAGAATTATCACTATACTTCCGATTCTCCTTGAGTAACCAATCTTTGGTAAACCTTAGATTGTCCTCGACAATTGTTTAATCCTTTTAGTCATATCCAGTTCTAAACCTTTTCCCTTCTTAATGCCCCCAAGCATTTGGAAAATTTTAGAACGGATGATTATAGCACATGTAATCGATCCTATATCTGAAGCATATGGGACACGATTCATGATGTCTCACATAAAGACTAAACCAGTCTTTTGCTATAATATGTCCATTTCAATTTGCCAAGTTCTCATAATCCAGATTATGAAAAGGGATGCCGTAATCATAACCGAATTTTAGAATGCAAATAATGGACCCATGTACAGAATTTACTTATGTTGAGCCATTCCAACATGAAATTTATATATATATCCTTGACTAAATGATTAAAACCTCACGATCTAAGCTTATAGATTTGAGATGAAGTATAATTTCCTCTCCCTTAATTATAGCAAAACAACTCTTTCCCAATTGAAACTTTTGTTTTCTATAATTAACATTGCTAACTTGCAATACTTATCATAATTATCATGCTCCCACTAACATGATGATTATTAGCATATCACTTATGCTCCCACTAGCTTTAACATGTACTCAGAAATCAGCTGGACTTCTAGAAATCAATACTTCATTGACTTTCTTACCAAAGTTCAGATTTCTGATGCTAGATTGTTTTGATAAAACTTTATCAAAATCATACACCTTCCCTTAGATAGCACACTTGTGTGTCTAAACAATTATGAAGAGGGATGTCGTAATCATAATGGTTAGACCTTTTTGCCACTTCTCACAAGTCCAGGTTAGTGTGCCGGTAAACCACACATGCTCCACTAACGACTTTGAGAATGCAAATATCACATTTGCTATCTAGATAAAATCTACTTAGTGAAAGAGTTTCCTCACCATCATTTTCATGAATCGGAGAGAAACCTTATGACACTTAGATTTAATGGTGTATGTGATACCAGTCAAAACCATAGTCACAAGGCAAGGATAATGACAAATCTAGACTCATATGGACTAAACTCAATCTTAATTTCTTGCCACCTGGTAGCTCATGGGCCTGCCATTGCTTCCAAGTTGTTGTGCAACAAATTGAGAACTCTAAGAACTCATATGCAAAGCCAACTTTAACTGGAATGGGCACAGAATATGTCAACACGATAGGTTATAAACCTCAAGTCGTGTGCTAGTGAAGAAATTTAGGTTTTATTCTTGATTAGTTCTTGAGACTTTCAAGACCTTTAAGACTCCCACTGTCCTCATGACCTATAAGACTCCCTTGTCAAACATCCAAGAGATAGTGCAGATTCCAATCAAGACAAACACTTCACACAATTGGCCTTAGTTGATCTTTGTTTTATCCAAAACATCACAACTTAGCAATTTCAAATGTACAAGAGTAGAAAACTTTTACTCTTACATTTGACAAGTGTTTTAAACCTTCTTTGAGACATGTCACTCAAGTTACAATCTTGGAGTATGACTCTAAGACTTGTATTGGAACGAAGTATGACTCATCTTCTTGATTTAACCATTTCAACAATTCAAGATCCCTCTTCTGAGTCATAAGAATGCACTAAGATTTCCTTAGAGAACTAATTGTGCTATGGTTTCTTAATCATTAAGATGATCACAAAACTGATACTAAAGTACTCTCCCATCTTTTCAGATTTGAGAAACTTTTATCCTTCTGCCTAAGTTGATTCTTCTTATTCTCTCTGCCATACATTGGAACCTTTTCCAATGTCTCAGAGTTACACTTAAGCTTGTAAGTATAATCATATTTACTGAACTTTAGTAAACTATGACGAATAGTCTTATCAATCTTTTGTGGTGGACTTAACCAGTGCACAAGACTATGTACTCGATCCCTTAGTCCATTACTTGACTCACACATCCATGTGAATAAGTAATTAGTCTTAATTTTCCAAAAGTTGAAAGTTCTCATTCATCATGCTATACAACTTGCATGATTCCAAGTTCCAGTCCAATTGAAACTTGGGTGATGGAAATCTTTCCTGATTTGGTAAATCTAGACATTACCACAAATGAAAGAATCAATTTCATATTTCCACTCTTGCTCTTAATGGAATCATATAAGCAACAATTTTTCCTCAAAAGCCATTGTAAGGATATTTTAAAATAAATAAAATCAAAAAATTTTCTTTTATTTTAAAACTTTGCGGAAAAACTTATCCTTACAATCCATATGAAAACTTGTTGTTATCTATTCCTTAAGCAATATCTCATAACTCCTAAGAAGTAGCTCAAGAATCCGATTTTTCAAACTATGCGATAGAAATCCATCTATGCGATCAGATTCAGCATATTCTTTCTTTAAGTTTCTTCACTTTTCCTTTGATTCTTAAAACATCACCATGTGACCCAGTCACATCATGTATCAAGAATCTCAGAATAGAAACTTAACAGAGTTAGATAGTGGAATTTACCTGAAGTAGAGTCAAACTTATCGACTTTAACATCCTTAGGTAAATTTGGCAGCTTCGCAACCAATGCCCCTTCCTTTGGCAATATAAACATATGGAACCTTTGATAATGGTACACGAGACTATCATAGACTTAGCTTTTCTCTTTACCATTTGGTCAACCGAGTTGACTATGGTCGATCCCTTTCCACTGGGAAGAGAGAGCTTTACTAGATATCATTGTCAATGTCCATGAAGTTTAGGAAGTTGATCTTAGCAAATGGATAAGATCATTAAGGGTCTTGTCATAGTCTGTTTCATAGGTGTCCCAAAGGAACTCACTATGTGACTTAGAAAGTGATTGAACCACCAACTTTCTCAAGACTTTGACACCCAACTCTCCCGGCTTGTCAATATGTGACTACATCTCCAAGATGTGTTCACACCTAGACCTTGCCTTGCCAATAGGGCTTGAGTGACCTTAAACTTTTCAAGAACTTGTGGGTTAGGGAGATTAGTTGGAGGAGGAGAAAGAAGTATGATATCCATGGGACATCATCTTCATTAGGAAACCTTGTTTCAAGAGATTTGGGAAGATCATAGGTGTCTAAACCAGACATCTTTTGGGAGATATTCAAGATAGTTGATTTTAAGTCCTTAATATGACACCCAATATGAAATATTAAGGCTAGGACCCAAAAAACTATTTTATAACTTAGAAGAGGTATGACGTAATCCACACTATAAAATATTTGAAGGTAGGTGAATGACGATTCACCAATTTCCACAAAGATAAACGAAATGTATTATTAGGTTTTAATTGGTTTTGAAACTCCTAGATCTTTGAGATTCATTGAACTGTTCAAAGGCATGTTTCAATCTCGAGTGTGCCCTTCAGGTTTTGTGACTGGGATGCCGAGGATCACAAAACAAGGTGTGAAGTAACCATGCAAATTACTTGGTACCCTTAAGTGTTTACCCCTTAATCGATGTGCCGGTTAACCACACACGCTCCATCGATACTATGATAAACATTAACTTACCCTTTGCCTACCTTGTTAAATACGCGTTAGTGTGCCGGTTAACCACGCACGCTCCACTATCCGACTTAAACAAAGTGCAAAGTGTAATTTCATGGATTAGCACGTTATTCACATTTTTCCTAAGTAACTAAGATTAGGTATTATTAAGAGTTTAGTTACTTAGTATTATCATTAATACTTTTAATGAAGGGAGAATTCTAGTCCTGTCAAACCCGTTCGGCTAACGACCCTCCACCAGTCAAGCAAGCGGTGGGTGAGAGTGGACACCCATTAAGTTGCCATTTTATAGGCAACAACCTTATACCCACCTTATAGACTGGCTTCGTGAATGAGGCGTACTAGCGGTAAGACTGACTTTACTCTTATACATATATATATTATTAACTTATAATATTATAAAGTATTAGGGTTGAATTTTAACTTTTAAAATTCTAAGGGCTAACTTGGAATTAAAGTATTCATAAAGAAAACTTTTCAAATTCCAAAACTTGAGGGCAAGTTTTGAAACTATTCAAAACTAATTAATTCCATAACTTATGTGTTTAAAGTAGTTTTAATCCAAAAACTCTTCAAGTTCCATAACTTGAGGACAAGTTATGGAAGACTTTAAACTAATAAAAGAATTAACTTTTCTTTATTTTATAACTTATGAAATTAATTAAGGTTACACTTTATTTATTTTTATTTATTAATGAAGTGACTCTTGAACCTCCATAACTTAAGGACAAGACTCTTCATCTTTTGTAACCATTGCCAACTTTTATGAGTTTTATGAAACTTAAATGTGACTTTTCATATAACTTGAGGACAAGTTACTAAAACACATTTTAGAATCAACTCTTAGATTAATTTGGATTGAAAAACACATAATCAATTAACTTTTCTATTAATCTAAGCAACTCATAAGAACAAGATAATTCAAATCAAACTTTTTCATGTAATTAGCCTAATCACTAAACTAATTCAAAACATGAATCTATTGACAATTATCTTTGAAATTGGATTAGCATGAACATTACCACATGAAAAATAAGTTTATAAGTTCAAAAACAACTTAGGGTAATGTTCCTAGTCCATTTCTAGCCAAAAACCTCGAAAATATGCTGTCTGGGGCTCCTACTCGGCGAGTGCATGAACCTACTCGGCGAGTAGGATGATTTTACTCATGGACTCGGCGAGATCATCAGTGGACTCGGCGAGTCCAGTGCCCAGAAAGCCAGAAAATCAAGTTTTTCAGCATTTTTCAGCAATTTGCATCAAGTATAATAGAAAACAAGCCTAGGCTCTGATACCACTGTTGGGTTTTGAGCATTCTAACACTCATAGGTGTACATGCAACCCTAAATACCTTGGATCTATGTTTTCTCTATTATACATGCAAATAAGAACATACAAGGTATAATCCTAATCTAGCATACAAAACAATGAGTGTAACAAGCTAGAATACATACCTCTTTGATGTAGAAAGTCTTCATGAAGCTTGAGTGCCTACCCCAATAGTGTGGAAGCCTCAAATGGAATCACAATCACCAAAACACTTAGAATAACTTGAGAGAATTTTACAACTCATGAAATCGGTTATCCCTTTCACTTCACACACTAGTGGCCGATTTTGGTCAAGAATAAGATGCTTATATAGTTAGGGTTACACCATGTAAACCCTAATTGACATGGCCTTTCATTTCCATGATCCATGGGTACAAATACACCATGGAGCATCCATGGACCATCCTATGGGTTTTAACCCAACTTGATTATCCATGGAGCATTAGCCCACTATACAAGTATGGATGGTTTACACAATCAACTCATATATTTAATTAGTCTTCTTTTGATCACTTAATTAATCCTATATTAATTCTTGATCAATACTAATTAAATAATCTTATTATTCTTATTATTAATATACTAGAACTTATAATACATTAATAACCATAAGTGTCTTATTTCTCTCATTATAGTCTATCCAAGTGCGTGATGGTATGCAACCCAAATGGACCATGTCTGGTCGGGTCAAGTCTTACCAATTATAGTTATGGACTTAGACATTAATCCAACAGTTGGCTGGGTTGATGACGGTTGATCCTCCCCCTCGACTGAAGCATTGTTTGATGGAGGTTCGTCAGAACTTGATCCTCCTTCATTCATTCTCCTGGCAGCTTCTTCAACAATTTGTTTCATGTGATCTACCTTATTGTCTGCTGCACCTACTTCTGAGAGAGTGGCTTTCTCTGGTTCGGCAAACAGCTCCATAAACTTCTTGAATAGATTAGCGATCGAGACCGTGACTTGGCCAGTTTGAGGAAAGATTTCCCCAACTATGTCTTCATTGGCCTTTAGCTTTTTGACATAGCTATCATCAAAAGTCACGTAGTAAGTTTCTTCGATTTTTCTCGAACGCTTGTTTAATACCCTGTACGCTTTAGAAGTCAGAGAATAGCCCAGAAATATTCCTTCATCGGCTTTGACATCGAACTTGTTGCGGTGTTCCTTAGAGTTAAAGATGAAACACCGTGAGCCGAACACGTGGAAAAATTTCACAATGGGCTTCCTATTGTTGAGAATCTCATAAGGAGTGAGCGTGAATCTCTTGTTGAGATATGACCTGTTCTGTGTAAAACAAGCAGCAGAAATAGCATCAGCCCAAAAATAAAGAGGTAAGGAAGCGAAACTTAGCATGGTTCGGGCAGCTTCACACAAAGAACGGTTTCGTCTTTCGACAATGCTGTTTTGTTGAGGTGTGTAGGGAGCTGAGAAGTTGTGACTAATTCCCTTTTCTACCAGGAATTCTTCAAATTCTCTATTTTTGAATTCCAGACCATTGTCGCTCCTGATGTTGCGAACGACCTTCTTCAGCTGAACTTCAATCTGCTTGATGAACACCTTTAGCTTGTGAGTCGCTTCAGATTTAAGCTTTAGAAAGAACACCCATGTAAACGCAAAAAGTCATCAACAATAACAAGAATGTACTTGCTACCACCGATGCTTTCGATAGATGATGGACCACATAAATCAATATGAAGTAATTCAAGTGGTTCAACAACTTTAGTGTTTATTATAGATGGATGACTTTGACGACTCTGCTTCCCCATTTCGGATGCAGCACACAAATGATCTCTATCGAACTTGAGCAGTAGAAGACCTCGAACATGACCTCCAGTAACAAGTTTGTTGATATCTTTGAAGTTGAGATGAGAGAGCCTTCGGTGCCACAGCCAGCTTTCGTCAGATTGTGCTTTTGATAACAGGCAGATAGCTGGGTTTCCTTTGATGGGTTTGAGGTTTAGAGGAAATATTTCACCCTTATGCTCCGATTTGAGAATAACTCTTTTCGTCTTCTTCTCAATTATTTATGAACCCTTATCGTCGAATGAGACTTTGAGACCGGTACCTCCAACAAGCTGAGATACACTGATGAGGTTGTGTTGTAGCCCTTCCACATATGCCACCTTCCTTATCGTGAAATCACCATTAGTAATCATTCCATAGCCTTTTATGGTGCCGAAGGAGTTGTTTCCAAACTTGACGTTTCCACCATTTGAAAGAGACCGGTATTCCCTCAGTTCTTCCTTCCTTTCTGTCATGTGACGCGAGCAGCCACTATCAATGTACCATTCTTCGTCAAACTGTTTGTCACTAATAACCTGCAAAAATTAAGCAGATTTAGGAACCCAAAGTTTCTTGGGTCCTCGTGAGCCTTTCACAGGTACAGGAATAGTAAGAGAGATGTCAACAAGATATGTTTGTTTTATTAGTGTTGTTTCATCTTTCTTTTTGATGGTAAAAACTTTAATTTTATTAGGATTTGGTGCTTTCGGTTTTGACTCTGGTTCAACCACTGAAACTTTCTATTTTCCTTTTTGTTCAGCTGATGATTGAGATTTTTTAGAAGAAACAGAATGGAGTTTGGAACGAGGTGAAGAAGAATTGGAAGAATTAGAAGAATTGGATGAGTGAGAATGAGAGGGCTTAAATTCAGATGACTTCTTGGCTGGAGACTCTAGGTGACCCTTTTGCTTTTGATCATTGGTAGGACCAACCTTATAGTTTTTATCTCTTTCGATTTCAGAACCGAACCTTTGCTTTCGGTTGGAATTATTTTCTGAACCGAACCTTTGCTTTCAGTTGGTTTCTTTCTCTGAACCGAACTTCTGCTTTCGGTTGGAGTCATTCTCAGAACCGAACCTTTGCTTTCGGTTCGAATTATTTTCTGAACCGTACCTTTGCTTTCGGTTGATGTTTTTCTCCGAACCGAACCTCTACTTTCGGTTATTGTGGCTCTCTTGTGATTCAACAGGATTTTTCTCAGACTTTAGGTTCTTGTCTTGATGTGAGAAATAAGCATTCTGGGATTGCCAGAACTGTTTTCTTTCAGAGAGATTCTTCCTATATCTCTGATTCCTTTGACGTTTTTGATTTCTTATCTGTTTCGGTTGATGATGGATGTTAGCTTTCGGTTTCGGTTTTTCCTTGGCTGGTTCACTCTGAATTGATGAAGTTTCACTTGAAGATGTGACTTCTTTTGTAGGACTTCCTTTTTCTTGAGGAACATCTTTCGTACCGCTAGTACTTGGCACATCGAAATTATCAGGTTTATTCAAGGGTTCTGGCACGTATCTGCCTTTGCTTTTCCATGAGGTCCTTTCAGACAAACCTACTGTTTCATCAGCATTATCGATTGGAGCTGACCAGAAGAACTCATTGCAGCCATCAGCATTGTCTTCGTTTACAATAGCTGTGAGTTCAGCAGTCTGATGTTCGGTTACGCCTGTGACCTTGTATACCTGATTTGGTGTGGTTCTGACCTTTTGATATACTACTGCCTTTTCTGCAAGAATCGGGGACTTTTGTTGGGACATACGAGCGAACTCTACTGAATTTTCTGAAATTAGATTCTTGTGGTTTTCAGGTTCGCTTTTTACAAATTCTGAACAGTCAACCATGTCCTATACAGAAATTTCACTCATATTGTCGTCCTCATTAAGCTCAGATGCATTTTCAACATCAATTTTGTTTTCTGAGCTCAAGTTGGCGTTCAAAGAGTCAAATTTTTGTATGGTTTCGGTTCTTAGTTTCAGTTTATCATTTTCATCCAAAAGGTTTTTAAGCATGTCCTTATGGTCCTTGGATTTAATGAAAGATTCTATTTTGTCCAGTCCATACATATGGGTCGGATTAACGTCCTCAGATGATATCACACTCTCACAATTATACGCTTCAGCATCAATTTCATCCTCCTTAAACTCAAGGAAGGACAAAATCATGCGATGAATCTTTTGTCCTATTTCACAATCCAAATGAAGCTGAGTAATATTAGTATAAAGACGTTTAGCAATCAAACAAAAAACATTTCGCTGTTTTAAAAGCTTTAGATTGTCTCTTTGCAAATAAATGTTTTCATCTTTTGTTTTGATTAATTCCGACTCCTTCAGTTCAATCCACATGCGCCGTTCCTCACTCTTCGAAGACACCCTGCTTAATTGGTCAGTTAGGTTAGAATTGGTGACTCGAGTTTGAGTTAAACTACTATCTAGATGAGAGATTCTTGAATTAACACTTTTTAGTTCTTTTTCATATGAGCTTTGTGGGACTTTAAATGAGACAAAGATGGATTCTACCTTCTTGATCAGTTCATCGAGCTCGTTGAACTGCACGCTGAGCGGTTTGGCTATAAAGCACAAGTTCTGCTGCTCCTTCGGTTCATTATCCCCGCCATCAGTGTTGTATCCCCTCATCTGAGATACGTCAGACACCATCAAGCATCTTCCTCCACTGCTTTCTTCTTTGGCCACATAAGCCTTTCCATGAGAAGGCTTCCTCACTTCATCATCTTTAGAGTCGGTTGACCAAACCTCCACGCACCGAACTCGTCATCAGCAACCGAACCCTGTACAATTAGAGCATTCATAGAAGGGTTAGCGGTAGATTTCTCCTTCCTGATCTCATCAAGCTTTTTCTGCAGCCAAGCTTCCTCATCCTTTTCAGCCATCTTTTTAAGGACACAATCCTTTGCATAGTGGTTCTTTCCTCCACAATAGTAGCAGCTTACTCCAGAATCACCCTCAACCTTCGGTTCCTTCTTTGACTCTTTAACCTTCGGTTCATCTTTAACTTTCTCTGAGCTATAACTCCCCTGCCAGTTTCTGTTCTTGTTAGTGGGGAATCTCTTCTTGATGAACCGCTTGGGGTTCGACACCATCATAGCAAAGTCCTCAGAAGTGAGGTCATAGTCCTCCAAATTGAGGTCTTCGTCCTCCATCACAGCTTTACTTTTGGATAGGAGGGCCAACGAACCTAGGCTTGAAACCACACTTTTCTCCTGCAACACGATCTTCTCCTGAGACTTCAAGATGCCCACCAGTTTCGCCAAAGAGGAGGATTTAAATTGTTCGTGGGCTTTAACTGTGGACACAACTTCTCTCCACTCTGATCTGAGACCATTTAAGAACGTAACCTTCTGCTCAATAAGCTTCCTTTTGATGTCATGTTTGATCATCTTGCTAAGAAGATGATTGAAGCGATCGAACGTTTGGGTCACAGTTTCTTCGGCTCCTTGCTTGAATTCACCAAACTCGGACAAGAGTAAGGTTTGAATGGAGTGTTCAAGATCTTCGTCTGTAGAGTACAATTTACGTAACCTGTCCCATATCTCTTTTGCCGTCGTGCATGAACTTACCAACCTGAAAGTATCGGACTGAAGGGCGAATCTGATCAATCTTAACGCCTTGATATTACACTGAAATTTATCTTTTTCATCTTGCGCAATATCTTTAACATCTTTCAGAAGATCATTATACTCCTTTTGAGTTTTAATAATCCTTGAAGTTGTAGAATGAGAAAACGGTCCAGAAACAATTGCTTCCCAGATGAGGTATCCATTATCCTCAGATCCTATAACATAATCTTCAAAGTGATGCGCCCAGACTTCATAATCATGGGTGTACAGGATGAGAATCTTCGTGGTTGATCCAATGTTGTTCGAAATATTGATGGGATTCGATTGCGACTCGTCCATAATGATCGAATAACATGTTCAAAGATCAGACTTGTAATAAATCAAATTAGGGCAAAACAATAAATATCGAGATATGTCAATAATGAGATGACGGCTCAATAAATATCAATAATTGCGGAATAACCCTAATCAAAACCTTTTTCCACAGAAAAGAAGTGTATTGATTACACAGCCTCCTGCTCTGATACCAATTGATAAGTTTAAAATCTAAACTTGAAGATCGATTAGATCTATAAAACAGGTAAAGAAATAAATAAGTAAACATCAAGAACACTCGAATGAATCAAACGTGTCGAATGATTATAAAACAATCCTCAGAAGAGCTCGATAAAGAACTTCTATTGTAGAAGATTAGGGTTTACAAGAACGATGAAAGAAATCTTTAATGCTATCGTAATGCTATCAATCGATCTATCAAACGTTAACCTAATATGCATGCAAGCACATTATTATATACTAAACCCTACACCTCACGGTTGGACAGGCCCAAACCGGAGTTCAAAACATTGGACTATTAACCGAGCCCAATGACGCAATACAAACAAATCTGCTACCCAACACTCTACAATTGGTATCAGAGCAGGATTCAAACTGCATCGATCTGACTTTCGTGTTAGAATCATTTTCTTTTTGAGTAGTAACTTTATTCAAAATTTTCCATGCCTTTTGGTTTTGAAAAACACATTTGATCTTCAGATTTGAATTGATTCTGCCTTTGAATTGTTTACTCGAGTCATCGATTAGCAATTTGTGATCATTTCAGTCGATTAATTCTCAAATTCATCAAGTTTTTCAAGCGTTCTGAAATTTTCATGTTCATCAATGGCGAACTTCAACATGAATACAATGGCTTCTTTCTCTCATTTGCTTGCTTCTTCAACCAAAATTCCGATGTTAATCCCTGAATACTATGATCAATGGGCCGATAGAATGGAGGATTACTTAAATGGAATAGATGAAGAACTTTGGAATTGTATCAATGGAACAGTTCAAGCTCCTGCTAATGTTCAGTCAATTGGACCATCTACTACTTCTGCTGAAGTTGCTGAACAACAAAATCGTTTGAAGAAGAATGAAAAGAGATGCATGAGGGAACTAAGAGGTGCTCTACCTCTTGTGGATTACAATTACATCCGTAGTTGTAAAACAGCCAAGGAGATCTGGATCACTCTGAAAGAGAAGTATCAAGGTAGCGAAAAGACGACGATCAACTTTGTGAAGCAATGTCTTGTTGAACTGAAAGAATTCAGAGAAAAGGATACAGAAACTCTTGAAAGTTACTATGATCGTCTGAATGAGCTTGTGTATCGCTACAATAGGTATGGAATCACTAGGTCTCTCATGGAGTTCAACTTAACATTCATGATGGGCCTTCGCAAGGAATGGCGAAGTGCAAGTATGATGATTAAGAATCAACAGAGTTTTGATACAACCAGCTTGAATGGTCTCTACAATCAGCTGAAACACATGAAAGTGAAGTTTCAGAAATGTATGAAGAATCAAAACAAAGTATAGGAGGACCTTTGGCTCTTGTTTCAAAGGTATCAGAAGTCGAAATTAATGAAATAGATGGTTTAGACAATGAAGGTTTCTTAATGAACTCTGATGATGAAGCTGTGGCATTCTACTCAAACAACAGAGTTAAGAAATTTTTCAAAAAGCCTTTTAATCCAAAAGGAAAGGCAAATGATGCGAAGAGTGGAGTCGCAAAAGCTGGAGGAGAGGAGAAGAAGAAAATGGAAAAAGTTGATGAAAAGCAAAAAGATGCGAAGGATGTGAAGAAACTGAAAGGTGATTCTGGAATCTACTATCACTACTGCAATGGTAGGAATCACTTCGCAGCTGATTGCATGTTGTGAAAGAAAGAGGAGAAAAAGAAGAAAGTAAAAGATGAAGCTTACTATTCGGAAAAGATTGAAGAGTTGTGTGCAAAGACAAAAGGAATGTCACTAGTTGCGAAGGGTGAGTCTGATGACGAAGAGAGTGGAACATATCAGATCTGGTCTTCGGGATCTAATGACGAAGAAATGAGGCATCCAACTCATGGAGCTATGTTCGCAAGCTTTGAAGAAAATTGCGATGATGATGTTTTAGGTCGGTGCTTCGTATCCAAATCAACAGACAAATCACCAAGGTACGTGCTATTCTTGAATCTTTTAATATTCCTGTATCTGCTTATGATGCTAAAATTACTTCTTTTGATGATACTGTTGCTTATTTTGATTCTGTTATTGTGTCTGCTAGTACTGAAGCTCAAAATTTAAATATGCAACTAGTTGAGACACGAAGAGAGTTAGAAATAAAACGAAGCAGAGTAGACAAACTTGAACTACAAATCAAAAATGTAAATTGTGATAGGGACAATCTTGGAAATGAAGTTAGGTTGTTGCTAGCACAAAGAAATATATATTGTAACTCTGCTAAGCGTTTGTATGCAAAATTAACTGCTTTACAACATTCATCTGATATTAGCAAAGAACAACATAGGAAACTTTTACCTTTTCTTGAATATGATCGTGAAAAAGTTGATGTTGTGTCTTATGATTGCGAAAACACAATTGCTCAATTTGACAAAATACCTGATGATAGATTCGCATATGGTATTGTTAAAATTGATGAATTTTTGAATGCTGATGAGTTGGTTAGTATTGTCAATGAAAGTTTGACAAAGAATGAACAAGTGAAAATCTTAAAGAAAACCGAAACCTCAACTCTTGATTCTCAACTCAATTATGCTGATGTCGATGACAATTTAGATAATGTGAGTGAAATCAGTGAGATTGAATAGGAAGAAGAGGTTGATTGTTCTTAATTATCAGTCATTAATATCACATCTAATATCAAAGGTAAAGAAATTATAGTTGATTCGATAGTCAAAGATGAAATTGAAAAACCCTCTACTTCGCAACATTGTAATTTTGATAATGTGGAAGTTGAAAGCTAGAAGTCTGATGACACTGATGAAAACAAAGAAGATGTGATGGATTCACATGAAATACCTCCACGAGTTGTGGTTGATCAAGTGTTTGGAGATACAAAAGAATTCGACAAAATTCTAAGTGACAAAGGTGCACATTATTTGGAAACTAACACTGTGGTTTATCCAAATTTTATATGCATTGATAACACCATTTTTCCAAATCAAATTTTTGTCACTACTGGGAATGCTGAGAAAATTAACCCTGAATTCAACAAAATGGTTGAAAAAGATAATCAAAGGTCAACTCTTGAAGGTTTCTTCGCAAATCAAAACACAGTAGAAAACAATTTAACTCAAAATTCTTATGTTTTTCAAAGACAAAAATCATCACAAAAATGGGTGGTTAAAGGTGAAAAAGCAAACAAAGTTTTTGAAATAGTTGAAAACCATGTTGGATAAGGTGTCTAACTCCATAACTTATTTGGTATATACTTGACCCGACCCGGCATGGTCCATTTGGGTTGCACTTCACCCGAACTATTTATGGATAATTTTATGAGAATTATACACATATATTTATTAATATATTATAAGTTATAATATATTAATATGAAGTTATGTTATTTAATTAGTCTTAGTCTTAAATTAATTATGAATTAATTTAGAGATTAAAAGGAAGACTAATTAGATTATGGGCTATTAGTTTTATATGGTGTAGGCTAACACTCATTTGTTAATGGGCTAGGCTTATATGGAAGTCCATGGATGATCCATGGAGCTTTTAACCCATGGATCCTTGGAAAAGGAATGGTCATGGGTTATTAGGGTTTCACCCTAACCATGTACACTATATAAGCATGCTTATGTTGCATGAAATAGCCACTAGTGGGTGTGCTTGTGTGTGGCCGAAAATATAAGTGTGTGTACACTCTCTCAAAGTTTTCCAAGTGTTTGTGATGATTTGTGATTCCATTTGAGGCATTCACGTTATTGGTTCTTGGCTCTCAAACTCCAAAGAATCAATCTCATCAAAAAGGTATGTAATCTCATCTAACTCTTTTATGTTTAAATGTTCCCCATGCCATGTTAGATAGGTTATGAACCTTGGAAAATTATTATTTTGCATGTATTTAGACAAACATAGATCCAAGGTTTATTAGGGTTGCATGCACACTTAGGAAGTGTTAGATTGCTCAAAACCCAACAGCGGTATCAGAGCCCAGGCTTGCTTGTTTGATACTTGATGCAAAATAATAATAATAATAAAAAACAGAATTTCGACTTTTGCTGCTGGAAATGGACTAGAAAGATTACCCTAAACTGTTTTGGTGTTTTAAAACTTGTTTTAGTTGGTATAATGGTTGTTCTAATCCATTTACAATAGCATATATCAAAATTTCATGATTTTTAAGTGTTCATATAATTCTTGAAATTTTGATGATCATGTTCATGTTCTTATGAATTTAGAAGATGGTAGGAATTAATTGCTGAATTGTTTGGAATTAATTCTTGATCATTTATGTGTTTTAATGGACTCCATAATTTGTCCTCAAGTTATGGATATCCAAAGGTCACTTTTCTTTAACACACATTTAAACACATAAGTTACATGAAAATGAAGAGTCTTCATTTTTATGAACCTTTAATTCGTAAGTTATGGAATGAAAAGTTTTTGGATAGTTACAAAACTTGCCCTCAAGTTTTGGAATTTGTAATGTTTCACACACTTTAATAAACTTTAATTCCAACCCTTAGAGTTTTAATAGTTAAAATTCAACCCTTATACTATTTATAACATTAATGGTTAATTATTATATATATGTATAAGAATAAGTCGTTCTACCGTTAGTAGGCCTCATTCACGAAGCCGGTCTATAAAGTGGGTATAAGGTTGTTGCCTATAAAATGGCAACTTAATGGGTGTCCACTCTCACCCACCACTTGCTTGACTGGTGGAGGGTCGTTAGCCGAACGGGTAGGACGATGACTTTAAATCGTCATTAAAAGTATAATGATTATTATAAAGTAACTAAACCTTTTTAATTCCCAATCTTAGTTATTTTAGGAAAAATGTGAACATGGTGCTAGTCCATGGAATTCACACTTTGTACCTTACCAAGTCGTTGGTGGAGCGTGTGTGGTTAACCGGCACACTAACTTGGACTAGTAAGGATCACGAAGGGTGACTTAATGTTTGTCATAGATCAATGGAGCGTGTGTGGTTAACCGGCACATTGATTAGGTGATAATATTAAGGGTACCAAGTGAATTAGCATGGTTATTCACACCTTGTTTTGTGATGCTCGGCATCCCAGTCACAAAACTTGAAGGGCACAATCGAGATTGAAACATGCCATTGAAAAGTTCAATGAATCTCAAAAGAATCTAGGAATTTCAAATCCAATTAGAACCTAATAATTCATTTTGTTTTTCATGGTGGAAATTGGTGAATCGTCATTCACCTACCTTTCAAATATATTATTACTTAGAGTACGGCATCCCTCTTCTAAGTATAATATATTGTGATTGGGTCCTAGCCTTAATATTACATTTCGGTGTCTTATTAAGGATTATATATATCTAATCTAAACTTGCTTTCTTCTTTCAGATGTCTTCCAACACTAATGCTTCAGGCTCTAACCCAACTGTTTCTTTCTCTCTCATGAATCTTTGTGGGAGGGTCATCTTTGATGGTTCCAACTTCATGGATTGGATTAGGAACATCCGGATGGTTACTCGTTATGAGGACAAGGAATATGTCCTCGATAAGGAGTAAAAAGAGCTTGATGAGTCTACTGCTACTCCTGAGGAGACCGCTGAATTCAGGACACATGAGAAAGATGCTACTAAGGTGGCATGTATCATGATGGCCACGAAGACAGCCGAGCTCCAAAAGTCATATGAAGATTTCTACCCTTTTGAGATGCACCAAGACCTGATGGAAAGGTACCATCAGAGTGCTCGTCAGGAGCGGTATGAAATAATCTCCTCCATAATAACTACCCGCATGAAGGACGGTGATTCTGTCATGGCTCACATGCAAAAGATGCAAAGGTATGTGGACCGTTTGCTGAAGCTGAATGTGAACATCCCTGAGGAGTTGGCAATTGACATCATTTTGCACGCCTTAACTTCTTTTTTGACCAATTTCGTATGACATATCATATGAACAAGGAGGAAGTTACCCTCAGCAAGCTTCAAGGACTCTTGAAGACCGCTGAAACCGGTCTTAAGGGCAAGGCGGTTGTTACCTCTACTACTCCTACTCCAACATCTACCCCTGTTTTGGCTATCGGGCAAGGCAAAGGGAAAAAGAGGAAGCACCCTTCGAAGGGTACCAAGGGAAAGTCTCTTGAAGGCTCCTCATCGAAGACCAAGAGCGGTTCTGTCACTCCTTCTGCCATTCCCAAGGATGTTGAATGCTTCTATTGCCATGAAAAGGCACACTGGAAGCGAAACTGCCCTAAGTACTTGCAGGATCTAAAGGATGGGAAAGTGAAACCCACCCATGCAGGTATTTACACTATATTGTCTAATTACTCAACATATTCTAACTCTTTGGTGCTTGATACAGGATGTGGTATTCACATATGTTCTGATTTGCAGGGCCTAAGAAGAAGTGAGGATGTGGAGCACGGGAAGATAAACTTGATCATGGGGAATAGGAAGGCTTCACCTGTTTCCAAGATTGGAGTTTATACTTTGTTGCTTAATAATGGGTTGAAATTAGATTTGAATAAATGTGTGTACTCATCTGAAATGGCGAGGAGTATTATTTCTTTTCATGCTTTGTACAAACAAGGTTTTACCTTTTCGTTTGATAATGAATGTGGTGGTATTAATTCTTTCTTTAAAAATGTGTTTTATTTTAAAGCGTTACCTTGTGATGGTGTGTATGAAACTGTGTCGATTGTAGACAACTTAGGAAATAATGTGTTGTATATTGATTCTTCTACTAGCCTAGATAAAGCATCATTGTGGCATTGTCGTCTTGGACATGTAAACAAGAAACGCATAGGCCAACTCCAAAAGAGTTGAGTCTTGGAGTCATTCGACCTTAAATCGGATGATAGTTGTGAATCTTGTCTACTTGGAAAGATGACAAAATCACCCTTCACTGGAACTTGTGAAAGGGGTGAGGGTTTGTTTGACCTAATACATACTGATGTATGTAGGCCATTCAAAACCGCCACAAGGGATGTTAATCGGTATTATGTGACTTTTTATTGATGATTTTAGTAGATATGGGTATGTCTACTTAATCAAACATAAGTCAGAAACCATTGAAAGGTTTAAGGAATTCAAACAGGAAGTAGAAAATCAATTGGGTAGGAACATTAAGATGCTTCGATCCGATCGAGGTGGTGAGTGTCTTAGTACCGAGTTCCTTGACTATCTTAAGGAGTGTGGGATTGTCTCACAATTGACTCCTCCCAGGACACCACAGCAGAATGGTGTAGCTTAGAGGCGTAATCGAACCTTGTTGGACATGGTTCGGTCTATGATGAGTCGAGTTTCGCTACCAATCTCTTTTTGGGGGTATGCCTTAGAGACTGCCGCCCATATCCTTAATCTAGTCCCTACAATGAAGGTTACCAAAACACCTCATGAGATGTGGACTGGGAAGGTTCCCAATTTAGACCACATCAAGATTTGGGGTTGCGAGGCTTTCGTGAGGCGTGAGACTCATGATAAGCTTGAACCCCGAAGTGAAAGGTGTGTTTTCATCGGCTACCAACAGAAATCCTTCGGTTACCTCTTCTACAGACCCAGTGAGAATGTGGTCTTTGTAGCAAGAAGAGGGGTCTTTCGTGAGAGAGAATTTATAAGCCAAGGAGACAGTGGGAGGCAAATTGATCTTGAAGAAATTCAAGAAGTGATTGGTGAAGGAACCTCAGACACTAGCAATCAACCTGAGGAGGAAACTCCTGTTGAGCAAGCTGACATGTCTGTACCTCCGAGGCGTTCCACACGGGTTAGGAACACACATGTAGATGTAATTTGTAAAAAGTTGAAAATAGTATATTGTATTCTTTCGCATTTTATGTTATTTTACTACGTCATTTTGTATGCGAGGTGAAAATGTATAGACATAGTATATTTTTTGTATGTTCCCTATAAATAGGGACTGAGGCTAGAAGTAGAGATAGACACGAAAGCGAAACACAAATCTCTCTTCTGCTTATTCTGTAATCAATCTTAATCAATATGAGATCTGATTAATATTTACTCTTTGTGTTCTTCATCTTCAATCGTTCAAATCTATCTTTTCTTTTCTCAATTCTCAATAACAATTCTCATCAATTGGTATCAGAGCAGGATTCAAACTGCTTAGATATGATTTTCGTATAAGAATCATTTGCTTTTTGAGTTGCAAAATATACTCAAAATTTTCCGCGCATTTTTGGTTTTGAAAATCACTTTTGATCTTCAGATTTGAATTGATTATGTATTTGAATTGTTAAGTCGAGTAATCGATTAGTGATTTGTGATAAATTCATTTGATCAAATTCTGAAATTCATCAAGTTTTCAAGTTTTCGGATATTTTCTGTGTTCATCAATGGCGAACTTCAACATGAATACAATGACTTCTTTCTCTAACTTGCTTGGTTCCCCAACCAAAATTCCGATGTTAATTCCAGAATACTATGATCAGTGGGCTGATAGAATGGAAGATTACTTAAACGGAATTGATGAAGAACTTTGGAATTGTATCGATGGAACAGTACAAGCTCCTGCTAATGTTCAACCAATTGGACCATCCACTGCATCTACTGATGTTGAAGAACAACGAAAACGACTGAAGAATAATGAAAAGAGGTGCATGAGGGAACTAAGAGGTGCTCTACCTCCTGTGGTTTACAATTACATTCGTAGTTGTAAAACAGCCAAGGATATCTGGAATACTCTAAAAGAAAAGTATCAAGGTAGCGAAAAGACGAAGATCAACTCTGTGAAGCAATGTCTAGTTGAACTGAAGGAATTCAGACAAAAGGATACAGAAACTCTCGAAAATTACTATGATCATCTGAATGAGCTTATGTTTCGCTGCAATAGGTATGGTATCACTAGATCTCTCATGGAATTCAATTTAACTTCATTATGGGTCTTCGCAAGGAATGGCGAAGTGTGAGCATGATGATTAAGAATCAACAAAGTTTTGATACAACTAAATTGAATGATCTCTACAATCAACTGAAAACACATGAATGTGAGGTCTCAGAAATGTATGAAGAATCAAAACAAGTTATTGGTGGTCCTTTGGCTCTTGTTTCAAAGGTATCAGAAACTGATGAAAAAGATGGTTCAGATGAAGAAGGATTTTTTATGAACTCTGATGATGAAGCTGTAGCATTCTATTCAAACAACAGAGTTAAGAAGTTTTTCAAAAAGCCTTTTAATCCAAAAGGAAAGAATGGTGATGCGAAGAATGCTGTCACAAGAACTGGAGGGGAGGAGAGGAAGAAAATGGAGAAAATAGATGAAAAACAGAAAAATGCAACTGAAGAGAAAAAGTTGAAGGGTGATTCAGGAATTTACTGTCACTATTGCAATGGTGCGAATCATTTCGCAGCTGATTGCATGTTGCGAAAGAAAGAAGAGAAGAAAGAGAAAGTTAAAGATGAAGCATACTACTCCGAAAAGATTGAAGAATTACGTGCTAAGACCAAAGGAGTGTCTTTAGTTGCTAAGGGAGAATCTGCTGAAGAAGAAAGTGGAACTTATCAGATCTGGTCTTTAGGATCTGATTACGAGGAAATGAGGCATCCCACACATGGGGCAATGTTCGCAAGTTTTGAGGATTGCGAAGAGAACATTTCAGGGCGATGTTTTGTATCTAAAACCACTGACAAGTCACCCATGACAACCAAGGTACGTGCAATTCTTGAATCTTTTAATATTCCTTTATCTGCTTATGATGCTGAAATAGTTTCATTTGATGATACTGTGGCTTATTTTGATTCTGTTATTGTGTCTGCTAGTAATGAAGCTATGAAATTAAATTTGCAACTAAGTGAGACACGAAGAGATTTAGAAATAAAGAAGAGCAGAGTGGAAAAACTCGAAATGCAAGTCAATAATATAGACTGTGATACAAATAATCTTACAAATGATGTTAGGTTGTTGCTATCACAAAGAAACATATATTGTAATTCAGCAAAAAGATTGTATGCAAAATTAACTGCTTTACATCTTTCTTCTGACATTAGTAAAGAACAACATAGGAAACTTTTACCTTTTCTTGAGTATGAACGTGAAAAAGTTGATGTTGTTTCTTATGATTGCGAAAGTACAATTGCTCAATTTGACAAAATACCTGATGATAGATATACATATGGTATGTCAAAATTGATGAATTTTTGAATGATGATGAGTTGGTTAACATTGTCAATGAAAGTTTGACAAAGAGTGAACAAGTGAAAATCATAAAGAAAACCGAAAATTCAACTCTTGCCTCACAATTAAATTATGCTGATATTGATGGAAATTCTGATAATGTGAGTGAAATCAGTGAGATAGAAGAGGAAGAAGAGGTTGATTGTTCTCAATTGTCAATCATTAATATCACATCTAAGATCAAAGGTAAAGAAATAATAGTTGATTCAATAGTAGAGGATGAAATTGATAAACCTTCAACTTCGCAACATTGTAAGTTTGATAATGTGGAAGTTGAAAGCTGGAAATCTGATGACACTGATGAAAACAAAGAAGAACAGAAAGTTTCAACTGAAACACCTCAAAGGGTTGTGGTTGATCAAGTGTTTGAAAATACAAAAGAATTTGACAAAATTTTAAATGACAAAGGTGCACATTATTTGGAAACCAACACAGTGGTATATCCAAATTTTGTATGTACTGATAAAACCATTTTTCCAAACCAAGTTTTTGTCACTACTGGAAATGCTGAGAAACTTCATCCAGAGTTCAATAAAATGATTGAAAAAGATAATCAAAAGTCCACGACAGAAGGTTTTTTCGCAAATCAAAACACAGAAGAAAACAATTTAACTCAAAATCCTTATGTGTTCCAAAAACAAAAATCATTACAAAAATGGGTGGTTAAAGGTGAAAAATCAAACAAAATTTTTGAAAAAGTTGAAAACTCAAAGGTTGAAGTGAAACTAAATTCACATGAATTCAAATTGATGGTTGGAAATTATTCAACAGAAAATAATGTTTCAAAAAGAAAAGCAAGAAAAGCAATATTCTGGCAAGTTGTGTCTAATGAAAAATCAAGAGATGAAAAAGAACAAATTTAAAAAACATCATCAAAATTTCAAAACAAAAATACACAAACATATTCAAGTTTTCATAAACCAATAAACTCTGTTGACAAGGTTCCATATATTCGCAAATATGACAACAATCGAAAATTTGAGAATTCACAAAAATTTGCAAATAATCAAAAGTTTCAAAATGTTGGCAAATTCAAGAATACTTCATCAAGTTTGAAAAACTCAACTCAAGCCAAAGTGAAATTTTCACCAAAACAACCAAATTTTCCAAATCCTTCAATATCGAAACCAACCAAAGTTTCATACACAAAAGGAAAATCTGATGTAAGTACGATCAATCATTGGTTTGAAGGGAAAGGAAAGGAATATCAAAGTGGGAAGTTTTCAGAAGAACACATCAAAAGTGCATTTGATAAGTTCACAAATAATTCTTCAATTGCTAGTGCATCATCTCATAATTCGCAAGTTTCGGTTCAAAAATGGAAACCAGTTATCAAAAATGCGAATGTTGTGAAGGATAAGATTATAATCAATGGAAATCCAAAATTATTGAATGACTATATCTCAATATCTAGAACTGATGATGTTGATCTAATGGATTCTGTTACAAACAAAGTGAAAACATGGTTTTTAAATTCCAAAAATTTGTTTCATTCTACTAATGATGGACCCAATAAGTCTTGGGTTCCCAAATTCTTTCAATAAATGCAGGTGATATGTGACGAGCAATATGATATGAAATGGTATATTGATAGTGGTTGCTCTCGTCATATGATTGGAAGAAAGGAAAATTTGCAAGATTACAGAAGCTTGGAAAATGCTGGCGTAGTCAAATTTGGAAATAATCACAAGTGTCAAGTGAAAGGGTATGGGAAAGTCACAAATGGAAACTTCACAGTAAACAGAGTTGCTTATGTTGAAGGACTTCAACATAATTTAATAAGTGTATCACAACTTGTTGTGGGTACTGGAAATCAAGTTGTATTTAATGAAGAAGGAAGTATCATTTCAAATGCAAAGACGAATGAAATACTCCTCAAATCCAAAAGATATGGTGATATGTTTACACTGGACATTAAACCAATTATGGGAAAACCAACTGTGTGTTTACTATCAAAAGCATCTAATGATCTCAGCTGGCTTTGGCATAGAAGATTGTCACATTTGAACTTTCAAAATATAAATAAACTTGTAACTGAAGATTTAGTTCGAGGGTTACCAGTACCAAAATTTGACAATGATTCTTTGTGTGCAACTTGCGAACAAGGAAAACAACATCGAAAAGGTCATCCGATTGTGATAGATTCAAAAATAGTAGATCCATTGGAACTTCTTCACATTGATTTATATGGACCATCAACTGTTGCAACAATAAATAAAAAGCGGTATATTTTAGTTGTTGTAGATGATTTCTCTAGATTCACGTGGGTGTTTTTTCTCAGGTTGAAATCTGAAGTTGCTCAGACGATGATTGATTTTATCAAAAAGATTGAAATTAGTCTGAAGAAGAATGTACGGAAAATTAAAATTGATAATGGTTCTGAGTTTAAAAATCAAACTCTTGATATTTTTCTCACAAGAAAAGGCATTTCGCATAATTTCTCATCACCATATACTCCACAGCAAAATGGTGTAGTTGAAAGAAGAAATCGATCTCTATGCGAAGCAGCCAGAACCATGTTAACATATGCGAATCTACCTCAATATCTTTGGGCAGAAGCAGTCTCCACAACATGTTTTACTCAAAATCGATCATACATTCATCGAAGATTCAATGTTACTCCATATGAAATAATCAATAATCGGAAACCTAATGTAAAATTCTTTCATGTTTTTGGTTGCAGGTGCTTTATCATGAATATCAAAGATAATTTGTCCAAGTTCCAAGCTAAAGCTGATGAAGGCATCTTCTTAGGATATTCACAGAATTCAGTTGCATATAGAGTGCTTAATAAACGAACAAGAAAAATTGAAGAAACTTTCAATTTAACATTTGATGATTACTATCTTTAACAAAATGATAGTAAATTTGAAAATAAATCAATACTTGTGGATTCAAATACTCAAATTGATAATTCTGAAATCACTGATTTTGATTATGACTTAATTTTCGGAATTCCTGACAGGGCAATTGACGCAGAAAATAATGCTCCTGATAATCAAACATCAGAATCCTCAAAACATACTGATGAATCAACGATAACTACAACATCGATAACTTATGAAAGCACACCAGATGTTCGTATGGAGGAGGAACACACGAGTATTCATGAAGATTGTCCGCCAACTTTTGAGGGGAAGAAAGAAATTATGAATCATCAAGTTGAGGGGGAGCATTCGCAGAATCAACAGGAACATCATTTTGAGGGGGAGTATCAAGATGCAGATCATGTTGAGGGGGAGCATGATGAAACAGAGACAATTAATCTTGATAAAAATGAAGAGTTTCATGAATTTAATGATAACTTTTCTGTTGCAGGATCTGAAAATGAAGATATGTATGAAGATGCACCATTAGAATTTGATCCTAATTTTCCACCACTTGAGAAATGGACAATAAATCATCCAAAAGAATAGGTAATTGGTAATCCACAAGAAGGTGTGTTGACTAGAGCTCAACTTCGTGCGAAAAATGAGGTACTGAATGCAAACCAAGAACTATGTATGTGTAATGTCTTTATTTCGAAAATACAGCCAAAAACACTAAAGAATGCTATGGAACACTCAGATTGGGTTGTTGCTATGTAATCTGAATTGGCTGAATTTGAACGAAACAAGGTTTGGAGATTAGTTTCTAAACCTTCTGATGTTTCACTTGTTGGATTAAAATGGATTTTTAAAAACAAAACCGACAAAGATGGCAATATTATTCGAAATAAAGCAAGACTAGTGGTTAAAGGTTATTCGCAACAAGGAGGTATTGACTATGAAGAAACCTTTGCACCTGTTGCAAGACTTGAAGCAGTTCGCATATTTTTAGCCTATGCAGCTCACAAAGACTTTGATGTTTATCAAATGGATGTTAAATGTGCATTCTTAAATGGAAAACTAGAAGAAACAGTGTATGTTGAACAACCACAAGGATTTGTAAACAATGAACATCCTAATCATGTTTATATCCTTGACAAAGCTGTATATGGGTTAAAACAAGCACCAAGGGCTTGGTACGCAACACTTACAAATTTCTTGAAACAATCTAAATTTAAACAAGGATCAGTCGACCCCACATTATTTCGCAAGAAAGTTGGGCGTCATCTAATGCTTGTTCAAATTTATGTTTATGATATTATCTTTGGCTCAACTGATCCAGCATTGTCAATTGAATTTGAAAATTTAATGAAAAGTCAGTTTGAAATGAGCATGATGGGAAAAATTAATAATTTTCTTGGTTTAAACATAAGACAGAACAGGGAAGGAATCTTAATCAATAAAGAAAAATATACGAAGAACTTGCTTGAAAAGTTTGGAATGCTTAATAGCACAAAACTCAGAGTACCTATGGCAGTAGGAAAAAGACTAACTCCTTCGTTAGATGCTCCTGCTGTTGATCTAACACTATATCGTAGCATGATAGGGTCTTTATTGTACTTAACTGCAAGTAGACCTGATATTATGTTTTCGGTTTGTTATTGTGCTAGATATCAAGCTAATCCAGGAGAACCTCATTTGACTGCAGTGAAAAATATTTTTCGCTATCTAAAGGGAACCGTTTCTTTAGGACTTTGGTATCCTGCAAAAACAGGATTTTTCATTCAAGCTTTTTCAGATTCCGATCTAGGAGGATGTACTTTAGATAGAAAAAGTACGACTGGTGGATGTCAACTATTACATGGAAAGTTGGTGAGCTGGCAATCAAAGAAACAGACTTGTGTGGCTATATCAACCGCTGAGGCAGAATACATATCTGTGGCTGCTTGCACTTCGCAAATTATTTGGATTCAGAGTCAACTTCGTGATTATGCAATAAACATGAAAAAGATTCCTTTGTATTGTGATTCACAAAGTGCAATTCGCATTTGTCATAATCCAGTACAACATTCAAAGACAAAACACATTGCTCTTCAATATCATTTTATCAAAGATCATGTGGAAGATGGGAATATTGAAATTCATTTTGTTAAAACAACTGAACAACTTGCTGATATTTTTACAAAACCTCTTGATGAAAAATCATTTGTTAGAATTTTAGCAGGTTTGGGGATGATTAATGCGAATTCAATTTCAACAACACAAGACTAAATGTTTTGTTTAGCAGATAAGAGTCAACATTATTCAGAGGTTACTGTTCATTCAGAGGCTTCGCATGGCTTCACATCCACATCTTTTCGCATCTGAGCTCATAACAACTAAGGTAAGGTTTACGAATAATTTTTTTTACTTTTGTCAAATCAAAAATCCAAAAAGATTTTATTTTTTTTTTGTTTTTAATTTTGAAAAATCAAAAATCCAAAAAGATTTTATTTTTTATGTTTTTAATTTTGAAAAATCAAAAATCCAAAAAGATTTTATTTTTTATGTTTTTAATTTTGAAAAATCAAAAATACAAAAAGATTTTATTTTTTTGTTCTTTAATTTTGAAAAATTCAAAAAAAAAATCACAAAATTATTTTTGTTTTCTTTGTTCTTTAAACTTTGTGTGCTGAGAATTTAATACAGGGTTAAAATGCGAAGAGGTCATACATATTTGTTTCTATGGGAAGGTATTAAATTTCTTTTAAAAACTAGTTAGGATGTCCCCAGAAGCATGCTGCTGTATGTAGAGCAAAAGCCTCAACACGACTCTATGTGTGAAAAGAAAGCCTTAATGAAATTATCACATGAAAATTTCTTCCCAAAAAGGCTTATATTCGCATACGTCAAAACGAGCTACCTTAATCTTCTTAAATGAGTTAAGAGTTTTCTGTATTGTTCATTATATTCGCATACGTCCAAATTTTTTGAAGAGATTTGTCCTTGAGGTCTTTGATCAAACCAATCAAAACCTAGACAAATCACAAGTCTGTGTTTAAGATCTAACATCATGAGTCCATGATGGAAGTGAAACCCAAAAATCATAAACCTTAAGGAATTGACGGGGAACTTTGTTCCAGATTTTTACGAAACCTTTGTTTCAGTATCAAAAATTTCGAAACTTCAAATCATATTCAATTCGCATGTGTGGTCTTGATCAACTATTCACAACCAAGAATGTTTGTTACCCAACAAGATCCAGAACAAATTTTTTTTGAATATGATTTCAGTGTAAGTTTTATTCGCAAATCCTAGTCACGATAAATATTTTCACAAGCCAACTTGTCACTGACTACACTGGTCAAACAAGTAATTTCATTTACAATTTCTCACCTTATGTTAAGGCTGATATGTAATGAAATTTCAAACCAATCCAAAATGTCTTTTAAAAGAGGCCCTTCGGTACTTCTCTACAAGTATTCGATTGTAATTCACGGGAAACTACACAAGCTGTTGATTATCTATCTTGATGATTAACGAAGCAACCTTTGCCTGGGGTTTTACTGCATTCATGTCAAATTAAATTTTTGACATCACAACATTCCAAATTTTCATGTTTCTTATCTTATTCCGTTGACACAATGCACACACGAAATCCTTGAGGTTCTGAGTAAAACCAACTCAGACTGATGATTTCGCAAATTTGGCATATGACTTTACTTTAAATCCCAAAAGTGAACGAGCCTTGCTTCCATGCGAAGGGTTTTAACGGTTCGGAGTCTATAACGGATACTTGATAGGCTGTATACTCAAAATGGTTGGTATTCTATCCGGTTTTCAAGGAGATGTGACAGTTACTTTTTGAAACATAGTTATCTTTTGCAGTCATGATCCGAGTTTCAAGGTGCCGCATCGGATAACATTAAATGTATCCCGCTTTAATTTCAAATCAATTTTGAGTAACCTATAAAAGGGGGATCAAGAACACTATGTACGGTTACGCAAACAAGAACTCTCACAAAACTTCAAAGTTTAAACCTTGATCAAAACTTCAACTTTCTCAAAACCCTAACAATGGCAGCCACTCATTCCAACACTGATGAGGTTCTTTCTCAAACCCTGATGAAGATTCAAAGCACCAATTACCAAGTTGATCCAACCGTTTCTGCATATCTAGAAGAATTGATGATGCTTATCGTTGCTCTGAAACGATCACCTCTGTCAACTGCCATGTTTAGTTCATTCTCTGTTCCAATGGTGTAACTATCTCGTGCAGCTTCAACGGCATCATAAAATCACACAGCGGATGTGATTACTTTCAATTTAACCAACAACAAACAGGTTAAACTGTCCAAGAAGTTGTTTGTTGAAATCTTGCAGATTCCAAACAACCCTCCGTTTGTCAAACCTGTCAACTCGCAGATCATTCACATGTTCAATGAGATGGGGCATCAACCGGAGTTTGAAAAAATCAGTGACTTCAGAAAGTCTGGATTGCCGTGTATCTGGAATTTCCTATTTGGCATTTTTCTAATGGGCATCTACTATGATATCAATGTTGATTATGCAACTCAGTTGTGGAAGGAATTTGTTAAAAGTCTTGAAAATACAAATTCGGAGAAGGGGATTTCATGTGAGAGATACTGGAGCTTAATTCTGGAAAACGTTTATGAGAAAGAAGCAATTCCAGTGATGACAGATGTTGAAGTTGCTGAATTTTCCTTCTATCAATTTCCAAAAACTGTAGAAGATGATGAGGCAATTTTTTCTCATGTGGCTCGTATTCCAGATGCGATGCTTCGCAAAGTTTCTCCAACTCACAAAGTTTTGGTACGATATTTGTGAAATATTGATACATCAGATCAGACTGGAGTATTACCAGACGTTGCTACTCCATCAAAGAAAACGAAGGTTAGCAAGAAAAATGCGAAGGGTTCATCCTCACCAAAAGTACAAGATGAAGCTATTCCAACTGAAGAAACTTCATCAAAGTCGAAGAAAGAACTCATACCTTCTAAGTCTGGGGTAGTGAAGCAAATTCGCAAAGCTGAAGTGAGTAGTAAAGGCGTTACTATTCGCAGTATTCCCGCACCGGTGTCTCCAGGCAAGAAAAGACAACGAGCTGAAGATGTTGCCAAAAATATGTAACGTACGCTTGTCAAAAGGAGAAAGATGGTGATTCGCAATGAATCATCTGATGAAGAAGTTCTTCCGGAAACTCCACCCGTCACCTCTATGGTACATGTTTCTTTACCATTTATTCACACTTCGCAAGCTTCTACCACTCTACCACAAACCAAACCACTCGAAATAGTTCTCACCAAATCAGTTTCTGAGGAGGTACCTATTTCCGATATGGTTGTCAACGTATCTGATACGGGGGTACCTATCCTGAGTGTTGCAACAACAATCCAAACATCTTTACCCATATCATTACCTGTTACCACTTTATCCACCACTTCATCAATATTCGATCATGCTCTTCAAAACCCATTCACAACACCTTTTCCATCTCAATCACCCGAAAATCCTCAACCTTCGCAACAGTTGTCTGATACTGAAGTTGAAGGAGGTGCCTTTGGAGGGATACTTGATGATATTCCTTTTGATTCAGACGAAGAAGATATTCCTGATCATATGTTGATGATAGGAAAACAATTTAAAATTTTGAATCAGAAATTAAAGACCATTATTCAAACGCAAGCTGATTCTAGTCGAATATCTTCTATATCAGCCATGGAGGTTGATGTCATGATAAAATGGGCTGAGAAACGTATCATGGAGAAGGTTGATCAAACAGATAAAAATAATGAGCTTAGACTTAAAGCACAAGGGAGCAATTTTACTTCTGTTGTTCAAGATCTAAACTTCAAGATTCAGGAGTTGAAGACTGAACTTGCGAAGGATCTTCAGGATGTTCATACGAAACAAGTAGATGTTCAAAAGCAGATTGTGGAGATTTCTTCTAAACTTCAAAAGCTTAATGATATTCCTGTTCTTGAATCTCATAAAGCCGAAACAACGGAGAAGTTTGATCATCTGATAAAGTTAATAATTGAGCTTAAAACCGCAGTTTCACATTCTTCATCAACTCAAATCCTTACTCCTGAATTCTTGTCTCTAAAGATTAATACTTTAGAACAAGCAATTCAAAAAGCTCTTGCTCCACTTACGAATTTCACGTCTTTACTACCGAAGAGTGCTCTACCTGTTTACACAGGGGTGCAAGGGGGAGAGAAAAGTCGAAGTAAAGAAGAGGAGGCAAAAACAGTTGGAAAAGTGATATCGACTCAGCTTGTAGCTACTCTTCCTATTCCTACGAAACCGATTTCTTCAACTACAATTACCACAAAAATAGTTTCCAAAGGTGTTGTTATTGGAGAAAACGAAGGAGGTTCAAGCTCAAAATCTCAGAAAGATGTTGTAGGAAAAGGAAAAGGGATATTATATGAAAAATCAATGGAGGAGTTGAAAGCTGATGCAGAGGCTGAGTTGTAGAGAATGAGACAAGTACAAAGTATCATGAGGCAAAGGGCAAGTGATCCTCCCTCCATGAACAAAGGAGATCCTACAAAACATTACTCTTATGAAACAATAGAGTCGAAAGTTGTGGGAAGGGAGATGTATGAGTTCGAGAAGAAGCCGAAAAGAAGTTATGATATTGCGAAATCAGATCATTGTCAATTGGATTTCCCAATAAACGAAATGCTGTTCATCACTGCTCAATATAAGATCAGTGATTATACTCACATGAAAATCAGATTTCATGCAGTCTTGGGGAAGAATCCAGATGATGTTTGGTCTTTAATGAAGATCAAAAAGGTGCTGACAATAAAGAAGGATATTTTGTTTGAAGATATGCTTCAAAATTTCCGTTATTTTGTTATCAGAGCAGACAACAAACAATATTGCTTCACAGTAGTTGATTTTCCATTGATGAACTGCAATGATTTAATTCAAGTAGCTCTGATCTTGAAGCATATGGAAGAAAACAATCTTAAAGGCTCTGAGACAGATATGTTCAAGGTTGGCTTCGCACATGTGAAGACATTCATCGATAACTATTTCGACTGTTTGGCTCTTACAGATGAAGAATTAGCAAATGTGTTGGGTAGAGAAGTAAAAGTTCCATGGGAGGATACTTTGACTCAATCAGCTTTGTCGAAGTATGTTGTTGGTGAAATATGCCTAAAACCATTTGGCATGGTGTTTTCTGGAAGAGATACAAAAGGAACACCGAAGAAATTTTTATTCAAAGTCTCGGAGATTGAAAGATATAATTCTTCGCAATATACGCACTTCATTGTACGTATGAATAACTACAAGAAGAATAATGAAGGAGACAAGAAAGATCTCAAGAAGGTGATCTCCTGGTATGGAGAAGTGCGAAGGACAATTCACTCTGCAATTCAAAAGCTTTTGAGTTGAATTGCATCGACTCTTTACAAAGGGGGAGAATGTAGATGTAAATTGTAAAAAGTCGAAAATAGTATATTGTATTGTTTCACATTTTATGTTATTTTACTAAGTCATTTTGTATGCGAAGTGAAAATCTATAGACTTAGTATATTTTTTGTATGTTCCCTATAAATAGGGACTAAGTCTAGGAGTAGAGATAGACACGAAAGCGAAACACAAATCTCTCTTCTGCTTATTCTGTAACCAGTCTTAATCAATATGAGATCTGATTAATATTTACTCTTTGTGTTCTTCATCTTCAATCGTTCAAATCTATCTTTTCTTTTCTCAATTCTCGATAACAATTCTCATCAACACCTTCATTTTCTTATGGCTTTCATATTACTACGGAAGGTGATACGTTTATCAGTGATAGTACACTGGTAAATTTGGATGAACCTAGCAGTGTTAAGGAAGCCATGGCAGGCCCGGAATCTGCTAAATGGAAGGAGGCTATGGACAACGAGATACAGTCCATGTATGAAAATCAAGTTTGGAACTTGGTTGACAATGTACCAGGCCGCAAAACAGTCGGGTGCAAATGGATCTTCAAGAAAAAGACCGACATGGAAGGAAAAGTGCATACTTATAAGGCTCGACTGGTTGTGAAGGGTTTTACCTAGACTCAGGGTATTGATTATGATGAACCCTTCTCGTCGGTAGCAAAGATTAAGTCTATTAGGGTTATGCTAGCCATTGCAGCATTTCATGATTATGAAATATGTGAAATGGATGTCAAAACCGCTTTCCTTAATGGAAAGTTGGCTGAGGATGTGTACATGAATCAGCCAGAAGGTTTTGTCAGTACAGAGTACCCTAATAGAGTATGCAAGCTTGAGAAATCCATTTATAGACTAAAACAAGCATCTCGTAGCTGGAATCTTTGTTTTGATGAGAAGGTCAAAGAGTTTGGCTTCTCGAGAAGTGAAGATGAGTCTTGCGTGTATGTCAGAGCTAGTGGGAGTATAGTTAGCTTCTTGGTACTGTATGTGGATGACATACTACTTATAGGAAATGACATCCCAACCTTGCAGGAGGTTAAGTCCTGGCTTCGGAAGTGCTTTGCTATGAAGGACCTAGGGGAGGCTACCTATATCCTAGGGATAAGGATATTAAGAGAAAGGAGTAAGAGACTAATTGGACTTAGTCAGAGTAACTACTTGGATAAGGTGTTGAAAAGGTTCAACATGCAAAATTCCAAGAAAGGAGATTTACCGATCCAAAGCAATGCCAAACTAAGTAAGACTCAGAGTCCGAGTACAGAGGCAGAGATAGCTGAGATGAGCCAATTACCGTATGCTTCCGCTGTTGGCTCGATCATGTATGCTATGACTTGTACCCGCCCTGATGTGGCCTTTGCTTTGAGCATGGTCAGCAGGTATCACGGGAACCCTAGAAAGGCTCATTGGACCGCGTTAAGAACATTCTCAAGTACCTGCGGAGGACTAAGGATTGGATCCTTACCCTTGGTGGGAGTGATGACTTGAGAGTATTAGGGTATAGTGATGCTAGTTTTCAGACTGATAGGGATAACTTCCGCTCTCAGTCGGGCTGGTTCTTTACCTTAAATGGAGGGGCAATTTCTTGGAAGAGTTCCAAGCAGGAGACGGTGGTTGATTCGACTTGTGTATCAGAGTATATAGCAGCGAGTGAAGCAGCAAAGGAGGCGATATGGCTAAAGAACTTCATCGGAGACCTTGGAGTTGTACCAGATATTAAAGAACCTATGGAGATTTTCTGTGACAACAATAGTGCGGTTGCCTTAGCCAAGGAACCAAGAGATCATGGCAAATCCCGACACATTGACAGAAAATATCACTTCATAAGACACAAGATTGAAGAAGGACTCCTCGTGGCAAAGAGGGTATCGTCAGATGAGAATCCTGCAGATCCCCTTACGAAGGGACTGACGAAGGTTAAGCATTTTCAGCATGCGAGGAGCATCGGGCTGAGGGACGATATTAGTTTCACAGATTAGATAGTTTTCCTGAAACTTGTAAAATGTAATCAAAATTTGATAATGAATAAAATTTGTGATTTATTTATGAGTAAGGTGTTACTATCATTGTCAATTATTTACTATTGTTTAAGTTTTGCATGTTTTGACTTCCAGAATAATTAATTTATTCAAACTTCCACAATCGGTCATACGTCGGAAGTAGGTATGAATCAAGATTGTCATGAATTGGGTTTGTAGATAGCTAAAGGTGTTTAGACATGGCAATGGTTGCTGCAACGTTCATGAGTACTCATAAGTTATGAGTATTGGTATAAACCCACGCTCACTTGTATCACTTCATGGAATTTATCTCGAGTGATCGTGAGACGATAATATCATATAAGTCTTCAAACCTAGAAATATGATTTGTTACCTATGATCTGGTTGTGCATTGATTGCACGTAAACGCATCAGTAACTTGATGTTATAAAACGTGCCTTTGTGTACAATTTAACAAGTAGTAGAACAAGCATATGAGTCGAAGTTTATCTATTCCTTCTAGAAATAGAAGCGATATCTGGGCCCCTCGATGATTTTGTGTTGACCCATGTACCGGGCCCGGTAAGAACTAAACTGATGTGTTCAGTAAAGTTCTTTGTCAAACAAATCGGAAATCGAGAAACAACTGCCAGACAATAAGCAAGACATAGTTCCATGTGTTTGTCCGGCTGATATCATGAGAATAGAGGATTATATGATCACTTGTCTTAAAATGGCGCTTCATAGTTCAACAGAGTTTTCGAGAGCTACGATTGCTGGTTGGTTCCTGAAGTTATATAGGCAAATACAGTTATTAGACTTATCCAAGTGGGAGTCTGTTGGATAAGGTGTCTAAGTCCATAACTTATTTGGTATATCCTTGACCCGACCCGGCATGGTCCATTTGGGTTGCACTTCACCCGAACTATTTATGGATAATTTTATGAGAGTTATACACATATGTTTATTAATATATTATAAGTTATAATATATTAATATGAAGTTATGTTATTTAATTAGTCTTAGTCTTAAATTAATTATGAATTAATTTAGAGATTAAAAGGAAGACTAATTAGATTATGGGCTATTGGTTTTATATGGTGTGGGCTAACACTCATTTGTTAATGGGCTAGGCTTATATGGAAGTCCATGGATGATCCATGGAGCTTTTAACCCATGGATCCTTGGAAAAGGAAAGGTCATGGGTTATTAGGGTTTCACCCTAACCATGTACACTATATAAGCATGCTTATGTTGCATGAAATAGCCACTAGTGGGTGTGCTTGTGTGTGGCCGAAAATATAAGTGTGTGTACACTCTCTCAAAGTTTTCCAAGTGTTTGTGGTGATTTGTGATTCCATTTGAGGCATTCACATTATTGGTTCTTGGCTCTCAAACTCCAAAGAATCAATCTCATCAAAAAGGTATGTAATCTCATCTAACTCTTTTATGTTTAAATGTTCCCCATGCCATGTTAGATAGGTTATGAACCTTGGAAAATTATTATTTTGCATGTATTTAGACAAACATAGATCCAAGGTTTATTAGGGTTGCATGCACACTTAGGAAGTGTTAGATTGCTCAAAACCCAACAAACCAAAGGTTGAAGTGAAATTAAATTCTCATGAATTCAAATTGATGGTTGGAAATTATTCAACAGAAAATAATGTTTCAAAAGGAAAAGCAAGAAAAGCAATCTTTTGGCAAGTTGTGTCCAATGATAAATCAAAAGTTGAAAAAGAACAAATTTCAAAGTCAAAATCATCAAAATTTCAAAGCAGAAATAAACAAAAGGATACAAGTTTTCATAAACCAATAAATTCTGTTGACAAAATTCCAATGAAAAATAATGATAAACTTGTTCGCAAATATGACAACAATCGAAAAATTGAGACTTCACAAAACTTTGTGAAAAATCAAAAATTTCATAATGTTGAAAAATTCACGAATAATTCATCATCTTTGAATGTCACAACTCAAACAAAAATGAAGTTTTCACCTAAACAACCAAATTTTCCAAATCCTTCAGTCTCAAAACCGACCAAAGTTTCGTATACAAAAGGAAAATCTGATGTTTGTATGATCAATCGTTGGCTTGAAGGGAAAGGAAGACAATATCAAAATAGGAAGTTTTCTGAGCAACAAATAAAGAATGCATTTGGCAAGTTCGCAAATAACTCTTCCACTGTTAGTTCATCATCTTATAATTCGCAAGTTCTAGTACAAAAATGGAAACCAGTTATCAAAGTTGCGAATGTTGTGAAAGATGAGATGAAACTCAATGAAAATCCAAAACTATTGAACAACTATATTTCAATATCTCAATCTGATGATGTTGATATAATTGATAGTGTCACAGAAAAAGTGAAAACATGGTTTTTAAATTCAAAGCATTTGTTCAAAAATACTAATGGGGGACCCAATAAGTCTTGGGTTCATAAATTTTTTCAATAAATACAGGTGATGTGTGACGAGAAATATGATGCGAAATGGTATATTGATAGTGGTTGCTCTCGTCACATGACTGGAAGAAAGGAAAACTTGCGAGATTATCGAAGCTTTGAGAATGATGGAGTAGTCAAATTCGGAAATAATCAAAAATGTCAAGTAAAAGGCTATGGGAAATTCACAAATGGACAATTCACTGTTAACAGTGTTGCTTATGTTGAAGGTCTTCAACATAACTTGATTAGTGTTTCGTAACTTGTTGTGGGTATTGGAAATCAGGTTGTGTTTAATGAAGAAGGAAATATCATCACAAATACGAAAACAAATGAAGTACTTCTCAAATCCAAAAAATATGGTGACATGTTTACACTAGACATCAAACCAATTGTGGGCAAACCTGCAGTGTGTTTACTATCAAAAGCTTCTAATGATTTTAGCTGGCTTTGGCATCGAAGATTGTCGCATTTGAACTTTCGCAACATTAACAAACTTGTCATTGAAGATTTAGTTCGAGGTTTACTTGTACTAAAATTTGACAATGATACTTTCTGTTCAGCTTGCGAAAAAGGAAAACAACATAGAAAAGGTCATCCAATTGTAATAGATTCAAAAATCGTGGAGCCATTGGAACTTCTTCACATTGACTTATGTGGACCCTCGACTATTGCTACAATTAATAAAAAGCGGTACATTTTAGTTATTGTTGATGATTTTTCTCGATTCACATGAGTATTTTTTCTCAGGTTAAAATCTGAAGTTGTTCAGACGATGATTGATTTTATCAAAAAGATTGAGATTAGCCTTAAAAAGAGTGTTCGCAGAGTTAAAAGTGATAATGGTTCTGAGTTTAAAAATCAAACACTTGATTCATTTCTCACACGCAAAGGAATTTCGCATATTTTCTCATCACCATATACTCCACAACAAAATGGAGTTGTAGAAAGAAGAAATCGATCTCCATGCGAAGCATCCAGAACCATGTTAACATATGCAAATCTACCTCAATATCTTTGGGCTGAAGCAGTTTCTACTGCATGCTTTACTCAGAATCGATCATTCATTCATCGAAGATTCAATGTTACTCCATATGAAATACTCAACAATAGAAAACCCAATGTCAAATTCTTTCATGTTTTTGGTTGCAGGTGTTTCATAATGAATCTCAAAGATAATTTGATAAAGTTCCAAGCTAAAGCTGATGAAGGCATATTCTTAGGATATTCGCAAAATTCAATTGTATACAGGGTGCTAAACAAGCGAACAAGAAAAGTTGAAGAAACTTTCAACTTAACTTTCGATGATTACTATCTTAAACAAACGGATAGTAAATTTGAAAATCAATCAATTCTTGTTGATTCAAATACTCAAATTGATAATTCTGAAATAAATGATTTTGATTATGACTTAATTTTCGGAATTCCTGACAGGGCAATTGATACGGAAACTTATACTCCTGATAATCAAACATCAGAATCCTCAAAACATAATGATGATTCAACAATCACTACAAGTTCAATATCTTGCGAAAGTGTGCCTGAAGTTCGTATGGAGGGGCAGCAAACGATTAACAATGAACACAGACAACAAACCATCGATGGGGAGAATGAAAATATGAATCATCAAGTTGAGGGGGAGCATTCGCAATCTCAACAAAATCATCAAGTTGAGGGGGAACATTCGCAATCTCAACAAAATCATCAAGTTGAGGGGGAGCATTCGCAAATTCAACAAGATCATCATTTTGAGGGGGAGCATCAAGATGAACATTATGTTGAGGAGCAGCATGATACAACAGAGACAATTAATCTTGATGAGAATGATGAATTTCATGAATTAAATGATAATTTTTCTGTTGCAAGATCTGAGAATGAAGATGTGTATGAAGATGCACCATTGGGATTTAATCCTGATTTCCACCACTTGAAAAATGGACAAAGAATCATCCCAAAGAATAGGTAATTGGGAATCCACATGATGGTGTGTTGACAAGAGCTCAAATTCGTGCGAAAAATGAGGTACTAAATGCGAACCAAGAACTGTGTATGTTTAATGTCTGTATTTCGAAAATAGAGCCAAAGATAGTAAAGGATGCTATGGAACACTCAGATTGGGTTGTTGCTATGCAATCTGAACCGGCTGAATTTGAACGAAACAAGGTTTGGAGATTAATTCCTAAACCTTCTAATGTTTCAATTGTCGGATTAAAATGGATTTTTAAAAATAAAACCGACAAAGATGGCAATATTATTTGCAATAAAGCTAGACTAGTTGTTAAAGGTTATTCGCAACAAGAAGGAATAGACTATGAAGAAACATTTGCTTCTGTTGCAAGACTCGAAGCAGTTCGCATATTTTTAGCTTATGCAGCTCACAAAGACTTTGATGTTTTTCAAATGGATGTTAAGTGTGCATTCTTAAATGGAGAACTTGAAGAAACAGTCTATGTTAAACAACCACCAGGATTTATAAATGATGAACATCCTGATCATGTCTACATTCTAGACAAAGCAGTGTATGGGTTAAAACAAGCAACAAGAGCCTGGTACGCAACACTTACAAATTTCTTGAAACAATCTAAATTTAAACAAGGATCAGTTGACCCTACTTTGTTTCGCAACAAAGTTGGGGATCATCTTATGATTGTTCAAATTTATGTTGATGATATTATTTTTGGCTCAACTGACCCAGCATTGTCAATTAAATTTGAGAATCTAATGAAGAGTCAATTTGAAATGAGTATGATGGGAAAAATTAATAATTTTCTTGGATTTAATATAAGACAGAACAGGGATGGAATTTTAATTAATCAAGAAAAATACACGAAGAACTTGCTTGAAAAGTTTGGAATGACCAACAGCACGAAACTGAGAGTACCAATGGCAGTGGGAACAAGACTAACACCGTCGTTAGATGCTCCTACTATTGATTTAACACTTTATCGAAGCATGATAGGGTCTTTATTGTACTTACCTGCAAGTAGACCTGATATTATGTTTTTGGTATGTAATTGTGCTAGATATCAAGCTAATCCCAGGGAACCTGATTTGACTGTAGTTAAAAATATTTTTCGCTATCTTAAGGGGACAGTTTTGTTAGGACTTTGGTATCCTTCGAAATCGGGATTTTTCATTCAAGCTTTTTCAGATTCAAATCTAGGAGGATGTACTTTGGATAGAAAAGATACAAGTGGTGGTTGTCAACTGTTGGATGGGAAGTTGGTGAGTTGGCAATCGAAGAAGCAAACTTGTGTTGCTATATCAACTGCTGCTTGCACTTCGCAAATCCTTTGTATTCAGAGTCAACTTCGTGATTATGCTATCAATATGAAAAAAAATCCTTTGTATTGTGATTCTCAAAGTGCAATTCGCATTTGTCATAATCCAGTACAACACTCAAAGACAAAACACATAGCTGATATTTTTGTTAAAACCACTGAACAACTTGCTGATATTTTTACTAAACCTCTTGATGAAAAATCATTTGTAAGAATTTTAGCAGGTTTGGGGATGATTGATGTGAATTCAGTTTCAAAATCAATAATTCAAAGATGAAAGGTCCGTTCAGAAGCTCTGAGTCAGAATTGTTCAGAAGTTAATGTTCATTCAGAGGCTTCGCATCCACATTTTTTCGCATTCGCACACATAACAACTAAGGTTAGGTTTACGGTTCATTTTGTGTTTTTAAATTTTTTTTTGAAAAACTTGAAAAATCAAAAATATTTTCTTTTAATTCATTTTCATTTTCGAAAAATCAAAAATCCAAAAAGATTTTATTTTGTTATGTTTTTATTTTTGAAAATTTTAAAAATCTAAAAACTATTTTTTTTGTTCTTTAAGTATTGTGTATTTTGAGTTTAGTCCAAGGCTTAATGCGAAGAGGTCATGCTTATATGTTTCTATGGGAAGGTATCAATTCTTTCAATTTGTACTAGTTAGGATGTCCCTAGAAGCATGTTGCAGCATGTTGACTCAAGCCTTTTATGACTCTATGTGGAAGAAAAGAAAGCCTTAATGAAATTATCACATGAAAATTTGTTCCCAATAACGCTTGTATTCGCATAAGTCAAAAGAGCTACCTTACTCTTCTAATATGAGTTAAGAGTTTTCTTTTTAGTCCACAAATAACAGAGGTACATTCGATCTGATAACCAATCTTTTTCATCACAAAATTCTTCACACAAATCACACAGAAAGACGTATGTCCGAGAGGTCTCTGATCAAACCCATCGAGACTTAGATATACAAAAATTATGTGTTTATGATCTGACATCATGAGTCCGTGATGAAAGTGAAAGCCAAAAATCCTAAACTTTGAGGAATTGACGGGGAACATTGTTCCAGAAAATGACGAAACTTTTGTTTCTGTGCCACAATTCGAAACTCAAAATCATATTCATTTCGCATGAGTGGTCTTGATCAAATATTCGCAACCCAGGATGTTTGTTACCAAACAAGATCCAATACAACATTTTTTTTAAATATGATTTCAGTGTGAGTTACATTCGGATATCCTAGTCATGATAAATATTTTCAAAAGCAGACTTGTCACTGACTACATTGGACATACATGTAATTTCAGTTACAATTTCTCATCTTATGTTAAGGTTGATATGTAATGAAATTTTAAACCAACCCAACACTCACTTTTTAAAAGAAGCCCTTTAATTCTTACCAAAAAGTTTTCGATTGTAATTCACGGGAACATACACAAGTTCTTGATCATCTCTCTTGATTATTAATGAAGCAACCTTTGCCTGGGGTTTTACTGCCTTTGTGTCAAATTGTATTTTTGACATCACAAAATTCTAAATTTTTTTTAACTTGCTTCTCATCTTATTTCTTTGACTCACATGCACTAACGAAATCCTTGGGGTTCTAAGTAATACCAACTTAGGCTGAAGATTTCGCAAGTCTGGCATATGACTTCGCTTCTCAACCCAAAAGCGAAAGAGCCTAGCCTCCATGCGAAGAGTTCTAACGGTTACAATTCTATAACGGGAATATTGACAGGCTGTGTACTCTTAACATCTAGTATTATGCACGATTTTCTAGAAGAACTGAATATTGCTTTTTGACGCATGGTTACCTTTTGCAGTAAAAGTCCGATTTTCCAGGTGCCACATCGGATAACATTAAATGCATCCCGCTTTAATTTCAAATCGATTCGGGTTACCTATAAAAGGGAGTTCAAGAACATTGTATACGGTTACGCGAACAAACTCTCACAATCCTAATTTTCCTCAAACTTCTTCATCTTCATCTTTTTCAAACCCTAAAAATGGATGGTACTCAATCCAACACTGATGAAGTTCTCTCATAATCACTCATGAAGATCCAAAGCACCAACTATTAGGTTGATCCCAATGTCTCATCCTACCCAGAAGGATTGAAGATGTTAATAGTTGCACTGAAAAGATCTCCACTGTCCACCGCCATGTTCAGTTCTTTCTCAGTTCCGATGACATGGTTGTCATTGGCAGTATCATCGGCTTCCTACAACTATGCCACTGACGTCATTACATTCCACCTGATGAACAACAAAAGGGTTCGACTTACGAAGAAACTGTTCATTGAATTCTTGAACATTCCCAACAACTCTGCATTTTTCAAACCCATCAATTCCCAAATCATCTTTATGTTCAATGAGATGGGTCATCAGCCAGCACTTGAAAAGATCAGTGATTTCCGAAAATCCGGTTTACCCTGTATGTGGAATTTTCTGTTTGGCATTTTTCTCAGGTGTTTGACAGGACGAACAGTTGGTTTTGACAGGGGGCGTATGGAAGTTTATACTATGATGATGGGTTTATATTACAATATCAGTGTGGATTACGGAACTCAGTTGTGGAAGGAGTTCGTAAAAAGTTTGGAAAACACGAATTCTGAGAAAGGTATCTCCTGTGCAAGATATTGGAGCTTTATTCTTGAAAAGGCATATGAAAAAGAAGGAATTCAAGTCCCTGAGGGTGCTGAGGTTGCAGAATTCACGTTATATCAATTTCCAAAGGTGGTGGAAGATGATGAAAATATCTTTAGACACGTTGCTCGCATTCCGGATGCGATGCTTCGTAAGGTATCCTCCACTCACAAAGTCTTGGTGCGCTACATGAAAACATTTGATCCAGCTGTGCATACTGGAATCTTGTTGGAAGTCACTGCTGAAACCTCCAAGAAGAAGAAGAATACTAAGAAGGAAGAGCAAGTTCAATCTTCAAAACAAACTCAATCTGAAGAGGTTGAGATAGAAGCAACTTCACCAAAGTCGAAGAAGGAAACAATACCCTCCAAATCTGGGGTACTGAAAAAGCTTCGCAAATCCTCTCCTATTCGCAAGACAGAAGTCAGCAGTAAGGGGGTAACATTTAGAAGTGTTCCAGCTCCTGTTTCTCCAGGGTCAAATAGAAAAAGAGCTCAGGATGTTGCGAAACAGATGCAACAAACACTTCTGAAGAAGCGAAAGTTAATCATTCGCAACGAGTCTTTTGATGAAGAGGTGGTTCCAGAGACTCCACCTGTTTCTATGCCGGTAACCATTTCTCCTCCACTTGTTTCAATTACACCTACTTCGCAAATTTCCACACAATCCATTCCACTTGATATAGTCACTACCAAATCAGTTTCTGAGGAGGTACCTATTTCTGATACGGTTGTCAATGTATCAGATACAGGGGCACCTATCACAAGTGTTGAAACCACCCTGCCCATTAGCCTATCTGTTTCATTACCATTTTCATCTGCAAAGGTATCTACTTCCTTACCACCATTTTCATTTCCAACTCCTACACTTTCTACCTCATCCATTTTTTACCATCCTCTACAAAATCCATTCACAACCTTATTTCCATCAAAATCACCCGAAACTCCTCAACCTTCGCAACCCATGTCCGATGATGAAACCGAAGGAGGAGGTTTTGGAGGAATATTTGAGGATTTTCATTTTGATTCAGAAGAGGAGGAGATACCTGATCATATGCTTATGACAGGAAAGCAATTCAAAATCCTGAATCAAAAGTTGAATGTCATTATTCAGTCACAAGCTGATTCTGGTACAACGTCATCTATATCAGGATTGGAGGTTGATGTTATGATCAAAGCTACTGACAAGAGAATACTGGATAAAGTTGACCAGTCAGATAAGAATAATGAGCTTCGCATTCAAGCTCAAGCGAGTTCATTTAATGGTGTTGTTAAGGAATTGAAGAATGTTGCAAAAGAACGTCATGTTTTTCTGTGCAGGATGTAAAGAAGGTTAAGGAGGATGTCAACTTTAAAGTTGAGGAATTAAAGAAAGAACTTGCAAAGGAGCTTCAAGATATTACTTCTCAAAATTCGGAAGTAGAGAAGAGGGTTGATATGATTGCAACAGCGCTGAACAAAGTTATCCATGATTTTCAATCTCCTGCTCCAATTCTTGAAGCCAATCAGAAAGAAACCACGGAGAAATTTGATAAGTTGATTCAACTGGTGACTGATTTGAAAACCTTGGTTTCGCAATCTACATCTCAGACGATTCTCACTCCTGAATTCTTGTCTCTCAAAGTCAATACTTTGGAACAAGCAATTCAGAAGGCACTTGTTCCTATTGCGAACTTTACCTCTTTACTACCGAAGAATGTCCCACCTGCTTTCACAGGGGTGCAAGGGGGAGAGAAGAATACAATTAAAGAGGATGATGCGAAGACTGTGGGGAAAGTGATATCCACTCAGCTCAAGACAACTCTTCCAATATTCACTATGCCGATTTCCTCAACAATAATGACCATGAGACCAATAGCCAAAGGAATATCTATTGGGTCAAAAGAAGGAGGAAGTTCTAATGAGAAACCTCCAACTGATGATGTGGGAAAAGGGAAAGGGATTATGTATGAAAAGTCAAAGGAGGAGAAGAAAGCTGAAGCAGATGCTGAAATGGAAAGGCTGAGGCAAGTTCAGCGCATAATGAGGCAAAGGGCAAGTGATCCTACCATAATGAATAAAGGAGATCCTGCAAATCTTTATTCTTATGAAACTATAGAATCGAAAGTGGTGGGGAGAGAGATGTACGAATTTGAGAAAAAGCCAAAGAGGAGCTACGACATTGCGAATTCGGACAAATGCCAGTTGGATTTTCCGATTAATGAAATGCTTTTCATAACGGCTCGGTACAAGATAAGTGAGAAGTTTGATAATGTTGATGACTATATACACATGAAAATCAGATTTCATGTTGTATTGGGAAAGAATCCAGATGAAGTATGGTCCTTGATGAAGATTAAAAAGGTGTTGACGATTAAGAAGGATACGATGTTTGAAGACATGCTTCAGAATTTTCGCTATTTTGTGGTTCGAGCTGATAACAAACAATATGACTTCACCATAGCTGACTTCCCTCTGATGAACTGCAATGATCTTATCCAAGTAGCTCTTATTTTGAAACACATGCAAGATCACAAGCTCAAAGGATCTGAAACTAAAGTGTTTAGGATCGGTTTCGCACATGTCAAGACTTTTATTGATAATTACTTTGGCTGTTTGGCATTAACCGATGAAGAACTTGCAACGACCTTGGGATGGGAAGTGAATGTCCCCTAGGAAGATACCTTGACCCAGTCAGCATTATCTAAGTATGTTGTTGGTGAAATATGCCTGAAACCTTTTGGCATGGTATTTTCAGGGAAAGATACGAAGGGGAAGCCCAAGAAATTTTGGTTCAAGGTCTCTGAAGTTGAAAGATATACTTCTTCATAATATACAAATGTTATTGTTCGTATGAATAACTACAAGAAGAATAACGAAGGAGACAAGAGGGAGCTTAAGAAGGTGATTAATTGGTATGGTGAAGTGCGAAAGACAACTCACTCAGCTGTTCAGAGGGTTATGGACTGAATAGTTTCGACTGTTTACAAAGGGGGAGATTATATAGTATGTGTATTGTAAAGTCAAAGTGGTTGTTTCTTTTGTAGTTTCTCATATAAGTTATTTTACTAAGTCACAGTTTTATGCGAAGTGTATTGTATTAGACTTAGTATATTTTTTGTACACTCAGATTTCCTATAAATAAGGGCTGAGGATAGAAGTAGAAAGAACTTTTGAACTCGAGTATTCTTTCTGCTTAAAGCATTGTAATCAGTCTTCATCAATATAAGATCTGATTAATATTTACTCGTTGTGTTCTTACTTTTCAATCATTCAATCATAATTGTTTTCATAATCTCGATAACAATTCTCTACAATAATATATCATATCATATCTCATAACACATAATATAAGGGTATTTTGGGAAATCACGGTTCGGGCGTTGGCTGATCGTACACACTGCTTCTTTCCGCTTTGTTCACATTCCTTCACTTTTTAGAAAAATTGTTTCTTTTATAGAAAACTTTCTCAAATCCTCGGTTTGAGTTCAAATACTCCCGAAGGTGCATCCGAATCCCTCAAACCAAGGTTCTGATACCAATTTGTAACGACGTAAAACTTTAAACAATTTTTCATTTAAATAAAACGACCATATCTCATAAAATAGTTCTCGAAATCTCATAATGTCAAATGTCATAATAATAACAAATCCTATAATCTCAAACAACTCTTCTTCTAGTGTGTACAGATCATGCCGGCGCCTTCCCACGATCCTCGCTAGTACCTAAAACACATAGCACATAACACGGTAAGCATAAATGCTTAGTGAGTTCCCCAAATTACCACATACAACACATACACCACTCAAGACTATATCCCAGTACGACCTCCCATCAATGTGCTCAACGGGACCATCCAGTTCCGTAGCTCGTTGGACCCTCTGTCCCAGTCATAGCTTGTTGGACCCTCTTGTCCAGTTTGATTGAGGACCCCCTGGCCACATGAGTAATTGGATCCTCTGATCCAGTCTATATAACATATAACATACATACATCACAATGCACATAATCTCAAGCATACACATAACACGTAAGACCCTCCGGTCTACACATAGCTACCACTCTAGGTAATGTATAGTGAGAAGACTCACCTTTTATGAAGTCGGATAAACTCTCATGCTCGAATATCCCGACCTAGCCACCTCCTATCAACCGGATAGCATCTATAATCAAAATCCTCCAATGTCCTCATTTCTAATAGTGGGTACAAGACCATTCTACTCTTCTCTGACCTCTCATGAATCATCTTGACCAAAACCCCATGGTCAACTCTAGTGAATGGTCAAACTTTGACCAGACTCGTCGAGTGCACATGGGTGATTCGGCAAGTCCAAGTATGTCCTCTGAATCCTTCTAAGGCCTCACTCGACTCGTCGAGTGAACCATCCACTCAACGGGTGTAAGTCCCCAATCTGCTTGTGTATCAATCAAACCCGTTTGATGGTGCGGAATCCCAATCAAACGAATGATGTTACATCAAATAGAAGAGAAGGAGAAGAAGATGATGATGAATCTTGTATGTATTGATATGAATGAAGATCCGGATACAAGATTCACACACACTAACACACACTCTCTTTTCTCTCTAGAACACCTTAGAAAACACACACATAAGCTCCTCTATTGTTCATCAATCTCTACTCCTCACCTCTAACACCTATATATATATATATATATATATATATATATATATATATATATATATATATATATACAACGGGAATATGGGCCTAATGTGTTTACGGTCGTAAATGGGTTTACGGCCGTAAGCAACCATCTGGTTGTAAACCTGACCGTAAACTCATAAACATTACATAAAAATACAATTTCCTAGAAAAGCAAAGTATAAACCATATTTTTGACCCAACAATCTCCCCCTTGGTTTATAACTTTCTTTTCTAAATTGACCCAACAAGCTCCCCCTAAAAAGTAGCTGGCTTTTCTTGTTAATCTTCTTTGAGAGCTTAGCTTCAGCATTTATCTTCAAATTCTTCACAACTTCAAGATGAACCTAATGAATCTTCAATGAATGACTTCATCTTCAGCACTTGAGCTTTTCTTCAGAATTTGGCATTAAACGCACATTGAGTGAGGACGCTCGATGTACAGATTCTTGAAAGATAGCGCTTTCAGCTTGAGAATCTTCAGAGAGAACTTCAAAGAGAAATAATTTTCTAGATCACTTCAACAGGTTTACGATAGCAGCAGACTGATTGAGGAGGCTTCAATGGAATCCGTCACATAATCTTCAATTTCAGCTTCACCTTGCTTCTGGGGTTGAAAGATTGAATTTGAAAGAATAATCTTCATTTCTTGCTCCTTCGAATGAGAATTCTTCAATGCTCACGGATGAAGCCTTGGCTCAGATATCTTCGACACAAACTCCATGTGTCTCATCTACACCTGAATTCACTTTTCAAGACAAAACAAAACTAAAAGAAAACTTAGCATACAAATTAAAACTGAAACAAGAATATTTTTGGATTTTTGATTTTTCTGAACAAGAAATATGACATAAATAAAAATATTTTTGGATTTTGAGTTTTCTAATTTTTGTTTGATTTTTGAATGAATTTTTGAATTTCTCTTTTTTTTATTTTTTTATTTTTTTTCATTCTCCCCCTAAATTTGTGCATAGAGGAAAACTATGAACAAGTTTAACAAAAAGAAAAATATTTGGGATCAAAGTTGTGGGACAGCCTTAGTCTACTTGTCAGTACCATTATCTTCATGTCTATGTCAGATCGATCGTCGGTATTGTGGTCCACTTAAACACGAAAAATTTGTGACAATTTTTAACAGACTAATAATGACAAGACATTTTGATCCTATATTCATAGATATATTTCCTAGGGACCATTTAGCTGACGACGACCAGGGATATTGTTGTCCACCTAAATCGAGCAGCGAGATCTATAGACAATCTGTATGTGTTCAATTTTAGTTGTACTAGAACGTGTTTTCCGCTTCCTGAAATGCTCCAGTAATCAAGAATTTCCAGAATACTCCTTACACCGGGTGAGCAGACAATTATTAAGAGAGAAGATAATATTAGGACGCATATGTTAAACACCTAGGTCGGATGTCTTCAAATCACGCAGAGGATGAAACATATGGCTAACTGAAGTTTTAGAGGGATTGATAAAAAGAATGATGCATATACTGTGTACCAGGTCGGATTTTGAGTCATGTAGAGGAGACAGTATATGGCGAAAAGATAGGAAAAATTACATAGAAAGAATATGCAGAGAGATAGAATTGCATATGTTACAGTCCAGGTTAGATCTCTCGATCACGTAGAGGAGGCAACATATGGCTAACAGACAGAAAGAAAGAAAATCACTTTCTACAGACCTAATTTATCGGAATTCCCCAGTCACCCCATCAATACCAAAATTAAGGACAGAATCCGCACATCGAGGAAAAGCGAATCCACACTTCTAGATACGAGTTCTTTTAGTGTGACCAGTAGATTCCCATGTATATCTCCCTGCTCAACCTATCCGAGCATCGTATTGTCAGGCTAAACGGATCTAACTAGTTCAGTATTTGTCAAGTCCTTGAATTCCTTAAGTTCAAATCTTCCAAGTCAAGTCCATTTAGAATCTTTCGTGCCTACTGACGCATCGAGCACAAAGTGTAGACAATTCAATTTTGGTACATTACGCAAATTCAGATTGCCCGTTATCACTTGATAATATCACTTCCCAAACAATACCTACTAATGAAAAAAACTATTAAGAAAATAAAAAACAAATTGTCTTTAAAACGAATCAGAGTAAGATAAACTCAGGAGTATTAGAGAACAAAACGCAAACAGTAATTCACCAATTGAATTTGCATCCAGAAGGTCTGAGAACAGCACGCATAATCTCATAACAGATCCGAAAATTCTTCATGTCAGTAAGCACTAACCCCATTTGTGATCTCTTCCTTTCCTCCTTTCCTGCAAAAGGACACATACTCTCAAAAAAAGGTATGAATGTTGTATAGTCGAGAGATATCCCCTATCATGTGACTGGAACAACCACTATCAACAAACCAAAGTCTGATGATATGCCTCCATAGCTGCTCTGACACAGAGTAGGATCAGTTGGTCTTTGGAACCATGTCCATTTTGAAACCGGGTCGACCTTTTTCATCCTTGCACGGTACACTCTCCCACGACATATCTTGTTTATCACAAACAGAAGATGTAGAAATATTAGAATCGTTAGAAGATTTAAGAGATTGAGCCTTCGGAGCCCATTTGTAGTTGGGTTTAACCCATTTCTTTTTCGATCTGATGGGTGGCTCAGTACTTTCTTTTGATCTTGATGCCGGCTGTTGAGATGACTATGAACTAACCAGTGTTGGTTTTGCTGGAGCATCTCTTGGAATTTGCTTCTTCGCCGACCTATCCTTTTTTCCCTTTGGATTTTGATTCTTGGTCTTTTGGGCATTCTAGTCGCCATTGTCTAAACGTGACATTAAGGGATTTCTGTTGGAGTATCTCCCTCTCGGCGCGTTCTACCACCCTTGTGCATAGTAGGGAACATATGCGCGATTAGGACAATTTCTGGAAATGTGTCCAGGTGTTCCACAGTGAAAACATGTATTTTTCTTCACTGTGAAGTTGTTTCTTCTTGCCCCTGGTGGCGTATTCTTTCCTTGTCTCTTATTTTTCCCACATGCACAATTGCAACAAGCACTCTGTTGTGCTGGAATTGGTGGCCTGTATTTCTCAACGGCAGGTTTGTTAGGAGTAACAGAATTCGACGCAATAGATTCTGAGTTCAAGGAGTCATTGGTTTGTTCAGTAGTGTTCTCCTTGTTCTCATCTTCTGCTACTTTACCTGCACATAGAGAAGAAACATTAGTATTTTCAATCTAAATACCTCCTGACACAAATCCAGCTGGTTTTCCATATTGGAGATGTGCCTCCTTGTTAATTTCTTCATGTGTCATAGGGATGGATGTGTAGTTATGATTGAAAGGTGGAGGAGCACTATCATACCCTAGACCCTTGTTTTGATTATCTTTGAATTTTAATTGGGTTTCAAATAAGGACTCGACTGTCTGACTTGATGCAGTATAATTTTTGAAAGTAACATCTGTTTTGCCACACTTAATTTTCAAAGTTTCAAGTTCTTTAGTTACAGCAGCAAGTTGTCTCTTAATATAGTCATAATTTTCACACTTGTTGCTATACTCTTCCTGAAGCTTCCTAAAGTCTTTGGTTTTTGCTTCTAATTTAGCCTTCAGGGATTTCTTTCCTTTCCTAAGATGATATCCTTCGTATTTTAGGTCCTCGACATCCCTTTTTAGCAAATCATTATGTTCACGAAGAACTTTAATCGTATCTTCACAAGATGGAGTACTTGAAACTTCATTGGCCAGGATGTTTGTGGAACTCATTGTTTTTCGACATTTCAAAGCATCAAGCTCTTCAATTACATCAGTAATACTAAGACGATTGAGATCTTTTTTCTTCTTGATGACAGCTACGTTTATATCCCACAATTTCAGAAGTGAATTCAGTAGCTTTTTGTATATCTCAGATTTGGTCAAGAAGATCCCAGCTATATTCATCTGAGTAGTGAGTGTGGTAAATCGCTGTAGCTGAGCCTCCATGGTTTCTCCGGGAATGTAGTTGAACATGATGAAATTTTGTCTTAACATATCCTGACGATTCTCTCTCATGTCTTCAGTTCCCATGTTGACCTCAAAAGCCATTAAAAGCACAACTCGAAGCTAAAATAAAACTTAAAAGTCAAATTTAAAAAGTCAAACTTGAAAAATCAAACTTAAAAGTAAAACCGAAAAGCTAAATTTGAAAATTTTAAAAATTAAACGAAAAAGTCAAAGTTTAAAGTCAAGGGTCAAACATGAAAGTCAAAGTCAAAATTTGAAAACAAAAGTCAAAAATAAATGTAAAAAATTAAAAACTAAATTTTATTATTATTATTATTTATTTTTTATTTTATATATTATTATTATTATTATTATTATTTATGTTGGATGAAAAAGGAATTTAAAAATAAAAGAAATTTAAATTTTGGGCTAAAAGTCTCAAATTGGCGAAATTAAGAACAAGACAGTAACAACTAATGAATTAAATCGTGAAGGTTTGAAGCCAGTGATATGTTTGTTCAACTGGTAAGGCGGAGGGCTGATGAATCAGAGGTCCTGAGTTCGAACCGCGGCACCTCCCAATGCGCTTTCTATTTTTTTATATGGAAAGGCGAGGCTGCTGCTTTCGAGGATGAGGCTGCTGAGCGAGGTGCGATGCGAAGCGAGGACAAGGACGCGATGCGAGGACCTGGTGTGAACTGGAAATTGTTGTTGATCATAAACTCGAGCTGTACACGTGCGAGCCGTAAACTCCGAGGGCTCGGACCATAAATCATTTCTGGCCGTAATCTCGGACCGCAAGCTCCGAGGACCGCAAACTCAGGTCGTGAACTCCAGAAACCCTAGTTGCTGGCCGCTAACTCCGCCACCCCCTCGCAGGTTACGACCAAAAACAGTGATTTTTGCCCTTTTTTGCTCCAAAACTTGATCAAAAACCCGTTTTTATCAAAAATGCAAAGAACAAACCCCCCTTATTTTTCAGATATCTTTCTGATGGGATTAAAACAACTTTTAATCTAAGAAGATCGATTAGATCTTGAACAAGTATGAATATGAAACAGCAAGAACACAATATTAAAACAAAGTAGAACGCAATATTAAGAACAAACAGCTTGAATCAAACGTGTCGAATGATTAAATAAAATCCTTAGAAGAGCTCGATTAAGAACATCAACTGTAAAGGATTGGAAGATTACAAGAACGATTACTGGAAAATATTATACTCTGATAAATCGCTATTTCGATAATCTCTAGAATCTTATGAATCTTAACCTAATATGCATGCAAGCATTAACTTAAATACTATACATAAAAGGCTCTCGGTTGGACAGGCCCAAACCGGAGAATATAAGGCTAATCTAACGAGCCCAAAAGACGCAACATCAAAACTCTTTTCAGCCCAACAATCTCCCCCTTTGCGTCAATTTGGAGCGAGACCTTCACTTTCTACTTGGGCCGGCGGCTGAAGCTGGTACCTTCTTCTTCACAGTACTAAACAGACACTTGGTTATGGAAAGGATGGTCTGTCTAAACCGGATGTACCAATTGATCATATCATTGAAGTACTTGATATCATCAGCCGAATTGTCTTTACACTACTTGATGATGAATAGGATGTGCTCCAAGCAAGTTGTATTGTAAAGATGTTTGTCAGCTAAAGCGAAGAGACATTTCTGTCCTTCGGCTCTAGTGAACATCACAGAGTTTCGCCTCGAATCTATCTTGCCCATTAGCATTTGATTCAGATCACTGGCCGATCCCACAGGCTTGACTTTCGGCTTCTTCTTAAAAACTGTGGCAACCTCCTGATCCATTAGGGCCACCTCCATGATATAGCATGCCAGCATCCTTTTGACATGGTCTAAGATGGGACCATATTCGGCTTCGTTTGTCAGCAGGATGTTGTACAAGACTATCCAATCATGAGGGTTCAGATTAGGCAGATCCGCCAGAGAGATCATGTGAGCAGTTCTTGCAGATCCTCGGATAAGCTTGAACTTGACGTTAGTGAATCTCCCCACGGCAAAAGGCTTCATCACCCGAACATTGACAATCTTCTGGGCGCTCCATGTAAGGAATTGAGGGCGAGCGGCTTCCAGGTAGAAGTCAATGAGCTCCCTGTCAAGCTCATCATTCAGATGCGGGACTTCAGAAATGTTGGAGAAGGCGTGGAAAATGAACGCCTTTCGAGTTAGCGACATATCAAACTGTGAATCAATAGTGTTGTTGCAGTCGAACGATATCACCGGCTCGAGCCATAGTATGCTTGGAGTCTCTATGGCCTCTTTTAGTAAACGATCCCTGGTCCAGGCAGGGAAGAGCAACTTTCGGCTCTCAAGGAGATCGTGGGCTTCTTTTTGCTTTCGTTCGGCTTCTTCAGCCTCACGCGCCACACGACTAGCATCACCTTCAGCATTGCGACTGTTCTTTTGTTTTAACATGTCGGCAATGGTCTCCTTGTCTTCATCTTCATCTTCATCTCCATCCTCGGCTATGTGTTTGCCCTTGTTCTTCACACCCGAACCCGAGGCATGACCAGTTGGGGGTGGTTCGTTTGTGTGAGTAGCTTTGGAGGACGGAGGTGGTTTCGATCCTTTCTTCTCATCTCCCCCTTGTTTCGGAATGGACACGAAACTCGGCAGGCCTTCAATTTTGCTTAGGAGGTCCATGGCCGGGGAGAGCTTTTCAGCGAGGGTGCGCCTCACCGAATGATTAAGGATGGGGTCGTGTGCTTCCAGGATGTTGGATAGAGCGGCGTGGACATCCGAAACACACGTCTTGATGACTTCCCTCTCGGATCGAAGAGCTTCCAATTGTTCTTGAGAGTTGGAAAGCTGCGTGCTCTTGACCTTTAGGGCAGTTGTTTTACTTGCCAGGACGTCCATCAGAGAGTTCTCTGCCGCAAGATCCTCTTGTAGCTTTGCCAGACGGGCATCGATGGAGGCACGGAGTGCCGAGTTGTCGTCGCTGAGATTTTGTCGGAGAGTAGCGAACGAAGTCAACTCCGTCGAGACTAACTTGGCCAATTGCTGAACAATCGGTTCAAGAGTCGTCTTGGTGGCATTGGCGCTTTCCTGCATGGACTTGAGCAGATCAGAAGCGTCGGAAAATAGTTTATCGACTTTTTCGGTCGCTGCCTCACAGGCTCGGGTGGAGGCGTCTATCGCGGCAGTTGCTGAAGCCACTGAGTCTTGTTGAGCCCTGGAGAAGGCATCAACTATCTTTTGAAGGGCAGCTTCAGATAAGGTTGACTGCTGGTTTGAAGAGGAGGCGAGAAGTTGATCAACCTTCTCGTTAAGCTCACGGAGATGCTTCTTTGTCACTGGAGCATCATCCTCCTCATCACTCTGAACTTGAAACGGACTATAGTAGACCGAATCAAAGTTCATGTGATCACCACCAAGGTATTGATCATCGCCATCGGAGGCGTCTTCTGGAGACTGAGGTGGTGGTGAAGTAGGGGGTGTTGTGGGTTTGGTTGGTTCAGGTTGAGTGGGTGGGGGGTTAGTTTCGGGTGGTGGTGGTATATGGGTTTCGGTTTGTGGAGGTTCGGTTACGGGAGGGGTTTCGGTTACAGGTGGTGTTTCGGTTGATGTGGTGAATATGGGTGGAGGTATAAGGAATGAGGTTGGTGGTATAGTAGGGGTTAGGGTGGGAATGGAAATAGGTATTGTGGGTGGAGGGGAAGGAACTGGGGATTGGTGAAGTTCCATCTCCGGGGTTGGGGACCGAGGGGGTGTGTTGCCTCGTTGTGGAGATTCGTCTCCTTGTGATCCCTCAGAGTCCGAACTCCCACCTTCGGATTCGCTTGAAGAGGAGGGTATGAGGAGCTTTCGCTTCGGTTGGGTCTTCCTCCTTTTCGGTTGAGGGGATGAAGCAGGTTTCTGTTGTTTGCGCTTCTTGGGAGAAGGTTTTGCGGCTTTGGATGGTTTCTTCCCCTTGTCTGCCTTCTTACCCCTGGCCACCGGTTTGTCGGCATCATGAATCGAGCGCAGCATGTCCGGTGTCAGTTCCCTCGGACCAGATGGCCCTAACTCCTTGATCGCCTTGATCATACTGCTGTCTGAAGGCACACTTCCATACATAGTCTCCGGTATGGAGCCAATGAAGGAGAATTTTGATGCATCCGAGACGATGATCTTCTTGGTATGGAACGTACCAATAGAAGACATCGATGCACCATCAGCAGTTGGGACATCAAACCTGTCCATAGCCCATCTTGTGATCAAGATCCAAAACCGGGCCAGCGACACCTCGGAGTGTCGAGAAGTAGAAGAGAGGCTCTGAAGCAGTTGTTGCCAGAGGACAAACCCATAATCCAGGTTTATCCCATTATACACTCCGTACATGATGGAAAGAAAAAGACGACTTGCACCGTCAGATCCTGAGCTCCTCTCTGACAGTCCCTTGAAGAGAACTGTAAATAACCCATTCCACTGGGGCGGTAGGCATGACTTCTTGAACCTGGCGACGGAGGTGAGAACTTCCGTGTAGCCCATGTTGTAGAACATGCTGTAGAGCATTCCAACCGGAATCGTCTCCGGGTTAACACGCGATGAGTCAGCAGCAAACCCTAACAACGTGCAGAAACGGGGGCGAGAAATGGAAGTCTTGTGATCTCCCACTTCAAAGAAGACCCGGTCGACGCCATTGTCGTAGTAGGCCGTCGCATAGACCTGAGATAGAGCCACCAGTGGCACCGTATCAATTCTGGACAATGCCGGAGCAAGCTGGGAGTACTTGAGGCATTCGATAACCGGCGACATGTAGGGATCATAGGTCAGTGGATTCAAATCAATGACGAGGCATTGTTGAGGTCTGATGGAAAGAATCTGAGAAGTGGCATGAACAGATGAAGATTCCGCCATTGTTGCAGGTGTGGAGAAGAAGAAGAACGGGAGAGTGTTTTGGGAGTAATTTTGCTTTGGGAATTATGGGGCAGTAAAGAGGTAAAAGGTGGTGTTGATGGGTTTTTATAGTAGGTGATAGGAGAGAGAAAGATCGTTTCAAATCTCTTATGGAAATACGAAACGGGTTTATTTGGAGTGACTGATTGGTGACAGTTGGGACGTGCGATGATCACGTAGGAGAGAGAGTGTCAGATTCCTAGGATCACGCCGCCCAAAAAGCGCCGGTTCAGAGAAAGAAATCATTTCCATTTCCACACGCGCCTGTAACTTCAGAGATATGACGCTTCGACATTGCACACGCGTCCTCAAGTGTCAGAAAAAGCGCGGCCATTTCAAATTCACGCGCCCTCCTTTTTACTGTCGTTTGAATTTCTATCCTTTTAACTTCCGCCGAGTCAGCAACTTTTTGTCTTATCCCCTTTTAAACGGTTGTTTCCAATTAATGATCCACGTGGCTAATTTTTGACCACAACTTCATTTGTAACTATCCGGTAAATATCCAACCTATAAAATAATTAGTAACGGAATTTTTGAAAATCTTGGATTTTCGTGCAAAGAGTGTAAAAAAAAATAAAGAAGTAAAGCAACTCTTTTTAGGATAATCTGTGATGTCAATAATGACACGAAACTGATGATCCCGGGCACGAATCTCTTCCTTCAAGGTCCAGAAGAACCTCAAAGTGTTAATGTGGAATCCCGTTGAATTACGATCAAACATTTATTAATAAATGTTGAAAGGCTTCTTTTAATAAGGCTAATTAAGGGTGGTTTCGCTTTGATTCAACAATTCAATTCTTGATATAAGAACGAATGTGAACAAAGTACTTGTGAGACCGGTGTAGTCTGTTGAACAAGTAGGTTTGAGTTGATTTTGTAGTAGGTTGGATTAATATGAAATCTCAGATAAAAATTTAAAACTGGATCCCTTGGGAAGAAATGTCATGGTGTGTAACAATTTCATTGGAACCACGCAAAAAGAAAAGAAATTGAGATTTCATGAAGGTACATTCGTCAATTCATTGGTGAAAACTTGATCAAGTTAATTGATCACCGTCAATTCGTTGGTGTTGAATTTTGGGTTTCACTCAGCTCGTAGTGGCACGAAGCTAAGATCATAAACACAGATGTTGTGTAACCATAAACCTCAGTGGTAGTTTCTGAGAGTCTAAAGGGTTACAGTGATGAAACGAATGTTATGGAGAAGTGTAATGGGGATGGTGAAAGAGGATATAGTACCTCTGCTGCGAACAAAAGGACCAAGCAGGAGACTCTGAACTCATGTGAGAAAAGAGAGAGGTAGCCCACGATTAGAATAAATGAGTTAGCCTTATTGGGAAGACAAGGTTTGTGTATACCAGGTCATGAAGGCTATTATTCAAAATCTTATGAGGCTTGGGACACATACAGCAGCATGCTTCTAGGGACACTTAAGTAATTCAACAAATATATCCCCATAAGCGAACGAACATACAAAAAAAATAAAAACATATTTTTGGAGTTTTTGAAATTTATATAAAAAAAAAATAAAAGAAAAGAAATAAAAGAAATAAAAATAAAAAAAATAGAAAAGATAAAAAAAATAAGACAAAAAAAACTTTTGAAAAAATATGGAAAACAGAACCCGAACGTTCGGTTGGTTTCGGTTGGAAAAAGATGAAAAACCGAACCCGAACCTTCGGTTGGTTTCGGTTCTTGAAAATTTTGAAAAACTGAACCCGAACCTTCGGTTGGTTTCGGTTGTTGAAAATTTTGAAAAACCGAACCCGAACCTTCGGTTGGTTTCGGTTCTTGAAAATTTTGAAAAACCGAACCCGAACCTTCTGGAGGTTTCGGTTTTAGAAAATTTTTAAGAAACCAAGGAGTTTAGATATGCAATATAAAAAAAACTTTTTACACAAAGAAAAACAAATTTTGCATAAGAAATATACAACACAGAAAAACTACCTTTGAAGTAATGAGCGAGTGAAATGGTTGAACCGAACCCGAACGTTCGGTTGGTTTCGCTTCTTACGTTTGAGATTGAGAGGTAGTGTGAGGTACTGACTCTGATTCCATCATTCCTAGCCCTTGCAATATTTTATTGAACGAAGCTTCTGGAAGAGCTTTGGTAAAGACGTCAGCCAGTTGATCAGTGGTTCTTGTCCTTGTGTGTATAGTATGCGTTCTGGGAGTGCCAGAATTGTTTCCTTTCAGAAAGATTTTTCCTATATCTTTGGTTCCTCTCTATCTTCTTATCCCTCATCTGCTTAGGTTGATGATGAACGTTCGCTTTCGTTTTTGATGTCACCTTGGCTGGTTCCTGTTGAACTTCAGGAGTTTTTCTTTGAGCCGAGGGAGCAGATGGAATATCTGAAGAAAATTCAGTTTGCCCTGAGGAAGTGGAAGGAGTATCTGATGAAGTTTCTCTTCGAGCTGTAGGTGTTGAAGGAATGTCTTCTTTTGCTAAACGATCATCCTCTTGAGGAATTTCTTTTGTACCACTTGTACTTGGTTCACTGAAGTTATCAGGCTTGTTCAAGGGTTCAGGTATGTACCTCCCTTTCTTCATCCAGGAGGTTCTTTCAGAAAGACCAACGGTTTCGTTTCCATTATCAATAGGAGCTTCCCAGAAATACTCATCACAGCCATCAGCATTGTCTTCGTTAACAATAGTTGTGAGTTCAGCTGTTTGATGTTCGGTTACTCCAGTTACCTTGTATACCTGATTTGGAGTGGTCCTGACCTTTTGATACACAACAGCTTTTTCTACTAATTTCGGGGACTTTTGTTGGAACAATCTAGCGAATTCCACAGAATTTTCAGAAATAAGATTTTTGTGGTTTTCAGTTTCGCTTTTAACAAATTCTGAGCAGTCAACCGTATCCTCTACAGAAATTTCACTCATGTTTTCGTCCTCGTTAAGCTCAGATGCATTTTCAACATCGATTTTATTTTCTGAGCTTACTTTGGCGTTTAGAGAGTCAAACTTTTGTATGGTTTCGGTTCTCAGTTTAAGTCTGTCATTTTCATCCAAAAGATTTTTGAGCATGTCCTTGTGGTCTTTGAATTTAATGAAGGACTCAATTTTGTCCAGTCCAATTTTATAAGTTGGGTTGACATCATCAGACGATATCACACTCTCACAATTGTAAGCTTCGGCATCGATTTCATCCTCTTTAAATTCTAGGAAGGGTAAAATCATACGATGGATCTTTTGGCCTATCTCACAATTCAAGTGAAGTTGAGTAATATTGGAATATAAACGTTTAGCTATTAAACAAAAAACATTTCGTTGTTTTAACAATTTCAAATTGTCTCTCTGCAAATAAATGTTTTCGTCTTTAACTTTAATTAATTCTGACTCTTTTAACTCAATCCACATTCGCCGCTCCTCACTCTTCGACGCCACCCTGCTTAATTGATTAGTCAGGTTAGAAATGGTGACTCGAGTTTGAGTTAAGCTACTATCTAAATGAGAAATTCTTGTGTTAACGTTTTTTAGTTCTTTCTCATATGAGGATGATGGTACTTTAGATGAAATAAAAACAGATTGTACCTTCTTTATCAGTTCATCGAGTTCATTGAACTGCTGGCTGAGCGGTTTGGCCGTAAAGCACATATCCTCCTGCACCTTCGGTCCATTGCTTCCTCCATCGGTGTTGTATCCCCTCATTTGAGACACTTCAGTCACCATGAAGCATTTTCCACCACTGCTTTCCTCCTTAGCCACATATGCCTTTCCATGAGTAGGCTTCCTCACTTCTTCGTCTTCTGATTCAGTAGACCAAACTTCAGTGCTACCGAACTCATCGTCATTGAACGAACCCTGCACAATAAGAGCATTAATAGAAGGGTTAGCGGTAGATTTCTTCTTTCTCAACTCATCCAATCTCTTCTGCAGCACAGCTTCCTCATCATTTCCATTGTCCTTTTCAGCCATCTTCTTAAGAACACAGTCCTTAGCGTAGTGGTTCTTGCCACCACAGTAGAAACAGCTTACTCCGGAATCGCCATCTGCTTTCGGTTCCTTTTTGGGCTCCTCAGCTTTCGGTTCATTGTTTGCTTTTTCTGAGCTGTAACTCCCCTGCCAGTTTCGGTTTTTGTTGCTGGGGAATCTATTCTTTATGAACCTTTTAGGATTGGATACCATCATGGCATAATCCTCAGTTGAGAGGTCATATTCTTCCAAGTTGAGCTCTTCATCCTCCATCACAGCTTTACTTTTAGAGAGGAGGGCCAACGAACCAAGACTGGAGACAACATTCTTCTCTTGAACCACAATCTTCTCTTGGGACTTTAGGATACCCACCAGTTTCGCCAAAGAATATGATTTAAACTGTTCATGGGCTTTGACTGTGGAAACAACTGTTCTCCATTCAGATCGCAGTCCGTTTAAGAAAGTAACCTTTTGTTCGATGAGCTTCCTTTCAATGTCGTGTTTGATCATCTTGCTGAGAAGATGATTGAAGCGATCAAACGTCTGGGTCACAGTTTCTTCGGCCCCTTGCCTGAATTCACCAAATTCAGATAGAAGCATGGTTTGGATGGAATGTTCAAGATCTTCGTCTGTGGAATACAGTTCGCGAAGTCTATCCCACACTTCCTTCGCCGTAGTGCATGAGCTGACCAGCCTGAATGTGTCGGACTGAAGGGCGAATCTGATCAACCTAAGTGCCTTAATATTGCACTGGAGTTTGTCTTTTTCATCTTGCGTGATATTCGTCACGTCCTTGAGCAGATCATTGTACTCTTTTTGCGTCTTAATGATTCTGGACGTCGTAGAATGAGAAAACGGTCCATTGATGATGGCTTCCCATATGAGATAACCATTGTCCTCCGATCCAATCACATAATCTTCGAAATGATGCGCCCATACTTCATAGTCATGGGTGTACAAGATTGGAATCTTTGTCGTCGAACCGATGCTGTTGGAAATATTAATAGGGTTTGATTGCGTTGCGTCCATAATGATCGTAAAAACCTGTTCAAAGATCAGACTTGTAATAAAGCAGATTTGGGCAAAACAATAAATACTAAGATACGTCAATTAAGATGACGGCTCAATAAATATCGATGATTGCGGAAAACCCTAATGGAAATCTTTTTCACAGAAAAGATGTGTATCGATTACACAGCCTCCTGCTCTGATACCAATTGATGGGATTAAAACAACTTTTAATCTAAGAAGATCGATTAGATCTTGAACAAGTATGAATATGAAACAGTAAGAACACAATATTAAAACAAAGTAGAACGCAATATTAAGAACAAACAGCTTGAATCAAACGTGTCGAATGATTAAATAAAATCCTTAGAAGAGCTCGATTAAGAACATCAACTGTAAAGGATTGGAAGATTACAAAAACGATTACTGGAAAATATTATACTCTGATAAATCGCTATTTCGATAATCTCTAGAATCTTATGAATCTTAACCTAATATGCATGCAAGCATTAACTTAAATACTATACATAAAAGGCTCTCGGTTGGACAGGCCCAAACCGGAGAATATAAGGCTAATCTAACGAGCCCAAAAGACGCAACATCAAAACTCTTTTCAGCCCAACACTTTCCAAAAACTCAAAAATCTTTTCAAAATAAGATTAAATATGCTCGATATCTGACAAATTTACTGATACAGTCCAAGCTTTGATACCAATTGTAAGTCCCCAATCTGCTTGTGTATCAATCAGATCCGTTTGATGGTGCGGAATTCCAATCAAACGGATGATGTCAAATCAAATAGAAGAGATGGAGAAAAGGAAGAGTATGAATCTTGGTTGAATTGATTAGAATGAAGTTCCCTTACAAGATTCACACACAACACATACTTGTTCTTCTCTCTACCGTACACTCTCTACTGTTCATCAATCTCTACTCCTCACCTCTAACACCTATATATACAAGGGGAATATGGGCCTAATGTGTTTACGGTCGTAAATGGGTTTACCGTTACGGCCGTAAACAGCCATCTGGCCATAAGCCTGACCGTAAACTCATAAACATTACATAAAAATACAATTTCCTAGAAAAGCAAAGTATAAACCATATTTTTGACCCAACAATGGGTTACTACTGGTCATGAATCGTGGGGTAACCCCGACTCGACTCGTCGAGTTCTCTTATGGACTCAGCGAGTTTCTACCATGGCCATGCTCAAATGACCTTTTGAGTTCAGATCTGCTTCTCTAACCGATAGAGCTGACTTCCCAAGGCTCAATAATCACTTAAAGGTCCAATCTTGGCACTCATGCAACGTCCATAATGCTTCTTTTCGTGAAATAACATCTTAAATGGCATCATAGGTTCATATCTCTAAGGGAATAGCATAAAGCACGATGGTTGGGACTCTCTGGACCTCTTAAGGTCCAGATCCAAGAGTTATTCCACCTTGGGTTCTGAAAAGCTTTGAATCCAAGTTAAAGAAGGGGGATAGAGAACCCTATATTCAAGTAATTCACCATAAACACGAGATTCAGCATAGATCCATACCTGTAGTAGCCTCCTCTGATAAAATGGTAGTCGATCTGAGCTCCTTAAGCCGTTTAGCTTGCCCTCCTTCCTTCTTCTTTGCAAAATCACACTAGAAATGAGGAAAATATCTAAGGGAATGGCATAAAGCAAGATGGTTGGGACTCTCTAGACCTCTTAAGGTCAAGATCCAAGAGTTATTCCACCTTGGGTTCTCAAAAGCTTCGAATCTAAGTTAAAGAAAGGGGATAGAGAACCCTAGATTCAAATAGATCACCATAAACACAAGATTTAGCATAGATCCATACCTCTAGCAGCTTCCTCTGATAAAATGGTAGCCGATTTGAGCTCCTTAAGCCGTTTAGCTTTCCCTCCTTCCTTCTTCTTTGCAAAATCACACTAGAAATGATGAAAATGGCTTCCTCTCTCTCTCTCCCTCTCTACACTCTCTGGTCCTCTGGTGCTCTCAAGGGTGAAGGTGGCCGCAAATGAAGGCCACAAGATGCATTAAAAAGGGTACATGCCAAAGGATTTAGGGTTTCTACCCACAGCGCGGACTTGTCGAGTCGACACCCCGACTCGTCGAGTCCCTTCATTAAATCTAGTCAGCAAATCGCGATCCTACTCGAGGACTCTAGGCGTTGACTCGTCGATTCCCCCCCTTGAAAAAAATAAATAATTAAAATATGATCCATGTGTGTTCGACTTCTTAGCATCATTACTATTAGGAATAAGTAGATCATTAACAAATGTAATGGTTGCATAAACTCAAACAAAATCGAAGCATATGCACTAGAGGGTATATTAAAAGATTCTAAAAGAGAACTTACCTGAGAAGTTATTGGTGCTTTATATGAAGATGACGAAACAAAAACATTTCGCAGTTATTTTCTCTTCTTCGTCTTCCACATGCACCGAGCACATAGCCCCGTGGGTAGGGATTCGCATCTCTTCATCATCGGAACCAGATGACCAAAGCTGGTATGTTCCATCTTCTTCATCCACACCTTTGGCCACCAAAGACAATCCTTTCGACTTTGCACACACCTCTTCCAACTTTTCAACGTAATAATCTTCATCCTTGACCTTGTTCTTCTTCTATTCTCGCTTTCGAAGCATACAATCACTGGCCATATGATTCACTCCATTACAATGATGGTAGTCGAAGCCAGAATCGTCTTTCAACTATTTCTATTTCTTTTCTTCCTCAGCACAAACGTCCTTTTTCTCAACTTTCTTTTCTTCACTCCCAAACTTTACAGTAAAGCTTCCCTTCATTTCACCTGTTTTCGACTTTCCATTGAAAAGATTCTTGAAAAATGTATTTACTCGATTGTTAGAGTAAAATGCAACAGACTCATCACTAGAGTTGACAATTAGACCTTCATCTTTAGAATTTTTCTACTCATCAACCTCTTTATCAGCTTCTCTACCAACAATTTTCGAAACAAGTGCAAGTGGACCTCCAAGACTGATCTTTGATTCCTCAACAATTTCATTCACGTCGGATTCATGTGCTTTCATCACATTATACATATCATTTAGATAGAAGTAATCAAGCTTTTTTTGTGTCTTTATCATGAGACTCACATTTCTCCATTCCTTCCGAATACCCATGATGAATGTGAGATTGAACTCCATTATTGATTGAGTGACTCAATATCGATTACATTTGAAAATTAGCTCATTCGGACGATCATAATAAGATTCAATGGTCTCTCCGTCCTTTTGTTCGAATTCTCCTAATACAACCAGACATTGTTTAACTGAACTTATCCTTTTCTTTTCACTTCCTTGATACTTTTCTTTTAAAGTATTCCAAATTTCTTTTTCACTTTTACAACTACGCACGTAATTGTAAACAACATGAGGAAGAGCACCTCTAAGTTCTCTCATACACTTCTTTTCATTTTTCAGCAATATTTCAGTCTGATCATCGACATTTTGATTGTTTGAGGAAGTTCCAATACTCTGAACAACAGCAGGAGGATGAACATCACCAAGAACACACTTCCACAATTCTTCATCAATTCTATTCAAGTAATCCTCCATACGATCAACTCACTGATCATAGTACTCAGGAAGTACCATCAGAATATTCGTTGATGAACAAAGGAGATGAGTGTAAGACGTCATCGTGTTCATGTTGAAGTTCACCATTGTTGTATGGAAATATTTTGAGAAAAGGTCAAATCAGATTGAGATCAAACATTTAAAACACTCAGAATTCAACAATTGAACAATAGATTATACAACTAGAATGCAGAATCGACTCACAACAGAATATCTGAAATGATTTTCTGAAGAAAAAGAGAGGAAAATTGAAATCTAGAACGAAACTCAAAACTTTTGCAAAAACTCAGAATGTCAGAACAATTATGTATGCATCCTGCTCTGATACCAAATGCAGTTGTGATGAAATCGAGAAAGAATGAAAATATCAGAGTAAACTGTGAATGAATACGAGATCTAAATAAACTCTACTTGGCTCAAATTATTCTTTTAAAGTACATAGAGAGTTTTTGAAAAAATCACAAAAGTTCTTATCTATCTCTAGTATGCCTCCCAATTTATAGAGGAACAGAAAGCACACAAAATATATAAGGTACTTTTACATAAAAGCTTCGAAACTAAAATGCCTTTATAATAACATTACAAACTATCCAAACTATCTAACACATTCCACACCTCACAACACTATTTGACATCTACAAGGTCCCTCTCCCCATAGAATGTAGGAGCTCCGCACGTATGGAACCCAAGAAAAGAAAGAGTCTGAGCTCCCACCATAGCCATAATCTCAGCACAGAACGTGCCCAAGCGCTCATCTAAGGTCTCCAAAATCCCTTCCTTGACTGAACCAAATATCACAGCAGTCTGCTCCAAAATACCACAGGTAATCTCAGACGAGATGAACTCCCGCATCTGCTCACTAATCGGCTCAGTACCTGCGCTTGAGCCAGAACCAAAACCAGACCCTCCGTCTGGAGTGCTCATCACTAATCTGAAATACAACATGCCAATGATCAGAACATACTCCTGAATCCTCCTCCCACAAGCTTCTTAAATACTACAAGACTCTCCCCGACTCAAGTATCGATCTTGTGCTTTTAGTAGTATGGGCCCAATACTACCTTCCACACATATCCATACTTTCCTCAAGGATCATCCTGAATACTCTAAGTCTCCTTCTCAAACCGATGCAAAAAAAACTCGCTAAACAACGAAACAGAACTTATTGAGCCACTTCCTAGGATCTCCTAGGTTTCCGACCTCACTTAGCCCTTAGTTTTAGAAAGACTCCCACTAATGTCAACTAGTTACCTCATGAATATAGTCACATGCAATAGAGATCAGATAATCCTTCGAGTGAAATACTCAACCCTAAAACGGTTGGAATCAAAAAATACCTGCGTAATTGTTGGGTTTTGAGCATTCTAACACTTCCTAAGTGTACATGCAACCCTAAATACCTTGGATCTATGTTTTCTCTATTATACATGCAAATAAGAACATCCAAGGTATTATCCTAATCTAGCATACAAAAACTATGAATGTAACAAGATAGAATACATACCTCTTGATGTAGCTTGATGTCTTCAAGCTTTAAGAGCTTAGCCCCAATAGTGTGGAAGCCTCAAGTGGAATCACAAATCACCAAGACACCTTGGAAGACTTTAGAGAATATGAATACTTGGTTCTCTCTTAGTGAAATCGGCTAGCCCTCATAGTGTATCCACACACTAGTGCCAATTTCACCAACCAAGGACATCTTTATATAGTGTGGAGGATTAGGGTTAAACCCTAATACCCATGGCCTTTCATTTCCTAGGATCCATGGGTTAAACACTCCATGGACTATCCATGAAAGCTTAGCCCAACCTAAATGAACTTGGCCCATTCCATATATATAAGAGTCCATATTTAATTAGTTCCTTTTGATCACTTAATTAATTATAAATTAATTCTTGATCAATACTAATTAAATAATATGATTCCATATTAATATATTAGAACTTATAATATATTAATATTAATCATAAACATACTATTCTCAAAAGATTATCCATATAAATTGTGTCGGTGAAGTGCAACCCAAATGGACCATGCCGGGTCGGGTTAAGTACATACCAAATATAGTTATGGACTTAGACATTAATCCAACAGTCTCCCACTTGGATAAGTCTAAAACTATTATTGCGTATGACTTCAAACCTAACTGGCAATCGTAGCTCTTAAAGTCGTTGTCGAACTCTGATCTTGTCAACGAACTTGTCCATTAGATAAGGGATCATATATTCCTCCATTCTAGATATCATATGGATTGAGACATGGATTATAATCATTCTCTCTGTCCATTTGTTGTTTCCCGATTTCCGATTTATGACGACTGACTAATTGAACGAATCAAATCAGTCCTGGCCCGGCCGAGCACTTCCATTTGTCATCATCAAATCATCGAGGGGCCCACAGATATCGCTTTTATCCCGAAGGTAAAAGGAATGGATAAACTTCGACTCATATGGCTTGTTCTACTACTTGTTGAATCATACACAAAGGCACGTTTTATAGCACCGAGTTACCAAATGCGTTTTCGTGCAATCAATGTACAACCAACTCATAGTAACAATTCATATCTCTAGGTTTGAAGAATATAAGATATTATCGTCTCATGATCACTCGTGATAAAATCCATGAAGTGATTCCAATGAGCGCGGGTTGAATCCAATACTCAGAACTTATGAGCACTCATGAGTGTTGTAGCCCTTTGTCCAACACCTTAGACCTCTACAAGCCAACCCATGACAGTCTTAATTCATATCTACTTCCAACATATGACCGACTGTGGATGGTTTGAATAACTTAGTCATTCCAGAAAAATAACCTAGTTTATTCGGGAAGTCAAAACATGCAAAGTGAAACACAATAATAATTGAATCCAATATGGTATCAACTCTTTGAACATAAATAAAACACCTTTTATTTATCACCATATGATTACACATTATTCATTGTATACTGTTTCAGCTATCAACTTTATTCTTGAATTTAAAACAATAGTTGTCCCATGCTCCAAGCATGTACACTATGTTTTCTTAAACACTAGTCATGCCACACACCAAGTATGCATACTATGTTTGTCTATGATCCTTACTTTGTGAACTAGATCAATTGAACATAACTTCAATGATTCTCTTTTCACACTCCCAAATCCTTACCGCAAATGCAAGAATTCAAAATTCATGCCATTTACTGAAATCTGTTAGATTCTAAACTTATATGCATTGATCCTCTCGTAATGATTATGCACAAAGTCAGAAAGACTTGACAACAATCATTACAGAGTATTCCAAAGGAGATCAGCTCCTTGGAAACATCCTTCTTGCATTAAGTTTCCTTAATCTTACACAGATTGAAAAATTCTAACTTTGAAACATTTCCAGATTCCATTTTGACTATCACTTCTGACCAAGATTTGCCTCCTTACAGATTATGTCAATATGGTCCTTCCAGAATTATCACTATACTTCCAACTGTCCTTGAGCAACCAATCTTTGGTAAACCTTAGATTGTCCTCGACAATTGTTTAATCCTTTTAGTCAGATCCAGTTCTAAACCTTTTCCCTTCTTAATGCCCCAGGCATTTGGAAAATTTTAGAACGGATGAATATAGCACATGTAATCGATCCTATATCCGAAGCATATGGGACACGATTCATGATGTCTTACATAAAGACTAAACCAGTCTTTTGCTATAATATTTCCATTTCAATTTGCCAAGTTCTCATAATTCAGATTATGAAAAGGGATGCCGTAATCATAATCGAATTTTAGAACGCAAATAATGGACCCATATACAGAATTTCCTTATGTTGAGCCATTCCAACATGAAATTCATATATATCCTTGACTAAATGATTAAAACCTCACGATCTAAGCTTATAGATTTGAGATGAAGCATAATTTCCTCTCCCTTAATTATAGCAAAACAACTTTTTCCCAATTGAAACTTTTGTTTTCTATAATTAACATTGCTAACTTGCAATACTTATCATAATTATCATTCTCCCACTAACATGATGATTATTAGCATAACACTTATGCTCCCACTAGCTTTGACATGTACTCAGAAATCAGCTGGACAGTCTGAAATTTAGATTCATACACCCTTTCCGTAGATAGCTCACCTGTGTGTCTAAGCAATTTCAAGAACCATGAAAAGGGATACCGTAATCATAGTCTCAATTGCTTAGGCATTTGCCATTTCTCACAAGTCCATGTTAGTGTGCCGGTTAACCACACGCGCTCCACCAACGACTTTTGAAAATGCAAATAACACAATTGATATCTTCGTAAAATCTACTTAGTGAAAGCGTTTCCTCACCATCATTTTCATGAATCGGAGAGAAACCTTATGACACTTAGATTTATCTGGTGTATGAGTTCCTACCCATATGAATTTGTCAAACCATAATCACAAGACAAAGATAATGACAAATCCAAAACCATATGGATTGAACTCAATCTTAACTTCTTGCCACCTGGCAGCTCAAGGGCCTGCCATTGCTTCCAAGTTGTTATGCAACAAACTGAGAACTCTAAGAACTCATATGCAAAGCCAACTTTAACTGGAATGGGCACAGATATGTCAACACGATAGGTTATAAACCTCAAGTCGTGTGCTAGTGAAGAATTTCAGGTTTTATTCTTGATTATTTCTTGAGACTTTCAAGACCTTTAAGACTCCCACTGTCCTCTTGACATATAAGACTCCCTTGTCAAACATCCAAGAGATAGTGCGGATTCTAATCAAGAAAAACACTTTACCCAATTGGCCTAAGTTGGTCTTTGTTTTATCCAAAACATCACAACTTACCAATTTCAAATGTACAAGAGTAGAAAACTTTTACTCTTACATTTGATAAGTGTTTTAAACCTTCTTTAAGACATGTCACTCAAATGACAATCTTGGAGTATGACTCTAAGACTTGTATTGGAACGAAGTATGACTCATCTTCTTGATTTAACCATTTCAACAATTCAAGTTCCTCTTCTTAGTCATAAGAATGCACTAAGATTTCCTTAGAGAACTAATTTTGATATGGTTTCTTAATCATTAAGATGATCACAAAAACTGATACTAAAGTACTCTCCCATCTTTTCAGATTTGAGAAACTTTTATCCTTCTGCCTAATTTGATTCTTCTTATTCGCTCTGCCTTACATTGGAACCTTTTCCAATGTCTCAGAGTTACACTTAAGCATGTAAGTATAATCATATTTACTGAGCTTTAGTAAACTATGACGAATAATCTTATCGATCTTTTGTGGTGGACTTAATCAGTGCACAAGACTGTGTACTCGATCCTTTAGTCCTTCACTTGACTCACACATCCATGTGAACCAGTAATTAGTCTTAATTTTTCCAAAACTTGAAAGTTCTCATTCATCATGCTATATAACTTGCATGATTCCAAGTCCCGGTCCAAATGAAACTTGGGTGATGAGAATCTTTCCTTATTTGGTAAATATAGACATTACCACAAATGAAAGAATCAACTTCATATTTCCACTCTTGCTCTTAATGGAATCATATAAGCAACAATTTTTCCTCAAAAGCCATTGTAAGGATATTTTAAAATAAATAAAATCAAAAAAAATTTCTTTTATTTTAAAACTTTGTGGAAAAACTTATCCTTACAATCCATATGAAAACTTGTTGTTATCTATTCCTAAGCAATATCTCATAACTCCTAAGAAGTTGCTCAAGAATCCGATCTTCAAACTATGAGATAGAAATCCATCTACGCCATCAGATTCAGCATATTCTTTCTTTAAGTTTCTTCACTTTTCTTTGATTCTTAAAACATCACCATGTGACCCAGTCACATCATGTATCAGGAATCTCAGAATAGAAACTTAACAGAGTTAGATAGTGGTCTTTACCTGAAGTAGAGTCAAACTTATTGACTTTAACATCCTTAGGTAAATTTGGCAGCTTCGCAACCAATGCCCCTTCCCTTGGCAATATAAACGTATGGACCCTTTGATAATGGTACACGAGACTATCACAGACTTAGGAAGTTGATCTTACCATTTGGTCAACCGAGTTGACTATGGCCGATCCCTTTCCATTGGAAGAGAATGCTTTACTGGATATCCAATGTCATCATTGTCAATGTCCATAAAGTTTTAGGAAGTTGATCTTAGCAAATAGATAAGATCATTAAGGGTCTTGTCATAGTCTGTTTCATAGGTGTCCCAAAGGAACTCACTATGTGACTTAGAAAGTGATTGAACCACCAACTTTCTCAAGAGTTTGACACCCAACTCTCCCGACTTGTCAATATGTGACTACATCTCCAAGATGTGTTCACACCTAGACCTTGCCTTGCCAATAGGGCTTGAGTGACCTTAAACTTTTTAAGAACTTGTGGGTTGGGGAGAATAATTGGAGGAGGTGAAAGAAGTATGATTTCCAAAGGACATCATCTTCATTTAGGAAACCTTGTTTCACTAGATTTGGGAAGATCATAGGTGTCTATTACAGACATCTTTTGGGAGATATTCAAGATAGTTGATTTAAAGTCCTTAATATGACACCCAATATGAAATATTAAGGCTAGGACCCAACAAACTATTTTATAACTTAGAAGAGGTATGCCGTAATCCAAGCTATTAAATATTTGAAGGTAGGTGAATGACGATTCACCAATTTCCACCAAGATAAACGAAATGAATTATTAGGTTTTAATTGGTTTTGAAACTCCTAGATCTTTGAGATTCATTGAACTTTTCAAAGGCATGTTTCAATCTCGAGTGTGCCCTTCAGGTTTTGTGACTGGGATGCCGAGGATCACAAAACAAGGTGTGAAGTAACCATGCAAATCACTTGGTACCCTTAATAAATTACCCCTCAATCGATGTGCCGGTTATCCACACACGCTCCATCGATACTATGATAAATATTAAGTCACCCTTTACCTACCTTGTTAAGTCCAACTTAGTGTGCCGGTTAACCACACACGCTCCACTAACGACTTAGACAAAGTGTAAAGTGTAATTTCATGGGTTAGCACCTTATTCACATTTTTCCTATGTAACTAAGATTGGGTATTATTAAGAGTTTAGTTACTTAGTATTATCATTAATACTTTTAATGAAGGGAGAATTCTAGTCCTGTCAAACCCGTTCGGCTAACGACCCTCCACCAGTCAAGCAAGCGGTGGGTGAGAGTGGACACCCATTAAGTTGCCATTTTATAGGCAACAACCTTATACCTACCTTATAGACCGGCTTCGTGAATGAGACGTACTAGCGGTAAGACTGACTTTACTCTTATACATATATATATATATATATATATATATATATATATATATATATATATATATATTATTAACTTATAATATTATAAAGTATAAGGGTTGAATTTTAACTTTTAAAATTCTAAGGGCTAACTTGGAATTAAAGTATTCATAAGTGAAAACTTTACAAATTCCAAAACTTGAGGGCAAGTTTTGAAACTATTCAAAACTAATTAATTCCATAACTTATGTGTTTAAAGTAGTTTTAATCCAAAAACTCTTCAAGTTCCATAACTTGAGGACAAGTTATGGAAGACTTTAAACTAATAAAAGAATTAACTTTTCTTTATTTTATAACTTATGGAACTAATTAAGGTTACACCTTTTTTTTTATTTTTTTTTATTTTATTAAATGAAGAGACTCTTGGTCCTCCATAACTTGAGGACAAGTTATGGAGTCATAAAACCATTTAATTAGAACTAGACTCTTCATTTTTGTAACCTTTGCCAATTTTTATGAATTTTAAGATTCATAAATGTGACTTATAAGTTACATAAACACATTATATGAACTTCTTTTAGATTAATTTGGATTAAAACCAACTATCACATAATTTTATTCATTAATCTAAATTCACTCATAAAACAAGGTAATACAAAAAACTTTTGGTGATCCATAACTTATTCTTAAGTTATGGAATCCTTTAAAACATTAACACCAAATTTTGTAACTCCATAAAAACTTTGAATCAAAATTTTTTTTTTTAAAAACCTTTTCATATCCATAACTTATGGAGGTTTCAAAAAATAAAACTCTTTAGATCAAACTTTTAAAACTAATAAAATAATCATATCATTTTATCTTTTATTAAATTTGACCTAATTCAACTCATAAAGCAAATTATTCAAATTTTACAAATAATTAGTTTTTCACAAGAACAAGTAATTATCTTAAAATTTGACAAACTTCATGGTTTTTTCCTTTTTTTTTTCAACTTGGAAAATAAAATATTTGCATCAATATAACAGAAAACAACCCGTGGCTCTGATACCACTGTTGGGTTTTGAGCATTCTAACACTTCCTAAGTGTACATGCAACCCTAAATACCTTGGATCTATGTTTTCTCTATTATACATGCAAATAAGAACATCCAAGGTATTATCCTAATCTAGCATACAAAAACTATGAATGTAACAAGATAGAATACATACCTCTTGATGTAGCTTGATGTCTTCAAGCTTTAAGAGCTTAGCCCCAATAGTGTGGAAGCCTCAAGTGGAATCACAAATCACCAAGACACCTTGGAAGACTTTAGAGAATATGAATACTTGGTTCTCTCTTAGTGAAATCGGCTAGCCCTCATAGTGTATCCACACACTAGTGCCAATTTCACCAACCAAGGACATCTTTATATAGTGTGGAGGATTAGGGTTAAACCCTAATACCCATGGCCTTTCATTTCCTAGGATCCATGGGTTAAACACTCCATGTACTATCCATGAAAGCTTAGCCCAACCTAAATGAACTTAGCCCATTACATATATATAAGAGTCCATATTTAATTAGTTCCTTTTGATCACTTAATTAATTATAAATTAATTCTTGATCAATACTAATTAAATAATATGATTCCATATTAATATATTAGAACTTATAATATATTAATATTAATCATAAACATACTATTCTCAAAAGATTATCCATATAAATTGTGTCGGTGAAGTGCAACCCAAATGGACCATGCCGGGTCGGGTTAAGTACATACCAAATATAGTTATGGACTTAGACATTAATCCAACAGTAATAGGGTCAGATCCATCACGCTGACATTATTTAACATGTGACATATGTGACTTAGCATATTCACTTAGCACCCAATTCATATCACTAAGAGTCCCACAAAGCACAAAGCAAACAACATTCAGACAACGGAAAATCTAACCAGCGTACACTAATCTAGCCACTCTATCCACTAATCTAGAAACCATACTAGCATGGAATTCTCAAAAGCTCATACGATCAGGTATGTAAAGCCATCTCTCCTATCATGAAATCCTGAGCAGATCCTTAGCCCAAATCTAGCATGCATATCACATAATAATATCATATATCATAATGAGCATGTATTGGTATTATGGGAACCATTTACTTGAGCTCGGCCGTTTTCACGCATCACACCCCTTTCTATGATTAGAAACCATTTTTAATAAAACATTCATTTTAAAAAAATTTCACCAAACCCTCAGTTTGAGTCCAGGCATACCCAAGAGTATGCTCGAATCCCTCAAACCAAGGCTCTGATACCAACTTGTAACATCCAAAAATACAAAGGAAAATTTTCATTTTTAAAGCATAATCAAAACATTCATTTATCCTTGATTCAAACATTTAGAGTATATCAAAATAAAAACAATTATCAGAGTTCATTCCTAAAATCACGAATTACGGAAAACATGGGTGTATACATTGCGATCAAGCCAGGCCTTTCCTTTTCGAACCGGAAGTACCTGAAACCATAAACCACAAATTGTTAGCACAAATCTTATTGAGATCCCCAAAATTCCACCTACCATACATAACATATGAGTTATACATATTATGCATACAATAAGTGATGTTATGTGCCAACCGTTCTCTTGACATTATGCCACATGTTGTATCATGGTCTTTCCTTGCTAGGTCGGGGTCTAAAACCCTGGGTCTTACAGACAAGCACTAGGATCAACCTCTGGTCTTCCACTCAAGCATCACAAAGACAACTAGCATACAATCTACAACTGCTTATCTAATTAACTGCCATAGTCCAAAATATGGTCTTGCATTTAGATTGTCAGGAGCCACCTCCTGGTCTCTCATACAAATGCCAAGGGCCACCCCCCCCCCAGTCTTCCTGATATACATAAACTAAAAGGGTCAACCTTGGTGCCTTCGACCTATAATACAGTGAAGAGACTCACCTCGATAGCTGAACCCACAATAAATCCCTGCCAGCTTATCTGCCAGAATCCCCATGTTATCAACCAAATAACACCCAATTAAAACTTGGGTTTCGGACCAGATCAAATAATCCATATAAAGGGGTAAAAAGACCATTTTAACCCTCACATAGTTTGGTCCAATACTAAGGCCCAAGCTCCTAATCAAAAAGGGCCACAAACTAATAATCATCCAAAACCCACTAATGGCCTAATTTTCCAAATTAGGCCCAAACCCTTACATCGGCCTTAACCTAAAGCCCATTAACTTTTCCTTATCCAACACACATATTCTTAATTGGCCCAACAAAGGCCCAAGCAGCTAAACGCAATTCAAAGCCAAAATACTCAAAGCCTATTCAGACTAAGTACGTGGGGCGTACATGCACACATGTGCGGCGTAGGGATGAGCAAAGGAACCGAACCGACTAGAACCAGCCCGAGAACCGAAGCTAGCGAAATTAAGAATCGAACCGGACCGCCGGTTCTATCTGTTCTTGCCATGTGTTCAATGTTGGAACTAGTCCTCAAGAAATAGCAAAATACGGTTTCGGTTTTTTCTGGTTCTACCAGTTTTTTTCAGTTCCACCGGTTCCCGGTTCCATCACGATCGGTTCTATCTGTTTCCAGTTCCAGTTCCGCACCTGGTTCCGGCCGGTTCCCTAGTCCAAATGTTCATCCCTAGTGCGGCGAACTCGTTTGAAGGCTTGTACGCTAAGGGTACCTGGTTGTATTTCCAACGTACTCATCCTCATTCAACCCAAGCTCGATTTTCACTAAATCCATTAAGATAATGCTTTCCAAACCATAGATCCGACCTCCTTTAGCTTAAATACCAAGTAAATTTGTCAACTTTATGTTCATACATAACTAAAAGAAGCTCTTAAGCATAAAAGGGACTTATTGGTTCACTTAATGCATGCATGACTCCATAAAACACATAAAGCTTGCACCTTTATGCTCAAGGACACCAAAACAAGCTCATATCTGAAAGGATAATCCCTTAAACAACCTAGCTTCACCATAACTCAAAAAGAAGACCAACATCACAATAAACTAGTCATGAATAGATCTAATCATACACAAGCCAAGATGCAAACTTGATACCTCAAAAAGCTTCCCCACAAGGTGATAATTCTCGATCCAACACTTTACCACCAAGCAAAACAACTTCAAGCTTCTCTTCTTTCCTTCCCAAGGGCAAAAATAAGCATCAAAGCCTCCCAATAGCTCAAGAACACCTCCAAGAGGCTACAAGGTCGATTTGGGGTATTTATGGTGCGGAAGCTAGCTTAGAAATGAACCAAATGGATTAACATTAATCTTATATAGGTTACATCCCTAAAATTAGAGTTTCATACTTACCCTCGTATGCCCAGTGTATGAGGTCTCGCACCCCGATCCCAGCTTGATATTATGCTACGCATACTCCTTACTACGAATCGTGTGCCCACCTTCGCATCATTACGCCCCATGCACTACCTTGGTTTGCCCCACATATTAGGGTTTTCCCTAAAACCTAATTCAATATGGTCGCCTTAACCTCTTTGATACAACTCCAATTTTGACCATCCTTATTTCCATTAAAAGGTATCGAGAAGCTCTACACTATTATCAACTCACACTTGACTTAAGGTTTCCCGAACACATCTAATTTACAATAGAAGCATGCTGCCATATTACCAAAAAACCCCTTGGCTCTAAAACCAAATCAGAAATGCCCGAAACATCTACATTTCATTACCCACACCTAAAATGGGTATCGATTCGGAACAGGGCACTACATTGTTGAAGATCAAGACTTCTTGTTGTTCGTTTAGGTCATTTAGGGGACAATTCCTTATTAAACCCATGTATGGCTCCTATGCCTCATAAAAATACTCCCCCACTTTTTGCTCGAAATTGGACATGGCTTTCTTAAGTTTGGCAAACTTGGATGGTAGGAAATTTTGTTGCAGGAATTATTCAAGCATCTACGCCCAAGTGGTGTTTGTACCTAGTGTAAGTGCCTTCAACCAATATTTTGCTGCTCCTTTGAATTTAATTGGAAGCTTTTTCAACAGCACCTTTGCTTGTGGTACATTCAAAATATTGAAGTAATCAGCGATGTCATTGACCTCATCGAGGTGTTTGTTGATTGAGGTCGTTGTCTCGGTCAAAAATAAACCAACTAACCTAAGTAGATAGGGTAAGTCGGGTCGAATCCACAAGGAGTTCGTGGTTAAACTTTGTGTCAAAGCAATCAATAAAAAGAAAATTATTACTAGCAATTGTCACGAAAAAGATTACAACAAAATTCAAACAAAAGCTTGGAAATTTATTAATTAAAAATAAAAATCTCAATGAGAAAACTAGAGTACTCCTGATTCAGTTATGGACAATTTAGATTCACACACTTTCTTCCCTAGAATCCTAATTCAATTACATAGATGCAATTGGGGTTTATTAAATTGTAACACATAGTTTTGGGTACACTAGATGTTCATTCAACTAGTTGTCTTACTCATTTATGTCTAAATGGATTACAATTAATGAACTAGCAATAAAATGTCTTACAACTACTTATTACCGCATTAACATTCAATATCATAAGTTGGAATAATATATGTTGATTCAATCACTTGTCTTTATTTCTAAACTAATTGAACTTGGAACAAATGATGAAATGACAATAAACTATCTTAATTATGACATCAAACAATTCATACAACCCAATTTCACTCATCATTACCAAAGATAATCATATGAAGCATAAAACAACAATTGAAATCAACTAGAATCAAGTAATAATCAAGTGTGTTCATCAAAAAGTCCTAAACATCCCCGGAAGTAACCCTAACAGTTTAGCCTTCCATTGAGTTCACAAAACAAATAACTTTATTAAAATGAATAAAATGCATAATAGAATTCATAAACGAACGTAGAATCATCAACCAAATGTAGCCTAATTATCAAAATATGAAACAAATAAACCTTGGGAAGAAGTAATCATTTCTGAAAATTACTAGAATTGATGAGAATCACCGGTTGAATGATCTTTAAATGTTGCTTGATGATGAATTGAATTGAATCTTACCTTGAATCCGGATTGAAATGGAATGGACCTGTGTTTCCAAATCTTTCCAAGGGTTTTAGAAGCCTCAAGAACAGAGGAAAAAATCTGAAAATCGCAGGCGGTAACCCTAAAAACGAATGCATAAGTCCCTATTTATAGTGTGAGACAAAAAATAATGAAATTGGGCAATGTGGGACGTTGGACGTCCTAGGAGACGTCTTAGACGCCGTGTATAACGCCCAAGCATTCTTTGTACGTCCTAACATGCCTTCTGCCGTCCTTGAAATACACTAAAAAAATGGCCAAAAACATAGGAGACGTCTTAAAAGCTTTCTAGGATGCCCTTACTTGATTTCCAAACTTTCCGAAACACACCGTTCCAACACGGGACGTCCCTAAAACGCCCAGACGTCCTAGGGGACGTCTTAGACACCATGTAAGACACCGACGGAGCTCTCCCTTCTTTTCTGCTCTGAAATAACGACCAAATGCTGACTGTTTGACCTAGACGTCCTAGGGGACATCTTAGACGCCTGGAGGCGTCCTTCATCTTCCGTGCAAGTTATGGTGGTCAAAACGACATAACTAGCAGAAACACAAAACACGAAAGTTGTAGCAAATCATGTCTAGTTTCCTGAATATCTTTACTCATGTCAATCGGAGCTCCAGAACATGATATATTACCAAAACATTCAAGCATGGTCAATTTTCCCAACAACGTTTCTACATTCCTTTAGCAATCCGTTTTACTTGCAGGTTCCGCCCACTTTTAGTACAATATATTGACCTGCATATGAAGTTCAACAACTCATCAAAGTAGTGCCATTCTTGGACAATTATACATCAATTCAATAGATTTATGACAATTTAGTACATTCATAAAATGGACTTATCAAACCTCCCCAACTTTATTCCAAACTTGTCCCGAGATTGGCCTGAAATAATCAGTGTAGTCTTACATTCTTATCCTAAGAAAAACTCAATGGAATCACGAATTCCGTACACTTTATTACAATATTTAATAAGCACAATATATTGATTTTGGGGATTATTAGTTTCATATGAGGACTTTTATTCTCAAAACACATGTTATGCTTATTTTACTTTGTTGTTTGAAACCCTTCACTTTTTGAACCCTTTCCAATAGTCAACCTCATGAGTAATCAGTTGAACTCATTGCCAAAGTCCCCTTTTCAAGGTTCACTAACATAGTTAGCGCGGTCGGTAACACTTAATGGACCAACCCATACACTCCCACTATCGAGGGGTCACATATTGTTTCACACAATATCTTGAACTTGAACTTTTCTTCAAATTTGTCTTCATTGTGCATTCTTCAAGTTCTTTGACGCTTCATCGGATTTGATCATCTTTGTATTTGACTTTAGCTTGAATATATATACTTTGAAGTTATTCAATGCTTTATGATGCTTTTTGGCTGTGTGAAAACAATAATAGACCCCTCCCAACCCCAAAGGTGCAGGAGTAAGTAAGACCAAGTACTCAGAGCGTGATGACACATATTGTTCGGTTGGGTCCTCAATTGAAAGATCGTAGGCTCAAGCCAAAAACCTTCATTTTTCAAACACTTGGGTATTTCACATAACAATTTTCTATATATATATATATATATATATATATATATATATATATATATATATATATATATATATATATATATATATATATATAAATTTTCCAAACCGACTGAGCAACCCACAAGATCAATATTAAATAGATATTATGACTCGATATACGAAACTCCTATGATTTTCCATCTTGACGAGTTACATTCAAGATATAAAGATGCTACTAACTCATCACATATTTCATAGAACCAACTCAGGAGAGAATAATAATAATAATAATAAGCTTAATAGCAGTACATTCATCCCAAATAAAGACATGAAAATCAAAAGAAAAATAAAAAAGAAAAAGAAAAAGAAAGCCTTCATCACACAACCATAAAAATAAAAATCAAAAGAGGATCTCACCAAAGTTCACTGCGGGGGCGGCTGTGGAGGATAACGTGGGTATGGTGGAGGATACCCAAAGATCGATCCAACTAAATCCTCAAAGCGAGTAGAGTCCTTTGTAGCTAGTGGCGGCTGATAATGCTCATACTTGGATGGCGGTGGATAGTTGCTCGGATACCCAGATCAGTAGAAGACCAGAGCTGGAGCTCGATATCAATATTATGGCTAATCAATGTCCATCAGTTCATACTGGACACAACTCTATCTGTAGGCGACATCTACATAGTACTCCTGCTGGTACAGCTGACGAGTGGCAACACTATAAGTGTTGCTAGCTGTAATGCCAACCTGTCGTATCTGCTCAGTAAGGTCCGCTAGTGTTGTGTCGACACCCTCCATCCTTATATATGTTCTCCCCATCCAAGCCTGCACCTCCTGGTTATGTGTGTTTTGTCTCCCCACAAAGTCCTCCCAAGTTGCAGGCATATTCCATCCCTGACCTGCTGCTTGTCCCTGTTGCTGCTGATGATCCTCCTAAAAATTGCCAACGAATGGCTCCTTATCCCCCACTCCGAGTGGTGTCATGTATGTCGGGTTTGTGGCAGTCTACCATTTTCAACATGAAATGAGATGTGTCTAAAAGAAGTGGGTGTAGGGTGAAGGATACGCAGGTATGATGTAACTTGTGGGACCCTGATTCTATTCCCCTGCTCTCTAGTCATAGATGTCGATATCAGGGCGACATGGGGAGTGGTGACTCTGTATTGGATATCAAAACACGACCATATATTGCACATATCATTATATGCATAAGAAATAAATATGGATCCTATCATCAATCCATATAATACATATAAATCCTGTGTCCTCACCGCCCTGGGATCACTATTCCTCGGGTTCACATTTCCCGTGATAATTGATGGGATTAAAACAATTTTTAATCAATGAAGATCGATTAGATCTTGAACAAGTGTATGAATATGAAACAGTGAAAACGCAATAATAAGAACAAACAGTTTGAATCAAACGAGTCGAATGATTAAATAAAATCCTTAGAAGAGCTCGATTAAGAACATCAACTGTAAAGGATTAGAAGATTACAAGAACGATTACAGAAAAATATAATACTCTTGATCAATCGCTATATCGATAATCTCTAGAATCTTAACCTAATATGCATGCAAGCATTTAACTTATATACAATACATAAAAGGCTCTCGGTTGGACATGCCCAAACAGGAGAATACAAGGCTAATCAACGAGCCCAAAAGACGCAACAACAAAACTATCTTTAGCCCAACAATCTCCCCCTTTGTGTCAATTTGGAGCGAGACCTTCACTTCCTACTTGGGCCGGTGGCTGAAGCTGGTACCTTCTTCTTCACGGTGCTAAACAGACACTTGGTTATGGAGAGGATGGTCTGTCTAAACCGGATATACCAATTGATCATGTCATTGAAGTACTTGATATCATCGGCCGAATTGTCTTTACACTGCTTGATGATGAATAAGATGTGCTCCAAGCAAGTTGTAGTGTAAAGATGTTTGTCAGCTAAAGCGAAGAGACATTTCTGTCCTTCGGCTCTAGTGAACATCACAGAGTTTCGCCTCGAATCTATCTTGCCCATTTGCATTTGATTTAGATCACTGGCCGATCCCACAGGTTTGACTTTCGGTTTCTTCTTAAAAACTGTGGCGACCTCCTGATCCATTAGGGCCACCTCCATGATATAGCATGCCAGCATCCTTTTGACATGGTCTATGATGGGACCATATTCAGATTCATTTGTCAGCAGGATATTGTACAAGACTATCCAATCATGAGGGTTCAGATTGGGCAGATCCGCCAGGGAGATCATGTGGGCAGTTCTTGCAGATCCTCGGATGAGCTTGAACTTGACATTTGTGAATCTTCCCACGGCATAAGGCTTCAGCACCCGAACACTGACGATCTTCTGGGCACTCCATGTAAGGTACTGAGGGCGAGCGGCCTCCAGGTAGAAGTCAATGAGCTCCCTGTCAAGCTCATCGTTCGGATGCGGGACTTCGAAAATGTTAGAGAAGGCGTGGAAGATGAACGCCTTTCGAGTCAGCGGCATATCAAACTGCGAATCTACAGAGTTGTTGCAGTTGAATGATATCACCGGCTCGAGCCATAGTATGCTTGGAGTCTCTATGGCCTCTTTTATCATGCGATCCCTGGTCCAGGCAGGGAAGAGCAACTTTCGGCTCTCAAGGAGATCGTGGGCTTCTTTTTGCTTTCATTCGGCTTCTTCAGCCTCATGCGCCACACGACTGGCATCGTCATCAGCATTGCGACTGTTCTTTCTTTTTAACATGTCCGCAATTGTCTCCTTGTCTTCATCTTCATCTTCATCTCCATCCTCTGCTATGTTTTTGCCCTTGTTCTTCACACCCGAACCCGAGGCATGACCAGTTGGGGGTGGTTCGGTTGTGTGAGTCACTTTGGAGGACGGAGGTGGTTTCGATCCTTTCTTCTCTTCTCCCCCTTGTTTCGGAATGGACACGAAACTCGGGAGGCCTTCAATCTTACTTAACAGTTCCATGGCCGGAGAGAGTTTTTCAGCGAGGGTACGCCTCACTGAGTGGTTAAGGATTGGGTCGTGTGCTTCCAGGATGTTTGAGAGAGCGGCGTGGACATCCGAAACACACGTCTTTATGACCTCCCTCTCGGATCGAAGAGCTTCCAATTGTTGCTGGGAGTTGGAAAGCTGCGTGCTCTTGACCTTAAGGGCGGTAGTCTTACTCGCCAAGACGTCCATCAGTGAGTTTTCTGCTGCAAGATCCTCTTGTAGCTTTGCCAAGCGGGCATCGATGGAGGCACGAAGTGCCGAGTTGTCGTCGCTAAGATTTTGTCTGAGGGTAGCGAACGAAGACAGCTCCGTCTTTACAAACTGGGCCAATTGATGAACAACTGGTTCCAGAGTTGTTTTAGTGGCTTCGGCGCTTTCCTACAAAGACTGCAGCAGGACAGAAGCGTCATTGAATAGTTTATCGACTTTTTCGGTCACGGCCTCACAGGCTCGGGTAGAGGCGTCTATAGCAGCAGTAGCTGAGGCTACCGAATCATGTTGAGCCCGAGAGAAGGCTTCAACGAGCTTCTGAAGGGCAGCTTCAGACAAAGATGACTGCTGGTTTGAAGAGGAGGCGAGAAGTTGATCAACCTTCTCGTTAAGCTCACGAAGATGCTTCCGTGTCACAGGAGCATCATCCTCCTCATCACTCTGAACTTGAAACGGACTATAGTAGACCGAATCAAAGGTCATGTGATCACCACCAAGGTATTGATCACCGCCATCGGAGGCGTCTTCTGGAGATTGAGGTGGTGGAGAAGCTGGGGGTGTTATGGGTTTGGTTGGTTCTGGTTGAGTTGGTGGGGGGTTGGTTTCGGGTGGTGGTGGTGGTGTAAGGGTTTCGGTTTGTGGAGGTTCGGTTACTGGAGGGGTTTCGGTAACAGGTGGTGTTTCGGTTGAGGTGGTGAATATGGGTGGAGGTATAGGGATAGAAGTTGGGGGAATAGTGGGGTTTATGGTGGGAATAGAAATAGGTATTGTGGGTGGAGGGGAAGGAACTGGGGATTGATGAAGTTCCATCTCCGGGGTTGGGGACCGAGGGGGTGTGTTGCCTCGTTGAGGATATTCGTCTCCTTGGGATCCCTCAGAGTCCGAACTCCCACCTTCGGATTCGCTTGAAGAGGAGGGAATGACGAGCTTTCACTTCTGTTGGGTCTTCCTCCTTTTCGGTTGAGGGGATGAAGCAGCCTTCAGTTGTTTGCGCTTCTTGGGAGAAGGTCCTTTTGGGGCTTTGGATGGTTTCTTCCCTTTTTCTGCCTTTTTACCCCTGGCGACCGGTTTATCGGCATCATGAATTGATCGCAGCATGTCCGGTGTCAGTTCCCTCGGACCAGATGGCCCAGACTCCTTGATCGTCCGGATCAGTTGGCTGTCAGATGGCACATTCCCATACATCGACTCCGGGATAGAGCCAATGAAAGAGAACTTTGATGCGTCGGATACGATGATCTTCTTGGTACGAAACGTACCAATAGAAGACATCGATGCATCATCGTCTGTTGGAAGGTCGAACTTGTCCATGGCCCATCTTGTGATCAAGATCCAGAACCGGGCCAGTGACACCTCGGAGTGTCGGGAAGAGGAAGAGAGGCTCTGAAGCAGCTGTTGCCAGAGGACAAACCCATAATCCAGGTTTATCCCATTGTACACTCCGTACATTATAGAAAGGAAAAGACGACTTGCACCGTCAGATCCTGAGCTCCTCTCTAACAGTCCCTTGAAGAGAACTATAAATAACCCATTCCACTGGGGCGGTAGGCAGGACTTCTTGAATCTGGCGACGGAGGTGAGAACCTCTGTGTAGCCCATGTTGTAAAACATGCTGTAGAACATTCCTACCGGAATCGTCTCCGGGTGAACTCGTGAAGAGTCAGCTGCAAACCCTAACAGCGTGCAGAAACGGGGGCGAGAAATTGAAGTCTTGTGTTCTCCCACTTCAAAGAATACCCGGTCGACGGCCTTGTCGTAGTAAGCCGTTGCATAAACCTGAGATAGGGTAACCAACGGCACCGTTTCAATTCTCGACAGTGCAGGAGCCAGCTGGGAATACTTGAGGCATTCGATGACCGACGACATGTAGGGATCATACGCCAGTGGGTTCAGATCAATGACTAGGCATTGCTGGGGTCGGATGGGAAGAATCTGAGAAGTTGCATGTAGGGATCATACGCCAGTGGGTTCAGCCATTGTTGCAGGTTTGGAGAAGAAGAAGAATGGGAGAATATTTGGGAGTATTTTTGCTTTGGGAAATATGGGGGCAGTAAAGAGGTAAAAGGTGGTGTTGATGGCTTTTTATAGTTGGTGAAGAGAGAGAAAAATCGTTTCAAATCTCTTATGGAAATATGGAAGGGTTTTTGAGTGACTGATTGATGACAGTTGGGACGTGCGATGATCACGTAGGAGAGAGAGTGTCAGATTCCTAGGATTACGCCGCCCAATAAGCGCCGGTTCAGAGAAAGAAACCGTTTCCATTTCCACACGCGCCTATAACTCCAGAGGTATGACGCTTCGATATTGCACACGCGTCCTCAAGTGTCAGGAAAAGCGCGGCCGTTTCAAATTCACGCGCCCTCCTTTTTACCGTCATTTGAATTTCTATCCATTTAACTCCCGCCGAGTCAGCAACTTTTTGTCTTTTCCCCTTTTAATCAGCTGTATTCAATTAATGACCCACGTGGCTGATTTTTGGCCACAACTCCATTAGTAACCCTTCAGTAATAATCCAGCCTGTAAAATAATTAGTAACGGATTTTTTTTTTTTTTTTTGAAAATCTAGGATTTTCGTGCAAAGAGTGTAAAAGAAAAAGAAATAAAGCAACTCTTTTTAGGATAATCTGTGATGTCCATAAGGACACGAAACTGATGATCCCGGGCACGAATCTCTTCCTTCAAGGTCAAGAAGAACCTCAAAGTGTTAATGTGGAATCCCGTTGAATTACGATCAAACATTTATTAAGAAATGTTGAAAGGCTTCTTTTAATTAGGCTAATTAAGGGTGGTTTCGCTTTGATTCAACAATTCAATTCTTGATATAAGAACGAATGTGAACAAAGTACTTGTGAGACCGGTGTAGTCTGTTGAACAAGTAGGTTGGAGTTGATTTTGAAGTGGCTTGGATTAATATGAAATCTCAGATAAAAAAAATTTAAAACTAGATCCCTTGGGAAGAAATGTTATGGTGTGTAACAATTTCATTGGAATCATGCAAAGAAAAAAAATTGAGATTCCATGAAGGTACATTCGTCAATTCATTGGTGAAAACTTGATCAAATTAATTTGTCACCGTCAATTCGTTGGTGTTGAATTTTGGGTTTCACTTAGCTCGTAGTGGCACGAAACTAAGATCAAGAACACAGATGTTGTGTAACCATAAACCTCAGTGGTAGTTTCTGAGAGTCTCAAGGGTTACAGTGATGAAACGAATGTAATGGAGAAGTGTAATAGGGATGGTGTAAGAAAACATAGTACCTCTGCTGCGAAAATAAGGACCAAGCAGGAGACTCTTAACTCATGTGAGAAGAGTGTGAGGTAGCTCACGATTAGAATAAATGAGTTAGCCTTATTGGGAAGACAAGGTTTGTGTATACCAGGTCATGAAGGCTATTATTCAAAATCTTATGAGGCTTGGGACACATACAGCAGCATGCTTCTAGGGACTCTTAAGTAATTTATCAAATATATCCCCATGAACGAACGAGCACACAAAGAAAAATTAAATAAAATATTTTTGGAGTATTTGAAATTTATAAAGATAAAATAGAGAAAATTGTGAATAAAAAAAAATTAAAAGTTAAAATAAAATAAAGACTTAAACAAAAACTCTGAGAAAAAAAAAATAGAAAAACCGAACCCGAACGTTCGGTTAGTTTCGGTTCTAGAAATTTTTGGAAAACCAAACCCGAACCTTCGGTAGGTTTCGGTTCCACAAAATTTTGAAAAACCGAACCCGAACCTTCGGTAGGTTTCGGTTTTGGAAAATTTTGAGAAACGAAGGATTTTAGATATACAAGATATAAATTCTTTTAACATAAGGAAAAACAAAATTTTACAAGAAATATACAACTTAGAAAAACTACCTTTGAAGAAATGGGCGAGCCAGCTGATTGAACCAAACCCGAACGTTCGGTTGGATTCGCTTCTTACTTTTGAGGTTGAGAGGTAGTGTGAGGTACTGACTCTGATTCCATCATTCCTAGCCCTTGCAATATTTTATTGAATGAAGCTTCTGGAAGAGCTTTGGTAAAGACGTCAGCTAGTTGATCAGTGGTTCTTACGAAGTGAACTTCGACATTTCCATCTTCCACATGATCTTTGATGAAGTGATACCTCAGTGCTATGTGTTTGGTTTTAGAGTGCTGCACTGGGTTATGACAGATCCTAATTGCACTTTCAGAGTCACAATATAGTGGGATCTTCTTCATATTGAGTCCATAGTCTCGAAGTTGACTTTGGATCCAAATCACTTGTGATGTGCAGGATGCAGCGGCAATGTATTCCGCTTCGGCAGTAGACAGCGACACACATGTTTGTTTCTTGGATTGCCAGCTGACCAATTTCCCATCAAGAAATTGACAACCACCAGTTGTGCTTTTACGGTCGAGTCCACATCCTCCAAGGTTAGCATCAGAATAGGCTTGAACAAAGAAGCCTGAATTGGATGGATACCACAGACCTAAGGAGGTGGTTCGCTTGAGATAGCGTAGGATGTTCTTAACTGCCAGCATGTGAGGTTCTCGTGGGTTAGCCTGAAATCGAGCACAATAACACACAGAAAACATGATATCAGGCCTGCTCGCAGTTAGATACATCAGTGAGCCTATCATTTGACGATAGAGCGTGATGTCGACAGCCGGTTTGTCTAGAGATGGGGTAAGCTTGGTGCCGAATGCCATTGGGACTTTGACTTTTGAGTCGCCCATCATGCCAAACTTTGCTAGGAGAGTCTTTGTGTAAGCTTCCTGATTAATAAAGATGCCTTCGGGTCCCTGTCTTATGTTTAAACCAAGGAAAAAGTTAATAGGACCCATTGAGCTCATTTCAAACTTAGTTTCCATCAACTTTCTGAATTCAGCCGTTAAGCTGGGATTCGTGGAGCCAAAGATGATGTCATCAACGTAAATTTGAACTATCATAAGGTGGTTACCTTCCTTTTTGCGAAAGAAGGTTGGGTCAACCGAACCTTGTTTAAATTTAGACATCTTTAAAAATTTAGTAAGCGTTTCATACCAGGCTCTCGGAGCTTGTTTGAGACCGTACACAGCTTTATCCAGAATATAGCAATGATTTGGATGCTTTTCGTTCACGAACCCAGGAGGTTGCTCCACATACACAGTTTCTTCGAGTTCTCCATTGAGAAATGCACACTTGACGTCCATTTGGAAAACCTCAAAGTTTTTGTGAGCAGCATAGGCTAGAAATATTCTAACAGATTCTAGCCTAGCTACTGGAGCGAACGTTTCTTCGTAATCTATTCCTTCCTCCTGACAGTATCCCTTGACTACCAGACGAGCCTTGTTCCTTATGACATTACCTTCCTTGTCCATTTTGTTTCTAAAAACCCATTTAAGACCAACAACCGAAGCATCTGGAGGAGTTGGAATGAGGCGCCAGACTTTGTTCCTTTCAAACTCGTTCAATTCGTCTTGCATTGCTTGAACCCAATCAGAGTGATCGAGGGCAGTGTTCACTGTCTTCGGTTCAACTTTTGATACGAATGAGTTAAACATACAAAACTCTACCTTTGAGAATAAGGATGTTTGTTTTGCCTTCAGTTGAGATCGGGTCAAAACCTTCTCAGATACATCACCAACTACTTGAGAGATAGGATGATCTCTGGTCCATTTGGTAAGAGGAGGGTAATTCGGGTCGAAGGTTGGATCTAGTTCAGCGTTGATCATCTCTTCAGGCTCAGATTGGCTATCGTCATCAAGCGTCATATCATCAAGCTCCCCCTCAAATAATGAGTCTTGAGAAACATGAGGCTCAGGGTTTTGTTGTGGTGCTGGATTTTCAGGCGTTGAAGCACCTTCGTTTGGAGGGGCATCTTCGGTTGGAGAGGCACCTTCGGTTGGTGAAGGACCTTCGGTTGAAGTAGTAGAGCTTGGCTCCCCCTGGACTTGTGAGCTTGGCTCCCCCTCGACATGAGAACTTGGCTCCCCCTCGACTGAAGCAGTGTTGGTTGGAGATTCATCAGTGAGCGATTCTCCTTCATGCATTCTTTTCGCAGCATCTTCGACAATTTGCTTCATATGATCAATTTTGTTGTCAGCTGCACCTGCTTCTGAGAGAGAAGCTTTTTCCGGTTCGTCAAAGTGTTCCAGAAATTTCTCGTACAAATTGGCGATTGAGACTGTGACTTGGCCAGTTTGAGGAAATATTTCCCCGGCAGTGTCATCTATGGCCTGTAGCTTCTTGACATAGTTATCGTCGAAGATCACATAGTATGTCTCTTCAATCCTTCTTGATCGTTTGTTTAGGACCCTGTACACCTTGGATGTGAGTGAGTAACCCAGAAAGATTCCCTCGTCAGCTTTGACATCAAACTTGTTGCGGTGTTCTTTGGAGTTAAAGATGAAACACCTTGAGCCAAACACATGGAAAAATTTCACGTTGGGTTTTCTGGTATTTATTATCTCATATGGTGTGAGCTTGAATCGCTTATTGAGATAGGATCTGTTCTGTGTATAACAAGCAGCAGAAATAGCGTCAGCCCAAAAATAAAGAGGTAAGGAAGCGAAACTTAACATAGTTCGGGCAGCTTCACACAAGGATCGGTTTCGTCTTTCGACTATTCCGTTCTGTTGTGGTGTGTAAGGAGCTGAGAAATTATGACTAATTCCCTTTTCTGCAAGAAACTCTTCAAACTCCTTGTTCTTGAATTCGAGACCATTGTCGCTCCTGATGTTTCGAACTACCTTCTTGAGCTGAACTTCAATCTGCTTGATAAACACTTTCAGCTTTTGAGTCGCTTCAGATTTGAGCTTTAGAAAGAACACCCATGTAAATCGTGAGAAATCATCAACGATGACAAGAATATACTTGCTACCACCGATGCTTTCGATAGATGAAGGACCACACAAATCGATATGAAGTAATTCGAGTGGTTCAACAACTTTTGTGTTAATTACGGATGGGTGACTTTGACGACTCTGATTTCCCATTTCGCATGCAGCACATAGATGCTCTCTGTCAAACTTGAGCAATGGAAGGCCCCTAACAAGACCTCCAGTGACAAGTCGGTTGATATCTTTGAAATTGAGATGAGAGAGTCTTCGGTGCCACAACCAGCTTTCGTCGGATTGAGCTTTTGATAGAAGACATATGGCTGGGTTTCCTTTGATGGGTTTCATGTTCAGAGGAAACATTTCACCCTTTCGCTCTGACTTGAGAATGACTTTCTTTGTCTTTTTCTCTATGATTTCAGAACCTTCATCATCGAATGAAACTTTGAGACCTGTACCTCCAACAAGCTGAGATACACTGATGAGGTTGTGTTGAAGTCCTTCCACATAAGCCACCTTCCTTATTGTAAAGTCACCATTCGTTATCATCCCGTATCCCTTTATGGTGCCGAAAGAGTTATTTCCAAACTTAACGTTGCCACCGTTTGCAAGAGATCTGTATTCCCTGAGCTCCTCTTTCCTCCCTGTCATGTGACGCGAGCAGCCACTGTCGATGTACCATTCTTCGTCAAACTGCTCGTCACTCATAACCTGCAAAAATTAAGCAGATTTAGGAACCCAAAGTTTCTTGGGTCCATGTGAGCTTTTCATGGGAACGGGAATAGTAAGAGAGATGTCGACTAGATATGTTCGTTTTATTAGAGTTGTTTCATCTTTCTTTTTAATGGTAAAGACTTTTATTTTGTTAGGATTGGGTTTGTTTGTTTTGGACTCAGGTTTGGATTCATCGACCTTCTGCTTTCCCTTCTGTTCAGTGGATGAATGAGGTTTTTGAGAACCAACGGAATTAGCTTTAGAGCAAGATGGAGACGAATGGGTGGAAGTAGAAGAACGAGAAGAATTAGGAAGAGAGGATTTGGATGGAGATGTCTTCCTTGCTGATGACTCTAGGTGACCCTTTTGCTTTTGATCGTTGGTGGGGTTAACCTTCGAGTCTTGTTCTCTTTTGATTTCGGAGCCGAACCTCTGAGTTCGGTTGGAGTTGTTCTTGGAACCGAACCTTTGGTTTCGCTCGAAGTCCTTTTCAGAACCGAGCCCTTGCCTTCGTTTGGTGTTTTCTTGCGAACCGAACCTTGGCTTTCGGTTGGTATTTTCTTGCGAACCGAACCTTGGCTTTTGGTTGTTGGAACTATCAGGCTTTCTTACAGGATTGTTTTCATACTTCAGATTCTTGTCCTTGTGTGAATAGTATGCATTCTGAGAGTGCCAGAATTGTTTCCTTTCAGAAAGGTTTTTCATGTATCTTTGGTTCCTCTCTATCTTCTTATCCCTCATCTGCTTAGGTTGATGATGAACGTTCGCTCTTGTTTTTGTTGTCACCTTGACTGGTTCCTTTTGAACTTCAGGAGTTTTTCTTTGAGCAGAGGGAGCAGATGGAGTATCTGAAGAAGATTCAGTTTGCCCTGAGGAAGTGGAAGGAGTATCTGATGAAGTTTCACTTCGAGCTGTTGGTGTTGAAGGAATGTCTTCTTTTGCTGAACGATCATCCTCTTGAGGAATTTCTTTCGTACCACTGGTGCTTGGTTCACTGAAATTATCGGGCTTGTTCAAGGGTTCAGGTATGTATCTCCCTTTTCTCATCCAGGAGGTTCTTTCAGATAGGCCAACGGTTTCGTTTCCATTATCAATAGGAGCTTCCCAGAAGTACTCATCACAGCCATCAGCATTGTCTTCGTTAACAATAGCTATGGGTTCAGCTGTTTGATGTTCGGTTACTCCAGTCACCTTTTATACTTGATTTGGAGTGGTCCTGACCTTTTGATACACAACAGCCTTTTCTACTAATTTCGGGGACTTTTGTTGGGACAGTCTAGCGAATTCCACAGAGTTTTCAGAAATAAGATTTTTGTGGTTTTCAGTTTCGCTTTTAACAAATTCTAAGCAGTCAACCGTATCCTCTACAGAAATTTCACTCATGTTTTCGTCCTCGTTAAGCTCAGATGCATTTTCAACATCGATTTTGTTTTCTAAGCTTACATTGGCGTTTAGAGAGTCAAATTTTTGCATAGTTTCGGTTCTCAGTTTAAGTCTGTCATTTTCGTCCAAAAGATTTTTGATCATGTCCTTGTGGTCTTTGGATTTAATGAAGGACTCAATTTTGTCCAGTCCATACATGTAGGTCGGATTGACATCATCAGACGATATCACACTCTCACAATTGTAGGCTTCGGCATCGATTTCATCCTCCTTAAATTCTAGGAAGGGTAAAATCATGCGATGGATCTTTTGGCCTATCTCACAATCCAAGTGAAGTTGAGTAATATTGGAATATAAACGTTTAGCTATTAAACAAAAAACATTTCGTTGTTTTAACAATTTCAAATTGTCTCTCTGCAAATAAATGTTTTCGTCTTTAACTTTAACTAATTCCGACTCTTTTAACTCAATCCACATTCGCCGCTCCTCACTCTTTGACGCCACCCTGCTTAATTGATCAGTCAGGTTAGAATTGGTGACTCGAGTTTGAGTTAAGCTACTATCTAAATGAGAAATTCTTGTATTAACATTTTTTAGCTCTTTCTCATATGAGGATGATGGTACTTTAGATGAAATAAAAACAGATTGTACCTTCTTTATCAGTTCATCGAGCTCATTGAACTGCTGGCTGAGTGGTTTGGCCGTAAAGCACATATCCTCCTGCACCTTCGGTCCATTGCTTCCTCCATCGGTATTGTATCCCCTCATTTGAGATACGTCAGTCACCATGAAGCATTTTCCACCACTGCTTTCCTCCTTAGCCACATACACCTTTCCATGAGTAGGCTTCCTCACTTCTTCGTCTTCTGAGTCAGTAGACCAAACTTCAGTGCTACCGAACTCATCGTCATTAACCGAACCCTGCACATTAAGAGCATTAATAGAAGGGTTAGCGGTAGACTTCTTCTTTCTCAACTCATCCAATCTCTTCTGCAGCACGGCTTCCTCATCATTTCCATCGTCCTTTTCAGCCATCTTCTTAAGAACACAGTCCTTAGCATAGTGGTTCTTGCCACCACAATAGAAACAGCTTACTCCGGAATCGCCATCTGCTTTCGGTTCCTTCTTGGGCTCCTCAGCTTTCGGTTCATTGTGCGCTTTTTCAGAGCTGTAACTCCCCTGCCAGTTTCGGTTTTTGTTGCTGGGGAATCTCTTCTTTATGAACCTCTTAGGATTGGACACCATCATGGCATAATCCTCAGTTGTGAGGTCATATTCTTCCAAGTTGAGCTCTTCATCCTCCATCACAACTTTACTTTTAGATAGGAGGGCCAACGAACCAAGACTGGAGACAACATTCTTCTCTTGAACCACAATCTTCTCTTGGGACTTTAGAATACCCACCAGTTTCGCCAAAGAATATGATTTAAACTGTTCATGGGCTTTGACTGTGGAAACAACTGCTCTCCATTCAGATCGCAGTCCATTCAAGAAAGTAACCTTTTGTTCGATGAGCTTCCTTTCGATGTCGTGTTTGATCATCTTGCTGAGAAGATGATTGAAGCGATCAAACGTCTGGGTCACAGTTTCTTCGGCCCCTTGCCTGAATTCACCAAATTCAGATAGAAGCAAGGTTTGGATAGAATGTTCAAGATCTTCGTCTGTGGAATACAGTTCGCGAAGTCTATCCCACACTTCCTTTGCCGTAGTGCATGAGCTGACCAGTCTGAATGTGTCGGACTGAAGGGCGAATCTGATCAACCTTAGCGCCTTAATATTGCACTGGAGTTTGTCTTTTTCATCTTGCGCAATATTCGTCACGTCCTTAAGCAGATCATTGTACTCTTTTTGTGTCTTAATGATTCTGGACGTCGTAGAATGAGAAAACGGTCCATTGATGATGGCTTCCCATATAAGATAACCATTGTCCTCCGATCCAATCACATAATCTTCGAAATGATGCGCCCATACTTCATAGTCATGGGTGTACAGGATTGGAATCTTTGTCGTCGAACCGATGCTGTTGGAAATATTAATAGGGTTTGATTGCGTTGCGTCCATAATGATCGTAAAAACCTGTTCAAAGATCAGACTTGTAATAAAGCAGATTAGGGCAAAACAATAAATATTAAGATACGTCAATTAAGATGACGGCTCAATAAATATCAATGATTGCGGAAAAACCCTAATGGAAATCTTTTTCACAGAAAAGATGTTTATCGATTACACAGCCTCCTGCTCTGATACCAATTGATGGGATTAAAACAATTTTTAATCAATGAAGATCGATTAGATCTTGAACAAGTGTATGAATATGAAACAGTGAAAACACAATAATAAGAACAAACAGTTTGAATCAAACGAGTCGAATGATTAAATAAAATCCTTAGAAGAGCTCGATTAAGAACATCAACTGTAAAGGATTAGAAGATTACAAGAACGATTACAGAAAAATATAATACTCTTGATCAATCGTTATATCGATAATCTCTAGAATCTTAACCTAATATGCATGCAAGCATTTAACTTATATACAATACATAAAAGGCTCTCGGTTGGACAGGCCCAAACCGGAGAATACAAGGCTAATCAATGAGTCCAAAAGACGCAACAACAAAACTATCTTTAGCCCAACAATAATGTTATGCAATGCCTTCGCTAAGGGTACCAATTTGCGAAATATGTCGTATACCCTCGTCCCCTTACGAAATGTTGTACGGTATACTTCTGTCATGCTAAACCCAGGGTTACCCCTCCCCCCTTGTGTCAATACATCTATACTCAGTCAGTTGATTCTCAAGATCATGCAGATGATATCCAGTGTCTACATGAAACATGTCCCGAATACCCTGCACAGTCATCACTATATTGTGACTACGAACCGTCCTAATCAGCTGCAACTCCTCCGGCCTACTAGGCACCTTGACACGTCGAAGTGTCCTCATCCATTCCCGCACTATATCAACATAAATCTGCGTGGGATTAAAGTCCAACGCTCCACCCCGTCCATAGCGATCAAACGCCTCCACAATATTGTACCCAGTGAAGCTCGGTCGCTCCACCATGTACTCTAAAATAAAACCCGTAATCGGATGAGTCGCCTCATAAATTGTTGGGCGAATGTCGTCTGGATGCTCATGCAATGTATGGTACTGTGGGTCAAAAGCCATAGGTACATTCGGCTTCGGCTGTCTAGCTGGTTGTCTGGCTGCACTACTTGATGATGCTACCCTTGATCTCTTTGCTGGCATCTGCAAAATCAACCACACACAAAACCACAAAACAAAACTTGTCATTAAACATATCAAATGTCACAAAAATAAAACAATAATCCATTTGGCAAGTTGTTCCAAACAAAGTTAAAATAAACTCAGTCTAAATAAATAACTGTTTTAAGTCCTGTTATGTTTTCAATAACTAAATATTTTTCAAAAATTTATCCAATCAGTAAAACACAGATAAACCCAAGTTTAACTACAACTGACAAGTTCTAACTAAAACCAAAAGAGAACTGTAACAAATAACTATTCAAACTAATAATGCAGTGTCAAATCTTCCTAAAAACTTGAATTTTAATCTAAGCACAAATGTAAACATAACAATGATTTTCCAAAATTATATGTTTTTTTTACAATTAACAAAAAATTCAATTTCCAGAAAAATTCACACATGAGACATGCAACTTGTTTAGAACATACTTCTAATAACTAGAAACACTAATTCACAGGAATTCATACCAATATATATGATATTCTTCATCTTTTTCAAAATTTCAAACATATATGAACATACATGAAAATTTTTCGAAATTCAACTAAAAGACAGAGTTTTGAAGCACATACCTTGTTGAAAATGTGTTTCTAGTGAAGATCAACCAACAACTTGAAGCAAAAACCCAAAATAAGTCAAAATTTCGAAACCTAGTTTTTGTGGGTTTTGAAATCGGCCCCAAATAAGTGATTAGAGTGTGTAAATCTTGCAATGTGATGTTTCTTACTTGATTTCTTGAAGACTGCAACAAAAATCACAAATTTTGGTTGACTTTTGGCCAAGAAATCGAAGAAAATGGGCAAAAACAAGTGGGTTTCGACTATGGCAATTTGGAGAAAGAAGTGCGGGAAGAAGATGCAGGAAACAGCTCTAAAACGCATCTATAACGGCCAGAAACGCGTTGGCGTCTTAGACGCGTCCTAGGACGTCTCTCTCAAACAGGGGCATTTTCGTAATTTTGCAAAGGGTTTTCATCGGGGGAAAAAAGTGACTGCCCGACGGCGTCTAAGACGTCTCCTAGGATGCCTGAGTTATATATATATATATATATATATATATATATATATATATATATATATATATATATATTTAAAAAAAAACAGTTATATACCCACTTCCCAACTTTACACCTTGGATCATCCTCGATACAAAAAATAAAAACACACAAAATGAAAAATAAAAGTAAAAACACACCAAACCGCGGGTTGCCTCCCGAGAAGCGCTAATTTTTACGTCTTCATCCGGATGGTTTACCTCGACTAAGTTGCATCTGAATATTGAGGTACCTCTAGCGTTGTTTTCTCAACGAGTGTCGTTTCATCATCTACCATTCGAATGTATGGTTTGAGTGTTTGTCTGTTTACCTTGAATGGTTCACCACCTTTCGTGTCCTTGATTTCAATGGCACTGTGATCTGCCACATTTGTCACCACAAATGGTCCACTCCATTTACTCCGAAGCTTTCCGTGGAAGAGTTTGAGATGAGAGTTAAGTAGCCACACCAATTGTCCTTCAAAGAATTATTTCCAGACAATGTGTCGATCGTGAAATGCTTTCGTCTTTTCTTTATAGATTTTTGAGCTTTCGTAAGCTTCCTTTCGAATTTCTTCCAATTCAACAAGTTGGAGTTTTCTTTCCGTACCTGCATCACTCAATTCAAAATTAGCATTTTTTATGGCCCACATGGCATGGTGTTCCAACTCCACCGGGAGATGGCATGGCTTCCCATAAACAAGCCGATACGGGGACATTCCAATGGGCGTCTTATAGGCTGTTCGATATGCCCATAATGCATCATCTAATCTTAGGGACCAATCTCTTCGGTCGGGACGAACAGTCTTTTCCAAGATGTGTTTTATTTCTCTATTTGACACCTCTACTTGTCCACTTGTTTGTGGGTGATATGGAGTAGCAATCCTATGAGTGACACCATAATGTTTTAACAACTTTGCAAAATGCCAATTTTTAAAATGGGAACCCCCGTCACTAATAATCATTTGAGGGATTCCATGCCTAGAAAAGATGTTCTTTTTGACAAATTTCCAAACAACACTATGGTCATTCGTACGTGTAGCCTCGGCTTCGACCCATTTTGATACATAATCAATGGCTACAAGAATGTATAGATTGCTAAAAGAAGTGAGGAACGGGCCCATAAAGTCAATGCCCCATACATCAAAAATTTCAACTACTAAAATTGGGGTCATTGGCATCATGTCCCGTCGTGAGATCCCCCCAACTTGTTGGCAACGAATACAGGCTTTAACGAATGTATATGCATCTTTAAAAATAGAGGGCCAGAAAAAACGCTTTGTAGAACCTGGTGCCCTGTCTTTTTGGCACTAAAATGTCCTCAACATGCATATGAATGGTAGTGTCGAAGAATGTCTTCTTGCTCTGTATGTGGTACACATCTCCTAATCACTTGATCCGCTCTGATTTTGAAAAGATCCGGGTCCTCCCATATGTAGTATTTTGTTTGAGAGTGGAACAACCTCCTTTGTTGAGCATTCCAATACAATGGAGTTTCCCCTGTCACAAAGTAATTCACTAAACTAGCAAACCATGGTATTGTTTTAACAGCAAGAATATGCTCATCCGGAAAGTTTTTTTTTAATAACTTCCGTTGAGTTATCATTATTAGTTATTCTAGATAAATGATCCGATACAAAATTTTTGGAACCCTTTTTGTCCCGAATTTCAAGTTCAAACTCTTGAAGAAGAAGGGTCCATCTTATGAGACGTGGTTTGGCATCCTTCTTTTCCAAGTGGTGGCGAATGACACTATGGTCGGTAAAAATTACAACTTTAGATCCCCATATGTAAGATCTAAATTTGTCAAGTGCAAACACGACCGCAAGCAACTCTTTTTCGGTAGTAGTGTAATTCAATTGTGCATCCGAAAAAGTTTTACTCACATAACAAATTGCAACTGGTTTTTATTCACCCGTTGTCCCAAAACTGCCCCTACCGCATAATCACTCGCATCACACATATTTTCGAAAGGTAAAGTCCAATAAAAGTCGGCATGTCCAAGTTTGTTCTTTAATGTGGTAAAAGATTCAAGAAATGCTTTATCAAAGGAAAATGGTGCGTCTTTTAAAAGTAAATTACAAAGAGGTTTTGAGATTGCACTAAAATCCTTGATAAATCTTCAATAAAAGTCGGCATGTCCAAGAAAAGAACGAACGCCTTTTACCGAAGTTGGTGGGGGAAGAGTAGATATAATTTGTACTTTGGCCCGGTCGAGTTGAAAACCACACTCGGAGACAACATGGCCAAGTAATATTCCCTTTTTTACCATGAAATGACTCTTCTCCTAACTTAAAACCAAATTAGACTCCAAATAACGTTTCAAAACTTTTTCTAATTGGTCTAAACATGTCTCAAAAGATGATCCAAAAATAGAAAAATCATCCATGAAAATTTCTAATGCATCCCCCACCATGTCTGAAAAAATAGTCATCATACATCTTTGGAATGTGGCAGGGGCATTACACAAGCCGAATGGAATCCTTCGGAAAGCCAAGGTGCCATAGGGACACGTGAATGTGGTTTTGGATTGATCCTCGGGGTGGATGGCAATTTGATTATACCCCGAGTATCCATCCAAAAAACAATAAAACTTTTTATCAGACAATTTCTCAATTATTGATCAATAAAAAGGAGAGGAAAATGGTCCTTTGATGTTGCAACATTGAGTTTGCGATAGTCGATGCAAACTCTCCATCCGGTGACCGGTCTTGTTTGTAACGACTGAAAAATACAACCAATTTTAAAGTTTTCAAAAACAGCTCGATTCCATTAAATCTTTACAAAAAGGTTTTTAATACAAAACATTTAACGTATTCCCAGAATCACATTACTACAAAATCATGAGGAGCGGTACGATCATGGTCTCCTAATCAACCTAAAAAACATAAAACCACAACTGTAAGCCCGAAAGCTTAGTGAGATATCCCCAAAATACCAACCACATACACCATACATGCATAACATGCCACAACATATTTGATCACAGAACAGCCATGCACTTCGGGTCTACTGTGGGACTGGTCTGCCGTACCGGCCTACAGTCCACCTGGTCCACCCTTTGAGTCAAGCCATAAACCTCGAGTCTCCAGTGTGATTGGTCCGCCCGCACCGGGCCTTCAATCCACCTGGTCCACTCCCCGAATCTAACCACATACATCGAGTCTGCAGTGTGATTGGTTCGCCCGCACCGGGCCTTCAATCCACCTGGTCCACTCTCTGAGTCTACAATATGACTGGTCTGCCCACATCGGGCCTTCAGTCTGCCTGGTCCACTCTCCGAGCCTCGGCACATCTGGTTCGCCCTCTTGGGGCCTACAGCCTATCCGGACCGCTCGATGGGCCTTCGGAACAACCGGTCTGCCCTGGGTATCTTGGCCTACAACACAAAGTAGGACCCGCCTCAACCCAACTCCAGTCCAAACAACCATGTGCACATATACATACAATCATATAGCAATTCACAGTCAACAAGCAGATCAAACAGATCACATAACATATCATCATCCTAACCAGGATACCGACCTAACAGGTCTCTATCATAGCACCTCCCTATCTCTTAGGATACTGATCTCAATCAGGTCTCTAACATATACCATCCTAGCTCTCAAGATGCAAACATATCAGAGCAACAACATAACAACAACTACCCGGATCTCAATCCGATAAGGGCCGGCCTTGGTGCCTTAGACCCTGTTGATAAAGTGAGGATAACTCACCTCAAAACTGCCGGCTGAAAGGATAAGATCCCGCTGCTCCAAGCTCCGACACGAACTCCTCCACTGAACACCAACACACTCAACTCAATAAATACCCTTAATTACCAAAATACCCCTGAAAGACAACTGGTCAACCTATGGACAAGGTCAAAGTCAACCCCTGACTGACTCTACTCACCGAGTCAACCCGATGACTCGCCGAGTCCCCATACTCAGAACTTCCCTCAATCCGCGACCTAACTCGCCGAGTCACCCCGAGACTCATCGAGTCCAACAACTCTGAGTCCACTCGCCCACAACTCACCGAGTCATCCTTTGACTCGCCGATTCTCGACTCACCAAGAAAATATTGGGACTCTTCGACAAGACTCGCCGAGTCCAAGAACAGTGTAACAGCCCGGATTTCCAGGTACCTTTATTGTTTTGATTTTTGGTGTTTTGAGAGGGGACTCGGCGAGTTAGAGCTTAGACTCGCCGAGTAGGGTCGCGATTCTGGACGCGGGATTCGTCTGGACTCGGCGAGTCCAGGATATGGACTCAGCGAGTCCTCGCTGTTTAATGAAACCCTAATTTCTCGGGTTTGGGACCTATTTAAACGGCCTTATGGCCGTCATTTGTACCCAATAGTCCATAGAGAGAAACCCTAGAGTGCTTTAGCGATTTGAGAGAGAAAGGAAGCATTTCTTGACCTTTGTGTGTTGTTTAGCAAAGAAGAGGGAGGTTCTAGCCAAGAGGAGGCAAAGGAGGTTGCTATTCTGTGGATTTGAAGCTTAGATCTTCGATCTAAAGGTATGATTTCGGCTCATCTTCTGTTTTGTGAAGTATGTTGGGTTTTAGGGTTTCTTGTGACCTTTGTTGGGATGATTGGATGGCCAAATAGTCCCTTGGTAGTGATGAGGCTTTGGATCTGGATCCATAGAGGTCCAAAGAGCCTCATTCATCAAGCTTTATGAAGAGCAATGGAGGTTATGACCTTGAGTACGGATATTTGTTGATATTCCTTCATATATGGTCATATAGAGGTTGTATGTGCACCAAGTTTGGGGCTTTACGTGGTGAATCAGTCTAGAAAGGCCGGATCTATGAATTGTTGGAACAGATCTGACCTTAGAAGCAAGTTTGAGTGATTGCATGGCATGGACTCGCCGAGTCCGATGAGCAGACTCGGCGAGTAGCTTGAAGATTGCCTTGGACCGGCCAGTCAGTGGTCCAGTCGAGTCATGGGTTGACTCAGTGAGTCAGGGCGAGTTAGAGAGGGTTGACAGGTGGACTGAGTCGAGCTGGGACTCGCCGAGTCGTTCTTGGAACTCGGCGAGTTGAGTCGGGGTGGCCCCGCGATTCTGCCAGATGGAACTCGTCGAGTCAGGGGGAGTACTCGACGTGTAAAAAGGAATCCTAGAGAGTTGGTGAAAACGTCTAGACTCGCCGAGTTGCCCTTGTGCACTCGCCGAGTCCGGTCAAAGTTCACCGTTGACCGTTGACCAGAGTTGACCTGTGTTGACTTCTTAGGGATAGTCAACCTTAGAGATAAAAAGTGTTAATTAGAGACATGTGATGTTATAGGAGGATTAGAGCTCAGAGGATCGAGCACGAGGGATTTCCAGGATTCGTGAGATACCGAGATACGCGAGGTGAGTCTTCTCACTATACTTTACCTTGAGTAGGTAACCAGAGTTATGTGACAGAGTATTTGTATGTTATGTATGCTATATGTTGTACTGCATTATTTCTATGTGATTTATGCTATGCATGTTTACAGAGTTGGAACCGGAAGGTTCCTAGAGTTAGAACCTGAGGGTTCACAGAGTCTGGGTGCACGGACCCATAGAGTTATAGCCTCGAGTGGCTAATATGTGTTTTATGTGTGGTATTTTGGGGAACTCACTAAGCTTCGTGCTTACAGTGTTAGTGTTGTTGTTTCAGGTACTAGCGATGACCGTGGGAAGGCGCCGGCTTGATCCGTACACACATAGGGGATTTTGCTATACTTGTGATCTTGGGATTTTGTATGACGTGAATTGAGATTTAAACTTGATGTTTTTATAAAAAGTTAATGGGAAATGTTTTTATAAATTGTGAAAAATTATATTGAAAACTTCGGTGTTACAAACAGACTCGCCGAGTCTAAGGCTATCTTCAACCTACTCGCGGAGTTGTTCTTCCAACTCGTCGAGTTCCAGCTCATCTTCAAGCAACTCGTCGAGTCCACCCATGTGACTCGCCGAGTACCACTGGTCTGAATCCATACAGAAGCATTCCAGGCCATGCAATTGATCCATAACATAGATCTAGCCTCCTACAACCCATCCATCACGTGAAGTGGCAAACTTTACGTGAATCCAAAGAGATCTATGCACTTTGCACATTAGGGTTAAGGTTTGGGACATGATACCTTCACCCAACACTCAACACAGGGACTTTATGCACATTAGGACCATCATCACTCCAGATCTGAGGTAGCAACCTCAGATCTAACTTCCAAACTCCAAAACATACCAAGATAAGCTCCCCACAAACCCCAAAATGATGAATCCATAAGAGTAACAGCCCAAGGACCAGATATTACCTCAAAAGAACGCCCCAACTGCAATGGAACTCGAATCCAAGCAAAGCCCCTTGCTCCAAGCCTCTTCTTCTTCAAGATTTCCTCAACAATTGCTTCTCCAAGCTCTTAATTGCAACTTGATCCACTCACATACGAAGGTTAGGGTTTATGGACTTGAGGATGAGTAAAGAGGCTGGGGGAATGGATGTTATGTTCTTTATATAGGGCTCAACCCTGAGAATTAGGGTTTTCTCCACTCAGCACCTACTCGCTAAGTCCATCTTACTGACTCGCCGAGTCGGCTACTTAACACACGACCAAGTCACGACTCTACTCGCCGAGTCCACCCATGGACTCGCCGAGTCGCTCTTTCCCAATTTACTCTTTTAGCCCTTCAACTCTACTCTTGATATTTCGGGATGTTACAATTCTCCCCCGCTTAAATTAGGCTTCGTCCTCGAAGCCTATGGCAACACAACTCTTAGAAATACTCATGTCATGCACCACCTGGCATTAATCCAACCAGGTTTCTCAAAACACAACCATAGAACCAGAAACTCGCTTTCTCCTTCCTTACGGTGTCCTGACCACCGTCTCGAGCCGGGCACCGGCTGTACCCTCTGATAATTACACTCAACAACCGAGAATTACCCATGATGCATCACTGCTCCAAATCTCAACAACCACTCGACCAATATGGGCTAGAAAACCATGAACCATTGGATCCTCGATCCGAATCCCACTCTATCCATTCAATGCTGACGGAAAGACCCATTCTTCAATCTCAAAGCAACTTCCACGGGTTCTCCTCTTGCAATCACATACATATGCTAAACTAGCTCTAGCACCCTCAGGTTGGGAAAACCCGATACACTGATGATATCCTCAAACATCCCCCAGGATGAACCACTAATACATACCCAATACCCTGATCAGAATCACACTGAGAGCCCAAACGGGATGAGCTTCCATTCCACTGCTGCAAACACGCTTCTCAATAACCATACTCGAAATACTCCAATCATGACTCTGCTCTGCCACTTTCACTTCCGTGAACTTGCACTCCCTCTCGGAGTTACACACCTTTCTCTTTTCCTTTACCAAGGAATCCATTTGGCCACATTGTCACTCCGACAAGTGTCATGGTGCTCGCCCAACGCTACACCACCCTTTTATAGCGTATCTGTTATCCATCCAACACACATACTCTGACTCTCATCGCAGGGACTCTCAAGCCCATGCATTATCTCAACTAATCAAGGTCACTACCCGGGGCTAGACCTTCTAATGCAATCACACTGCAACATACACAATCCATATCCTCGAACCGATCCAACAATACATGCAGAGTCTTCAGCATGACTGGACCACCTCACCAGGCCTTCAGCCAATCTGGACCACTCTCAGAACCTTCAGCCAATCTGGACCGCTCTCAGTGCCTTCAGTTTGGCTGGACCGTTCTCTAAGCCTTCGGCCTGACTGGTACGCCTACCGGCCTTCAGTCTATCCGGACTGCTCAACTAGCATTCGTCATTCTGAGCTATCACTCCCGGAAATCCTCCTAAGTGTACTGTTCTAGCCCTTTAAGGGTTCCGAACTCTGTCTCAATCGCACATGCTCGATCCCGGCCTGCTCACAGGCCCTCCACAATCAAATGCCCTAGGTCTGTATTCCACCCTGCATGCCCGACACTTGCTCCTATTAGCCTATACTCTGGGCTGACAGAATACTGCTGAATCCCAATAGCTAAGCACCCTCAAATACTCATCGATCTCCCGGAGAATTCTCCAATTCTCCCCCACTTGTAGCACTGATTAACAACCACCAGTCGCCATCACCGACCTCCCAGAACAACTTTGCACAAAGAAAACACTTACATGTGGACTGCTTCCCACAAGCATAAACAACCTTAACCAGATCTCACATCACACCGATTAACCCGCTCGAAAGAAACTCAATCTGCATCTAACCACTCCTCAGAAAGCAGATGCTACCCGACCTTCAAACCAATGCCAGGTTCCCACTAATAACTCTTAGGGATGATAACCAACGAAATTCCCAAAACAATAACCCATAACCAAACCACAACCCTCAAAACAACGAATACCGCATTGAAAACCACACAAAGATACCAGCACATAAACAATACACCACAATAATCACAAGATAACAAGATATCAAGAAAGACACGTACCCGCAGCTGCATCCGGTACTGCTCTGACCTCCTCTGCCACAAGCTGATAAGCACGACCTTGAGCCCTTGGGGGCTCCGCTCCATCCTGACCCCCATCTGTGATCCTCAAAGTGGTCGGTGCTGGAGCCTACACCGGTCCTACAGCAAGCTGTGGATAGTTGACCCTCAGATGTCCAATCTGATGACAATGATAACAAATCCTCAAATCCCGAACCGGCGCTGACTGCCGACAATCCCTTGCATAGCGCCCCTCCTTTCCGCACTTGCGGCATGCACCACCGGGCCTACAAACTCCGGTGTGACCCCTCCCACACTTCCCACAAGTGTGGCTGCTCAGATCCCCCACTCTAACATCAACGGTCTTGGACCGTTTCAGCGCCGGCTGCGACTGCACCGGAGCCTGTCTCAGCTCACGCAACTGCAACTGAATCTTTAACTCACGCCGCCTAGTGGCCTCCTGCAACTCCAACAAGGTCTCACAGCTCTGCGCAGACACAAACTGTCTGATGTCCCTCTTGAGCATGCTCAGATATCGAGACATGTGAGCCTGCTCCGAAGCAAACTCTGGGCAAAACATCGCCCTCTCAGTGAACATCCTGGTGATCTCAGTCACCGACTCCGAACCCTGCTTCAACTCAAGGAACTCCTGAGCCAATCTCTCCCTCTCAACTTGCGGAACATAACGAGTGCTGAACATTTCTCTAAACTGATCCCATGAAACCGCAACCCTCTGCGCAACCGAATATGACCCCGTGGTCAATCTCCACCAATCCTTCGCCCCGAGCCTCAACAGGTTCAGAGCACACCTCACCCTCTGATCAGCAGGGCATGAACACGTGAAGAAACACCCCTCAACGTCTGATAACCATCTCATAGCAACGATCGGGTCCTGAACTCCATCGAAGGTGGGAGGCTTCGTATTATCGAAGTTCCGATACTGAAATCCCCGGCCAGCTCCTCCCCCTGCCGACGCTACAGCCGCTGTAGCCGCCGCGGCAGCCGTCTCTGCGAGAGCCGCATAGTGCTCATCAAAATACTCAACCATGGTGGTCTTGATCGACCCAAACAGCTCCGGCAACTCAGCCCGGAACAACTCAGCAATCTCATCACGCAGGATCTCACGAATCCTCGCATCCAACTCGCACGTGCTCATCTGACCGATAACCTCGGGCGGTACCGATCCGCGCGGAACTCTCTCTCCTGCTCCCGATCCTGATCCGGATCCACTCTGATCATGCCTCGGAATCTCCATACTGAAAAACACCACACAAAATCTCAGACTCTTCCCACTATCCTGGGATCCAACTCTTTCAACCCAATCCTAGAGATCATGGTTTCCCTGATACGTGTATGGGTCCTATGCTTTCAGTAGTACAGGCCCATACTACCTTCCACACCTACCCATATTTGTATGAAGTACTACCACAACACCCTAGAGAAACATGCATCACAACGCTCAACCCTCACCACTAGAGGAACACTAAAAATCTCCCATAAGGAACCCTAGGCTACAGGCATGACAAATCAGGCAACATTATCATGAAATCCTGAAGATCCCTAGCCTATCACTAGCATGTTGTTCTATTAAAGCTCAAAAACAAATAACATGCATGGTATTTTGGGGTTACTTACTGGCTCCGGCAGATCGTACCTCCGCGTCCTCCCTTACTTATTTTGAAAACCATTTTAAATACTCTTTTGAAAACTCTCCTTGATTTGTGACTGCAGTCACACGAATGTTCCTCTAATTCACTCAAACCAAGGCTCTGATACCAACTTGTAACGACCGAAAAATACAACCAATTTTAAATTTTTCAAAAACATCTCGATTCCATTAAATCTTTAATAAAAGGTTTTCAATACAAAACATTTAACATATTCCCAGAATCACATTATTACAAAATCATGAGGAGCGGTACGATCACGCCTTCGCCTTGCCACGGTCTCCTGAAGAACCTGAAAAACATAAAACCACAACTGTAAGCCCGAAAGCTTAGTGAGATATCCCCAAAATACCAACCACATACACCATACACGCATAACATGCCACAACATATCTGATCACAGAACAACAATGCACTTCGGGTCTACTGTGTGACTGGTCTGTCGTACCGGCCTACAGTCCACCTGGTCCACCCTCTGAGTCTAGCCATAAACCTCGAGTCTACAGTGTGATTGGTCCGCCCGCACTGGGCCTTCAATCCACCTGGTCCACTCTCCGAATCTAACCACATACATTGAGTCTGCAGTGTGATTGGTCCGCGCGCACCGGGCCTTCAATCCACCTGGTCCACTCTCTGAGTCTACAGTATGACTGGTCCGCCCACACCGAGCCTTGAGTCTGCCTGGTCCACTCTCCGAGCCTCGGCACATCTGGTCCGCCCTCTTGGGGCCTACAGCCTATCCGGACCGCTCGCTGGGCCTTCGGAACAACCGGTCCGCCCTGGGTATCTTGGCCTACAGCACAAAGCAGGACCCGCCTCAACCCAACTCCAGTCCAAACAACCATGTGCACATATACATACAATCATATAGCAATTCACAGTCAACAAGCAGATCAAACAGATCACATAACATATCATCATCCTAAGCAGGATACCGACCTAACAGGTCACTAGCATAGCATCTCCCTATCTCTCAGGATACTGATCTCAATCAGGTCTCTAACATATACCATCCTAGCTCTCAAGATGCAAACATATCACAGCAACAACATAACAACAACTACCCGGATCTCAATCCGATAAGGGCCGGCCTTGGTGCCTTAGACCCTGTTGATATAGTGAGGATAACTCACCTCGAAACTGTCAGCTGAAAGGATAAGATCCCGCTGCTCCAAGCTCCGACACGAACTCCTCCACTGAACACCAACACACTCAACTCAATAAATACCCTTAATTACCAAAATACCCCTGAAAGACAACTGGTCAACCTATGGACAAGGTCAAAGTCAACCCCTGACTGACTCTACTCGCCGAGTCCCCATTCTCAGAACTTCCCTCAATCCGCGACCTAACTCGCCGAGTCACCCCGAGACTCGTGGAGGCCAGCAACTCTGAGTCCACTCGCCCACAACTCACCGAGTCATCCCTTGACTCGCCAATTCTCGACTCAAAAAGAAAATATTGGGACTCTTCGACAAGACTCGCCGAGTCCAAGAACAGACTCGTCGAGTCTAAGGCTATCTTCAACCTACTCGCCGAGTTGTTCTTCCAACTCATCGAGTTCTAGCTCATCTTCAAGCAACTCGTCGAGTCCACCCATGTGACTCGCCGAGTACCACCGGTCTAAATCAATACAGAAGCATTCGAGGCCATGCAATTGATCCAAAACATAGATCTAGCCTCCTACAACCCATCCATCACGTAAAGTGGCAAACTTTACGTGAATCCAAAGAGATCTATGCATTTTGCACATTAGGGCTAAGGTTTGGGACATGATAACTTCACCCAACACTCAACATAGGGACTTTATGCACATTAGGACCATCACCACTCCAGATCTGAGGTAGCAACCTCAGATCTAACTTCCAAACTCCAAAACATACCAAGATAAGCTCCCCACAAACCCCAAAATGATGAATCCATAAGAGTAACAGCCCAAGGACGAGATATTACCTCAAAAGAATGCCCCAACTGCAATGGAACTCGAATCCAAGCAAAGCCCCTTGCTCCAAGCCTCTTCTTCTTCAATATTTCCTCAACAATTGCTTCTCCAAGCTCCTAAATGCAAGTTGATCCACTCACATACGAAGGTTAGGGTTTCTGGACTTGAGGATGAGTAAAAAGGCTGGGGGAATGGATGTTATGTTCTTTATATAGGGCTCAACCCCGAGAATTAGGGTTTTCTCCACTCAGCACCTACTCGCCGAGTCCATCTTACTGACTCGCCGAGTCGGCTACTTAACACGCGACCAAGTCGCGACTCTACTCGCCGAGTCCACCCATAGACTCGCCGAGTCGCTCTTTCCCAATTTACTCATTTATCCCTTCAACTCTACTCTTGATATTTCGGGATGTTACATTGTTGAGATCTTCTCTCCGTCTTCTGTATCTACCACTGTAATGCCCGACTTCTTTGGCACTGTCTGTGTCGGGCTCACCCAATCACTATCAGATATTGGGTAGATAATACCTGCATCAAGCCATTTCAGCACCTCCTTTTTAACAACTTCTCGCAGATTTGGGTTGAGCCTTCGTTGTGGATCTCGGGATGGCTTTGCTCCAGCTTCAGTGATGATTCAATGCATACATGTGGCTGCACTAATTCCCTTCAAGTCTGCTATGGTCCATCCAATTGCACCCTTGTACTTGGAAAGCACCTTCAGTAATGCTTCCTCCTGTGGACCTGTCAAATCAGAAGATATGATAATTGTCAAGTTCTCATTAGATCCTAAAAAAGAGTATTTATGATGTGAAGGAAGAGTTTTAAGTTCAAGAGTGGGTGGCTCCTCCAAAGATGGCTTAAGTGGGTCCGAAAAACTTGTTGGCAATTTTTCAACTTGATAACTCCATGGTGGCCTCTCTTGCTCAATAGCATTTTCAAATGCCTCCTCAACCATCTTGATGTCAACTTATTCTAAAACTTCGTCCCTGTCATTAGAAAGAAAAAACTTTAACGGATCGGGGTGTAAGATTTTAGGAGTGAATTGATGCACTAAGTCATCAACCACATCCACACGATAACATTCATAATCTGATGGTGAGTTAGGAAACGTATTAAAAATATTAATTCTAAGTTTCCTATTTCCAAAAGAGATATCCATGACACCCGTTCTACAATTAATTTTTGCATTTATTGTTGCCAAAAACGGGCGACCCAAAATAATAGAAGGTTGACTTTCTTTATAGGTGCTTTCAGTGTCAAGAACAAGAAAATCAATTGGGTAATAAAAATCTTCCACCTTAATGATGACATCTAATAATATACCCCGAGGAATTTTTGGTGATTTATCGGCCAATAATAAAATAATATCAGTTTGTTCCAAAGTACCTAAGTCATGTTGATCAAAAAGATTTCCTGGGATTATGTTAACACTTGCTCCAAGACCAAGGAGCGCCTTTTTGATATTAATATTACCTAAGGTAATAGAAATTAAAGGTGCTCCGGGATCCTTAAGCTTGGGTGGAAGTTTATTTGATATTATGGAACTTGCATGCTCGGTTAAGTCAATCTTTTTAGGGAGGTGTGCTTGGAGTTTGCGTTTTTGAACACACAAATCCTTCAAAAATTTAGCATAAGAAGGTACCTCCTTAATAAGTTTGACTAATGGGATATTTATTTTAACTTGACTAAATAGATCCCACATGTCTTCCATTTTCGGCCCTCGCTTCCCAAAAGGGAAGGATGTCGGTTTCTCTAAAGTCGAAGGGTATGGTGCGGTATTAACTTCCACACCATGCTCCCCAACTTTAGAGCCATTTTTTCCCTTAGCTTCTTTTTCTTTTTTCAGATTTAAAATCTTTCTCAAACTCTTCTTTTTCGTCAAAGATGACTTCAGTGTCACAGTCATTATCTAAGGTAGGAGCACTTACATTGCTGTCAACCTTTTTCCCACTATGCAAGGTGACTACCTCGTTCACTTTATGCTCTTTTCTGGGTCTTTGGGTGTGAGACAGGTTGAATGTTGTGGTGCTTGGAAATTTTCCATCTTCTCTTTTCCCGATTTGCTCCGCTAGTTGAGCAATTTGCTTCTCATTAGCAGCTATGGACTTGGAGTTAGTGTCAGTTTTTTGATATGTTTGGGTTATGAACTCCATGATTTTGTCCAACTTGATGCCATCGGCTTCCTCCTTCTTTGATGTTCCACCTTGGTTAAAGTTGGACTGCTGGAACTGTTTTGGTAGATTTTGGTTTTGGTAATTCCCTTGACAGTTGTTGTGGTTGAAATTCCCATTGTTGTTGTACTTCCCGCCTTGGTTGTAGTTTCGATTGAATGATCTTGGATTATTTTGGAATTGACCATAGTCGTGCACTTAATTAATTTCCTCTTGACTTCTCATGCACTCATCTGCAATGTGTCATGAATCTCCACAGCTTACACATATCTTCTGTCCTTGCGAAAAAAGCACACCTTTCTCTTTGTGTAGACTAGAGAGTAGTAAGTCAAATTTTTTATTTAAAGAATTAATATCAGATTTGACTTCATTTTTCCATTTTTTGTCTAGTCCAACTAAAGCAGCAGATGAAACTGGGTTGTCCCGTTTCTTAGCTGAGTAATTGGTTTTTGAACCATGACTCAACTGCTCCAAGAATCGCCAAGCGTCTTCACTATCTTGCATCATAATAGTGCCACCTGACGAGGCATTAATCATGGTTTGATTGGCAGTGTCGACTCCATCATAAAAGAAACATACAAGTTGCCAACGGGGAAATTCATGATGGGGACATAAACGCAACAATTCTTTGAGGCGTTCAAATGCATCATGAAATTCTTCATTGGGTTTTGTGCAAAATCTTGTATAGCTTTTCTTATTTCCGTTGTTTTACTAGCAGGGTAAAACTCATGCAAAAATTTAGTTTTTAATTGCTCCCAAGCAGTAATACTATGAGGGGCAAGAGAAGTGAACCAATACTTAGCTTTTTTCTTTTAAAGTGAACGGAAATAAGTGAAGTCTAAATGAATCTCTATTAGTTTCTTTTAAAACATTATATTATGCATGAACATAAAGAGTGTACGACCGTACACCCTTCATATGGTCGTACACCCCTTTTTAGTGCATATTTGGCCTAAAACTCATGTTATATTCTAACACAAGATCAAGAACACTTAGAGGATGCTAGATATAGCCTTAGACCACCCTTTTTGTCATTTTCTTCAAGGAGTGTACGATCGTACACTCCATGGCCACACACCACATGGCCGTACACATACTAGTGTGGCCAAAAACTCATTTTATGCAATCCTTGGTACTCCTAACACTTCAATCTAAGTGTTTCCTAGTACCTAGGGTGGTTTTCTTGCATGATTAGTTGTATAAACACTAATTATATGCATATATGTATTAATACATGCTTAATAGGATCCGTATGTGCTCAAGTCTTCACTTGACACTTAGCATCCTATACCAACTTTAAATTCGCATCACTCACTACAGCTGAGTTCATACCCCTTAACTTATCTTTTAAATGATTTTAAAATGCTTTTATAGGGGGGGGGGGGGGGAATACAAGTAGAACTATTATAGTTATTATATCAATCACATGTGATTAATAAGTATCAAACAAGTGGATTTTCTTATACTTCAACTGTTTTATCAAGTGGACTATTTCAAAAACACTTTATAGACTGACGTCAAGTCATCTATTACCATTCAAATGGTTAAAACTCTTTCATATGTTAAACTCTTTATTAAAATCGTTTGAACTTATATTTACATTATCAAATTCATGTCTATAAAGATATGGTTATATAAGTAAGGAGGAAAGGACTTAAGACTGATAACTCACTTTATTTCATGTTCCTTGTTTGGTTGTGGACTTAGGGTATCAGGTTATTTGTCCGAGTGTCGTTTGAATCTCAGTTATATATTATGTATATATGTATAGATGTAAAAGTTCTTACATCAGTTCAGCATCTTTGGGTAGCAAAGGTGTACAAACATATACAGTCATTCAAACAACATTACTACTAAGCTATAATGGGTATAGTTTAGAGGTTTACTATTCACTACTTCTAGACTTCTATTAAGCTATAATTGGTGTGTATATATATATATATATATATATATATATATATATATATATATATATATATATATATATAGACACACACCAGTTAATTATGGCATTAATTACATTTCTAAGTAAACACAAAACTTCAATTACATTAAATTCATTTTGGCAAACTATTATTTTCCGATATCTGATATAATATGGTTCTATATCCGAAAATTTGGATATCCAAAATTTCGGATACGAATTTTGATACCAAAAATCGGATATCCAAATTTTTTGATATTCAATTTTGAACGCCTCTATATACGGTATGTGTTGGATATTTGATTATTTTTTTCCACTTTAACCAAAAAAATCCCAAGTCCATTGCGATATGATATACAACCTACAATGCTTTGTTATATTATTAAACTAAGCGAATGTCCGCGCGTTGCGCATTGGGATAATTATGTAGTTTAATATGGTTATATATGATTTAATGTATTGTGAATAAGTCATACATAAAACTTGTATGCGATTAAATAGCATGTATATTTTTTGATTTACAGATTTTTTATCATAATAAATAATGAAATTTTTTTACTAATAGTTTAAAATTTTAAATGTAATTTTTATGTCCATATTAGTATCTAATGTAATTAGTTGATGATTGATTAGATATGGATTCTCATTTGTGGTCGTCTATTTATGTTGAACCTCATAAAAATACATATTTAACGACTTTTGTTAGTTTTACTATTGAATAGAAAATGGTGTCGTATTTTAAGTAAATATAATGATAGTGACATATTTTAAGTTAAAATAAAAAATCATATTCTAGAACTAATGAAAAGAAAAAACGGAGCCAAAATTTTGAACTATAATAAAGTTGATTCCAATTAAAAAGTGTTCAATCGAAGATAATATCATTCAATAAACATCATAAGATATTACGTTATATTCAAATTATAGACGTCATTTTTGTAAGAGTCATTCAAAATATATGAGACTATAGTGCCTAATACAACAATGTAATAAAAAATCATATTCTAGAACTAATGAAAAGAAAAAACGAAGCCAAAATTTTTAACTATAATAAAGTTGATTCCAATTAAAAAGTGTTCAATCGAAGATAATATCATTCAATAAACATCATAAGATATTACGTTATATTCAAATTATAGACATCATTTTTGTAAGAGTCATTCAAAATATATGAGACTATAGTGCCTAATACAACAATGTAATAACCAAATGACCCTAACATATTTTAAATGAAATATAATTACAATATATTATCTATGCAACTAAATTTCTGCACAACATGTGGGATTATGGTATTCTTCTAATATATTATATTATAGTATAAACATTATATTTGGAAAACAACTTTGAGTTATATTGTAGTTTATAACATTAAATTTGTGATGGGCTATATTTGACACACATTTGTGTATTTATATCTATATTATATATTTAAAACAAATCTCGTATCAACATCCGACCTAAATATTCGTCTTCAAGTTTTTTTTCTTCGTCACACGTAAACAAACTTTTGTTATAAAGCTAAAAATGGAATAAAAGACACTTAATTGTATGATCATGATATATTGTATTTTGATTGGGGCTTGTAGAAAACATGCATGAACATATATTATTAATTTATCTCTTCTTTGGGGTAATTCGAATAAAATAGCTTCAAATCCAACGTATCAAACGGATTACCCATTTACTAAAGTCTAAAACCCAAAAACTCAAAAGATGTTCTAATACCATACAAAAGAATGAGGTTTTCGCAAATTATTATCTCATATGAATTACCATTGATTATGTGTCATTAATTATTAAGAATGTGAAAAGATTTGGTGGTTTCAAATGCATGAGATTTTAGCAAATTATTGTAGGGTGTTTCAAATGCATGACAATCAAGGGAAAATGCAAGTTTTATAAGTATGTAAGATATATATGTTGCCACCGACTGTGGTACAATAGGTTTTCAGTTTTATTTTTTTAATTTTTTAACTTTTCTTACGTTGATAATTGTTAAATAACATAATGTATTAAATGTATAATTTTTGGAAGAATTGACAATGTGCGGTGGCATTTTGATGTTGTTGGGATGAAGAATCGATGGAGGGGTATACTAAGGGATATAATAAATAGAAAACCATCAGTGAACCACCTATTATTAATCTATAAATTTAATTGTTAGTAATGAAGTTTAATCTGTAAATTAATGTGTTATTGATTTTGTATGTTCATTTATATTTCATTAAAAATTTTGTACAATAAACTATAAAAGAATTAAAAAGCATAAAGAAAATGACTTAGTTTTTAAACAAATACATGCATTTCAAAATAATATCAGGTGTTTCACTAGTTGATAGGAATGACTGTATTGGTTAGGTTGGTGGATATTAGTAACTACTTCGTGTCATTTTTGGTCACATCACCTGACATGTTATTCTCAACATCTGTCCTTTGTTTCAAGAAAATGGTCACTATATGATCATACCATTTTAATTTCCATTTCAAACTTTTTTATTCGAGTCTTAATTTTCAATTTTGTTATAATAATTATAAAAATAAATTATATAATATTACAAAATAGAGTAAATTAAACGAATAGTCATTTAGTTTTATAGGTTTTCCTTTAGATGGTCTTTACGGAGTTGTTTTCCCTGAGATGGTCTTTAAATAGTCCTTACTGTGGATGTCTGTTAGACTAATCCGTTAAGTTGAAAGAATTTTAGATAAGGACTTAGATAAGGACTATTTCTACCATTTTATAAAACTTGCTTAAGGACCATTTGTGAAACTTTACACCTTGACCATTTGAAATATTACAATTATAGTCTCTTGCATTTTTCTTACATTTTCTTCTCTTTTCTTTTCACAACTTTGTTATTATATATTTTTTAAATATATAAATAGTTTTTGTTGTCTACAGTTTATCTAAAATATTTAAATTATAAGACATAATTAAATATTTCCGCTTTCAATTTTTTATCTAAAAATATTTAAAGCATAAAAACATTATTTTATTACTTTTTAACTTTTACATGATGTCATTTTCAAAATTTATCTTTATTTATCTTATACAAATATAATTATTTTAATGAAAAAAAACATAATGTGTTATTATAAATATTAAGTTATTATAGAAATAATAGTATGTTCCTATTTTATTTTAAAAATATAAATATGTGGTTTTCAATTAAAGATAAAAATATATTTCGGTTTTGACTTTATAATATTAGTACAATAAATTTTATATTGCTTCGATGTAAAACTTTGATATTTTATATATTTATATAAAATGAATTAAATAGAATTAATGTCATATTAAATGGAATTAAATGAAAATAATATGACATTAATTTCGTTAAAAATTTTAATTTCCATTAAATAAAAAGAATTAAACGGAATTTTTTGTCATTTTATTCATATTGTTAATTATTTTAGCATGTGTAGAAACGAAGTTAACTATTAGATAACAAACGTTTTTTAATTTTGATTTGAAAAGTTTGTCTTATTAAGAAATATATTCAAAATTTGATAAAACTAAATAAAATTTTAAATTAAATATCAAAATTTTATATCAAATCAATATAAAATTTAATGTACTTATATTATGAAAGCAAAACCAAAACATATTTTTATCTCCCACTCAAAACCACACGCTTGTATTTTTAAAATATAATAGCAACATACTATTATTTCTATAATAATGTAGTTTTTATTGTTGAGAGCAAAACTTGAGACACACTTGAACAAACGTTAGAACAAGTAAGTTGTGGAAATAGTTAATCTCAAAGGATCTAAAACCTCAACAATAATAAGTTAATGAGTTAGATAGTTAGATAGTTAGTTGCGGAAATGTAAGGAAGCGTAAATGACAACAAGTGATATATCAAGTAAACACATAAGTTGATTCATAACATGGAATGCATTCAAACAAAGTTAGTTAGTGAAATCAAGCTTAGTGATAAAGTCACGAATGACTTGCTCCAAAGAGAAATATTTATCAGTTATGTTCGAGAGGATTTAGAGAGTAAGAAAGATATAAGATGCGTAAGAGAAATACTTGAAGATAATTCAGATTGATAGATGAGTAAAGATATCTCAGTGTTGCTTGAGAAAGAGTGAGCTCTATTTATAGAGACTCAAGAATTACATTTGATTCACTCTCTAAGAGTAGCCATGCAAGGCATACTGGACAATAGAGAGTATTACAGAAAGAAAGCTAAAATAAACTAAGTAAAGTAAGAAGATTGCGTTTGAGTAGATGACTTCGGATGAGGCTGCTGATGGGAGCTTCACTGCGGATGCTTGTAGGCTGCGGTAGGCTAAATTAGGAGGGTCACTTCATGTTTCAACAATTCCCCTCTAAGTGACCTCTAATTTTTTACTTATCAAGTTTAAGAAACTTGATCAGAATCCACCAAAACTTCCTGATATTTTCCAACCAAGTGATCCTGCTTAAAATCTCAAACTTGACTTCGGAAGTTGTATGTTTCGATTTTTCTACTGCGGTTCGAAAGATTTCAAGATGCTTCTTTGTGAGACGGTTCATGGAAGCCATGGAAATGAAGTACCTGACTTGATTGGTCATCCTTTTGAAGATGACTCCAAGTTCAGGGAAGTTTGTTGCACCCAGGGATCTTTCTTGATTGCCTTCGGTTGGCATCAGTGTAGGATCTAATGGGGGCAGATCAAATTTCTTGGCAATGGTTGGGTGGATATCTGCATCGATCTTTGCGAAGTCGCAGACAATTTCCTTCAGACAAATGCTTGCCCTTTCAAGTGTTATCTTTATTTTCGGATGCTTTTCACACTTGTTTTGCAACACATTTGCTATAAGAAAAACTTCTTTTAGGTTAATACAGGGGAAGTCAACTTGGGTGCAAACATAGTCCTGATTCCTTTTTCTGAGTGTGTATTGCACGAAGTCAGCCTTCATGAATTTGCGGAGTTGAAGTTCTTAACTGCTGATGGTCTATCGTTAGACCATATCTTCTCAATGGGATAAGCATGCTTTGCATAGAATCGGTTAAGTCTCTCGAATTCCATTGGCAGTCTTTTGTGATCGGGAAGGCTATGGTCAAACTGCTCATATATTGTGAAGTATTTAGCATTTGGGGAGATAGGAACATCGCAGTAGCCATCAGATGGGGGTTCAGCATAAGTGAGGTATAGTTTGTAGTCGTCATCCAGCAGTCTGCGTTGGGGATTGATCCAAGAGTTTATCAAGGATTCATCTATAATAGTGTCGAAACCGCATTCTCTCTATACTAGCTCAGCAAGTTTAGCTACTTTCCAGTCAGCTTTCTTCTATTTGGTGACAGGGGAGTCATTTGAGCTTGGAGAAGACATATGATCTACCAGATTCTTAAAGTGAGGGAGAGTCTCAGGTCGTTGCGGTGGAGGAGATTGATTGCTTGGACTCTTGTGATGAGATAGTTGCAGTGAGGGTTGCGGTGAAGGGATTTTCTGAGAAGCACTGTTGGATTGATGATCTTCTTCATAGTGTTATTCTTCTCGATGGTCTTCTTCACTTCCCCCTCTTGAGGAGTTCAGTCCCGGAGCCTCCTCAAGCCATTGTTTGAGACCATTGACTTTGGCACACACATCCTGGAAATGGGCTTTGACAACATCAACCAGTTGCTGATTGTCAGGAATGGTGGTGTTAAAGAGTAGCCGATGAATCTCCTTTGTTAGTTGGAGAATTTTAGGACCATGGAAGTTAGAAGATAAAGATCGTTGACGTCTGTTGATGGTTGCATGGAGGACTGAAATAGTGGACTCATAAGCAGTGTGAGTCTCAGCTATCAGTTTATGGGAAAGAGAAGATTGATCCGTAATGGCTGTTTGCATGTTGTCTTTGATCGTAGATACCTCAGAGATGAGGCGCTCCACAGCAGCCATGATTTCCTTGTGATTTGCTTGACAATTATTATCAAGGGACCAAATTCCCATTTCTACCTTGAGAGAAATTCTCTCAGCAGCCAGACGTTCCCTTGTCTCCAACCTTTCAATCCTTTCGATCAAGGACTGCGGTACAGGATGGTCTTCGGATTGCGGTTGAGTTGACTTAACTGTGGCAAGTATTTGGTCTACTTTTTATAGAAGACTTAGGAATTCTTTTCTTGAAACGAGCATTTTCTTTTTTTTCTTTTTCTCCATAAGCTTAGAGGTTGAGTGTTGAGAACCACTCGATTCCTCTTCTTCAACAAACATCATGAGGTCATCATCCAAAGGACTGGGCTGATTAACCTCTTGTAGATCACCATCATCAAAACTAAAGGTGGGAGCAGAGCTGACTTCGATTTCCGTGCCTGCATCTTGAGAGTCTTTGGCAGTTGGAGATGGAGGGGGTTTTGAAGGAGTCTGATCATTAGTCACCTCTTGAGTTTTGCGGATAGTATCAGCCATGTTGTCCATCAGAGCTTGAACCTTGCAGAAAGTAGCTATGGTATTGGCATTGTTGATTGCGTCTGCCTGATACTTAGCTACGAATTGAATCTCTTGTTGTTTCTGCTGAAGCTGTTTTGTTTGTCGTGCCTTTCTTGCTTGGAATGCCCTACGGAAAGTGGCATATTTCTTGGCTTTGACTTCATTGTATGGTTGATACTTACTCCATGAATCATTTAGATCGATATTATCAATTCCTTGCTATTGCACCGAGGTGTCCCTAGGGTTCACGGATCCTTGCACATTAGTGCTCACCATGCCTAAACCACCTGTTACAAATGTAATCAGAGTAGGATTTCATGAGCTTCCTTGGTATCCTTGACCTAAAGTCAAGTCTGGCCTCAGATCAGTTCTGGAAAAGGCTGAAGAGTCGTCTTACGGTTGGGATGGTGTTTGTTGTGTTTGGGTAACAGACAAAAGTATGGAGCGTAACTCCTCTGGGGAAAAGAAATGAAGACGCGAAAGCCCTGGAGACCTTAGGGCGGGAGCCATATCCATCCTCTTGGGATTGACCTAAGGGGGATTCTCCATGTTGTGGTGAAGCAGACGCACCATTTGCGCCTGAGTGGTATTGGATGGGTGATTCGAATGGGTGTGCGGCCACCCCAAGGACTACAAGAGCCTTCTGAAAGGCTGAGGTATCAGTCCGGTCATGCATTTGGCTTGTGGGATCGGTTTTTCTTTTCTTAAGGATTGCGATGGGTTCATCATCCTCATTAGAATCACTACTAGAGGGAGAGGGAGATTGATGTTTTCTTGGAGCGACTTGTGTTATCACAGGTGTGATGATTTTCCTTTTCTTTGAAGGATTGACTTATTTGGAAGCATCCTTTTTGTGAGTTCTTTGTTTCTTGGTGTTACGGGGGCCTTGACGAGTAGAGACTAACTGTTTGCATCTTTGGGATAATTATATGTTGGAAAGAGTTGTGGAAGAAGGGACTGCGATACTACCTGGGGCAATAATTGCAGATGGGGTTTGAAGGGGTGGGGTAGGAACATATGGGGCAATACCTTCTGTAGCCTCAATATGATCCGAGACATCAGCAGTCTCAAGACCAAGAGTAGATATAATGTTGGTTGGTAGTCTTCTAATGGTTCCAAAAACAGACTGATCAGATGAGGGATTGTACCTTTTGAGATCCTTGGTGACAAACAGGTTGATGTCGTTGCCCATGCTAATTCATGCATCCGCATGGAGGTCTGAGATGCATAGAGACCAGAACCTTGCAAACGTGATTTCGGTAGGGTTCTCTCTTGGGCTTTCCTTTGGAATGTATTGCAAGAAATCATCCCATAGTACCTGACCATAGTTGACATCATAGCCGGTGAAGAGACTCCATACTAGCTCTAGGAGCTTGAGTCCCATGTTATCCATGCCTCCGGTTTTGCCGGATAGACTGCGGATCACAAAATGCAACACAAATTGCCAGACCGCAGGCAGTTGGTTTTTCTTGAATTCCCCAATGCCTTTGCTTTTCTTTTGATATCCCATCTGGTAAAGCACAGAAAGGATGTCCACCATGGATAGAGTAAAGATCATGATCGGGGGATGAACAAGAAGGTTAATGGCAGTGAGAAACTTTTCTTTAGTCAAAATGACCAAAGAATCGTTAACTACGTTCAAATGCACTTCTTGATAATTCTCAAGTGGTCGATACGCTGAGAAGGCACACTTGAATAGGGTTGAAAGAGGCAATAGTATGTGTAGGATGTCTTGAGGCAAGGTCTGAACCCATAGGGTTTACTGATCTAGATGCTTTGGAGTGTTTCTTGGATACACCTGATCTCACCATTATAGGATTTTGAATAAGCTTTGAAAGAGAAGGAAAACAGAGTGCAAGATGAAGGTTGAGGTTCAGAGAGCATAAACTTTTCTTTGGGAAGAAGAAAGGGGTTTTATAGTGGCTTATGGGAGCGGGAAACGATTTACCCTAAGTGAATTTGGGTAAAATGTTTGGGTGTTTATTTCGAATTAAGAGCGTTAATCTTAGCGATAGATTAAGAAAAGGATTAAATATGTATTTTGAGATTTACCAAAAAGAGGTTTGCATTTATTGAGATATCAGATTTAAGACCCACGTCTAGAGAACATGTGGTGAGGGTGAGATTAATTTGTTAGGTAAAGGGAAGTTGTAACGGATTTGATGTTTTAGGGTAATAGGAAGATAAAGATTAAAAGGATTTGATTTTGGAAAATCTTTCTTTTTGTCATCATACCTAAATAGGTCTGACACGAGGTTTATTCAAAAAGGATGAGACAGTTACACAAAGAATGTTTTTCTTTAATGTTTTTGCTATTTAATGAAGGATCATTAAATAGCACACCATGTTTTTTGTTTTTATTTTTCAAAAGAATGTAACAGTTTGAAAGTCAATTAATGTGACTGCAGATTGAAACTTCATTGCGGATGGATCATATGTCGTCGGATGGATGACTGCGGTAGAAGAACTAAGAGGAGCACATGAACAAAGATTAGTAATAACAAACAATAATGACCATTGAAGTATAAGTATGATATATGGTTAGAGTACATAAGATATATCAAAACCATCTATCATAAATAACTTCAACTAGGACCGCAACGGAGACCAAGGATGGTCTGCGGTACCGATCAATTCAAAAAGAATTGTGGGTCCGGATTCATCATTCCTAACATTTGTAAGTAACTGTTGACTTTTGTAGAGTCAAGTGCCTTTGTGATTACATCAGCAATGTCTTCATTATGGACAAAAATTAGTTCAATGTTACCTTTCAGGATGTGGTCTTTGATGAAGTGATATCGTAGTTTAATATGCTTGGTCTTGGAGTGCTGAATAGGATTGTGAGAAATTGATATGGCACTTTCAGAATCACAATAGATTGGTATCCGCAGCATTCTGTATCCACAGTCTAGTAGTTGTGTTTTCATCCATAGAACTTGAGAACAATAGCTGGCTGCGGCCATATATTCAGCTTCTACGGTAGACAATGATACACAATTTTGTTTTCTTGAGGACCAGCTAACAAGTCTTTGTCCCAGAAATTGACATCCAACTGAGGTAATTTTGCGATCCAATTTGCATCTGGCATGATCCGCATCTATAAATTCTTGAAGACTGAAATCATTTCCTGCGGGGTACCATAATCCAAGAGTTTTGCTTCCTTTTAAGTACCGTAAGATTTGTTTGGTTGCGTTCATATGAGACACTTTTGGGTCAGCCTGGTACCTTGTAGGGTGCAAACGAGCCAAGCTACTCGCGAGCTATTCGGGATCGGTTCGTTAAAAGCTCGACTCAAAACCAGTTTTAAACGAGCCCGAGCCGAGCTCGAGCTTAATATTAAGCTCGTTTATTAAACGAGCTCGAGCTCGAGCCTATGTCACTAAGCTCGATTAGGCTTGCGAGCCTAAATGAGCCTTTATATAATATAATTTATTATTATTTTCATATATTAAAATAAAAACATATTTGGGAAATTATGGATTTCGGGTATTAGTAAACGAGCTTCTTAACGAGCTTGAAAGCTTATTTAGGCACATCAAACGACAAATGAGCCGAGCTTGTATAATTCTTTACGAGCCCAAGCCAAGCTCAATAAAAAAAGCTCGAATCGAGACGAGCTCGAGCTCGAGCCTTGTATAACTTAAATGAGCTCGAGTTGAGCCTGACCAGGCTCGGGCTCGGCTCGGCTCGTTTGCACCCCTAGTACCTTGCTCATACACCCATAGCAAAGACTATATCCGGTCAGCTTGCAGTGAGGTACATCAGAGAACCAATAATACCTCTATAAGATTTGTGATCAACAGATTCACCTGAGGGATCAACAGAAATCTTATACCCGAAGGCCATGGGGACCTTAGCCGAAAAACAATTGTCCATTGAATATTTCTTCAATAGTTCTGAGGTGTATTTTTGTTGATGAATGAATATCACTTGAGAGACTTGTTTCACTTGAAGTCCTAGAAAGAAGTTAATCTCTCTATTCATGCTCATTTGAAACTTGTTGGTCATGAACTTAGCAAATTCATCCACCATCTTTTAGTCAGTAGAGCCAAAAATGATATCATTTCACATATATTTGTACAAGCATTAGATGATCACCATTTTCTTTTTGAAATAAAGTGGGATCAATCACACCTCTTTTGTAACCGGAAGAGACAAGAAATTCAGATAGAGTCTCGTACCATGCTCTTGGGGCTTGTTTTAGACCGTAAACTGTATTTTCAAGCTTGTAGCAGTGCTCTGGGAATTCAATACTTTCGAAGCCTGGAGGTTGCTGAAGATAAAACTCTTCTTTTAATTCGCCGTTGAGAAAATCACTTTTCATATCCATTTAATGAACCTTGATATTTTTTGCGCTGCGTATGCTAAGAAAATTCGAATGGCTTCCATTCGTGCCACCGGACCATACGTGTAGATGGGGTTACAGATGATCAGTAGCTGCGGTGGAGGGAATGTCTTCAATATTAGAAGACTCTGCGGTTGGTGAAGGCAGTTCCCCTCTGGACTTGAGAACATCCTGCTAAATTGTCTTGGGCAGATGGTGAAGGTTCCTCCTGGAGTGTAGAAGGGAGTTCGCCTTGAACCTGCGAAGGTTCCCCTTGGATTGTGGATGGAAGAGTAATAATCCTTGACTCTGTTCTTGTGTCAATTTTTCTATGTTTTCATCATCCGAATCCGAAGAAACGTTTGATGGTTGAAACTCTCTGCGGATTGGAGCTTCATCTTCTGGTACTGGAACCTCGATGGTTGTTGTATGGTCCGGAGTGGAGTTTTCCGCCTCAACCGGCGAGGTGGAAGTATTTAGTGATACTTCTTCAGACAATGTTGGACAAGATACATCAGCATGTTGCTGCTGAGCTTCTAGAGACACGAGAACTTTGGATAACTTTGTTGTATCTACTGGATCAAAGAGATCGTCATAGTTTACTTCAACTAGATTTAATGGACCTGAAGAGGCAGGAATATCACTTTCTAGAATTGTTGTGGTTTCAGTTGATGGAGCGGTGTTACGGATGTGATAGTCATCAGATTTCACATCGAAGCTTTCAATTATCAACCTTGTGCGTCTAATGAGAACTTGATAAGCAACCTTGTTAGTGGAGTAGCCAAGGAAGATGCCTTCATCAAACTTTGGTGCGAATTTGTTGAGGTGATCTTTGTTGTTATTTACGAAGCATCTACACCCAAATATAAAAAAGAATCGGACATTTGGCTTGCGGTTTTTATGCCCCTCATACGGTTTTTTGTTGAGACGTTTGCACACAATACTTCGATTTTGTACAAAACAGGTTGTGGCCACTGCTTCGGCCCAGAAGTAGAGAGGAAGGTGTGCAAAATTGAGCATAGATCTGGTAGCTTCTACTAGAGTGCGGTTCCTTCGTTCTACTACGCCATTTTGTTATGGTGTGTAAGGAGCTGAGAAGTTGTGTGTAATCCCTTTGGAAACAAAGAAACTATTTAGAAGGTGGTTAGTAAACTCGGTTCCATTATCACTTCGGATACGTCTCACTGGTAACTTGATCTGAAGTTCAATTTCTTTGATAAAGTTGATCAACACCTGCGGTGTTTTTGAATTGAGTCGAAGAAAGAAGACCCATGTGAAACATATGAATTCATCTACAATAACCAATATGTATTTTTTGTGATGAAGACTGGCTACGATAGATGGACCGCAGAGATCAATGTGTAAGAGTTCCAATGGTTCAAAAATTGAGGAGTCAATCACCATGGGGTGACTTGCCTTGAATTCCTTTCCACACTCATATGCAGGACAGAGAGTATCATTGCTGAACTTGAGGATTGGAAGACCTCTGAATAGTTCTCTGGTGACCAAATTGTTGATGTATCTAAAGTTAAGATGAGTGAGCTTGCGATGCTATAGCCATCTGACTTCGGATACGGCTTTGGATAGAAAGCATAACTATGGTTTTCCTATGATCAGAGATACATCCAGAGGGTACATAGTACCTTCAGATCTGGACTTGATCAGACAATTTCTTCTATCGCTTGTCATTACATAGCAAAATTGGTCATCAAATTCAACACGATGGCCTGCATTACATAGTTGACCAACACTGATGAGATTTTGTTTAAGGCCTTCTACATAAGCAACCTTTTGAATAAAAAAGTTTCCCGTAGTGAGAACACCATAACCTCATATTATCCCATTTCCATTGTTCCCAAATGTGACATTTCCACTGTTACAAAATTGGCTTGAAATCTCGAAGCTATTCTAACCTTCCTGTCATGTGCAAGGAGGATGAACTGTCGATTAACCATTCTTCTTCTTGTTCCTCCTTGCACAAGGCCTAAAAATTACACAGTTAGTTTAGGCATCCAAACTAGTTTGGAGCCTGAGACAACACATGAGTTTCTGATTGATGCATGAATCGAGGTTGCAGGGACAAGTTTCGTGTCAAGTTTTATTCCTAGTCCTAGCTGTTTGTGAGTTTTTGGAGTGTTGTGCCTTTTTGAAAAGTTACGAGGTTTCTGAAAAGGATAATTTTTGACATGAGATACCTTTTTCTGACAACTACATTGCCATTGACAAGCTGACATTTTGTATTTTGTTTTGGCAGTTTGTTTGGTCGACGGTCGGAAGGATGTGGTTGATTTGTGACTAGTCCGGGGTTGGTAAGATCTGACATGTGTGCTATTGGATTTAGAAAAAGTTTGTCTCGAAGAAGATTTTACATGTGTAGATACCTTGGACCTTTTCTTGGGATTTGGTAAAATGCCCTTCCACTTGTTGAAATTTTGATGTGATTTTAAAAGTGTCGGAGTGGGTAAGATACCCTTCCATTTTGGATCATCTGTGGAATAGATTTGAAAACCATTGTTTCGAAAAGACATTTCTTTCTTTTGGGTTTTGTCAGATGAGTTAGGAATGGATGTTGAAACTGTACATTCCTTTTTGCATGTTTTCTTGATGGGAGACTTTTTCGAAAAATAGTGAGCAAAAACAAATTTTTCTGGACTCTTAGATTTTGGAAATCTGGTATGTGTTTTATTTTTAGAAAAAGTTTGTCGATTTGTGCCTCGAGATCGAATATCCTCTATGAAAGCCTTTTTTGCTAAAGTTTTTGGAGATCCGCACTCAATAGTATTCAACTGCGTTTTCTTGGAAGCCTTTGAAGAGTTTTGACAACGAGGGCTTGACTCATCAGAATTTGAAGATTCACGGTTTTGAGAGCATTGAACTACTTCAAAGGTTTCTAAGGGAAGTTCATGGTGAATTGGTTGAAGAGTCACAAAACTTTTGATTGTGGACTTTGGTAAGGAAGACTTAGCTACCGTAGCTTAAGTATGAGTTGTGACTGGAGTGGGATTTTTTTGAGAATCATGACTGCAGTGAGAGGCACTATGGTCTAAGGACAAATGTGGAAAGTCATGTGGGACTTCGGGACTTTCTATGACAATTTCTTCATCAACAACGGATGAGGTCAGAGAATTTGGGTTGATTGTGCCATAGATAAGAGGTTGATCACCTATGCGATCCGAAACCTCAGGCACAATTTCCTCAATGACACAATTATCACTTAGATTATGAAGTCTACCGAAGTCTATTATGATATCTTCGGGAAAAGTCTTGTCATTGACTGGAAAATGAAATTCTCGGTCTGGAGGGACATAGAGTCGATCTTTGTTAAACCGGGGTGAGGAATCCTTTGCGGTAGGATATCCATCGGACCAACCCTAATTTTATGTATTGTCCACAGTTCTATTATTAACCAAATTTTTAATAGCTTCACTTTCATTGAACAATTTTTCTATTAATAGATTTAAGCGTACAATCTCACTCTGAGCTAAATCTCTTTGGTTCAAAGCTATCTCTAATTGTGTTTCACTCAACATTCTTGCATCTTTTTCTAACTCTAAATCTCTTTCTAACATAGCCATTTTGAGTCTTATGTTGTCCAGTCGTCCTCTCACATGAAACATCTCTTGGGACGCTATGCTCTTCTCATCTAAGGTTTTATTGTAGTCTGTAAGGACGACATCACATGTGTCATTAAGATTGTTTATGAAAGGTTGACAGTCATGCATGTTATAGTTTAGAGTTTAGATCATGAGTTTTACCTATTCGACGATGTTTAGAGTTCTATCCTTTGCCATGTAGCAGTAGTTCCTTTCCAGCTTTGTAGACCCATCATCATTAACAGTTGCTAGCATACAAATCTTGCCTTTTCCTTTGATACTGCTGATGGTTTCTTCTTCATCTCCAGATGACCAAACTGTTGGATTAATGTCTAAGTCCATAACTATAATTGGTAAGACATGACCCGACCCGGCATGGTCCATTTGGGTTGCATACCATCATGCACTTGGATAGACTATAATGAGAGAAATAAGACACTTATGGTTATTAATATATTTTAAGTTCTAGTATATTAATAATAAGAATAATAAGATTATTTAATTAGTATTGATCAAGAATTAATCTAGGATTAATTAAGTGATCAAAAGAAGACTAATTAAATATATGGGTTGATTGTGTAAATCATCCATACTTGTATAGTGGGCTAATGCTCCATGGATAATCAAGTTGGGCTAAAACCCATAGGATGGTCCATGGATGCTCCATGGTGTATTTGTACCCATGGATCATTAAATGAAAGGCCATGTCAATTAGGGTTTACATGGTGTAACCCTAACTATATAAGCATCTTATTCTTGACCAAAATCAGCCACTAGTGTGTGAAGTAAAAGGGCTAGCCGATTTCATGAGTTGTAGAATTCTCTCAAGTCATTCTAAGTGTTTTGGTGATTGTGATTCCATTTGAGGCTTCCACACTATTGGGGCTAGGCACTCAAGCTTCATGAAGACTTTCTACATCAAGAGGTATGTATTCTATCTTGTTACATTCATTGTTTTTGTATGCTAGATTAGGATAATACCTTGGAAGTTCTTATTTGCATATATAATAGAGAAAACATAGATCCAAGGTATTTAGGGTTGCATGTACACTTAGGAGTGTTAGAATGCTCAAAACCCATCAGTGGTATCAAAGCCTAGGCTTGTTTTCATGTTATACCTGCAATAGAAGCTGAGAAAAACGAATTTGTTGCTGTCTGATCATCAGACTCGGCGAGTCCATCAGAGGACTCGGCGAGTCCATGCCTAAAATGTGATCAATTCGATCCAACTCGCCGAGTTGGTTCATGCACTCGACGAGTTGGACCCCCAGACAGCATATTTTCGAGTTTTTTTGGCTAGAAATGGACTAGGAACATTACCCTAAGTTGTTTTTGAACTTATAAACTTGTTTTTTGATGTGGTAATGTTCATGCTAATCCATTTTCAAAGATAATTGTCAATAGATTCATGTTTTGTATTAGTTTAAGGTTTAGACTAATTACATGAAAAAGTTTGATTTGAATTATCTTGTACTTATGAGTTGCTTAGATTAATAGAAAAGTTAATTGAAATAGTTGTTTTCAATCCATTTTAATCTAAGAGTTAAGTATAAAATGTGTTTGTGTAACTTGTCCTCAAGTTACATGAAGAGTCACATTAAAGACTCATAAAACTCATAAAAGTTGGCAATGGTTACAAAATGAAGAGTCTTGTGTCATTGAATAATTTTTTATGACTCCATAACTTGTCCTCAAGTTATGGAAGTTCAAGAGTCACTTCATTAAAGAAAAATATGTAACCATAATTAAATCCATAAGTTATAAAATAAAGAAAAGTTAGTTCTTTTATTAGTTTAAAGTCTTCCATAACTTGTCCTCAAGTTATGGAACTTGAAGAGTTTTTGGATTAAAACTACTTTAAACACATAAGTTATGGAATTAATTAGTTTTGAATAGTTTCAAAACTTGCCCTCAAGTTTTGGAATTTGAAAAGTTTTCCTTATGAATACTTTAATTCCAAGTTAGCCCTTAGAATTTTAAAAGTTAAAATTAAACCCTTATACTTTATAATATTATAAGTTTATAATATATATATGTATAAGAGTAAAGTCAGTCTTACCGCTAGTACACCTCATTCACGAAGCCGGTCTATAAGGTGGGTATAAGGTTGTTGCCTATAAAATGGCAACTTAATAGGTGTCCACTCTCACCCACCGCTTGCTTGACTGGTGGAGGGTCGTTAGCCGAACGGGTTTGACAAGACTATAATTCTCCTTTCATTAAAAGTATTAATGATAAATACTAAGTAACTAAACTCTTAATAAATACCCAATCTTGGTTACTTAGGAAAAAGTGAATAAGGTGCTAATCCATGAAATTACACTTTGCACTTTGTTTAAGTCAGTTAGTGGAGCGTGTGTGGTTAACCGGCACACTAACTCATATTTAACAAGGTAGGCAAAGGGTAACTTAATGTTTATCATAGTATCGATGGAGCGTGTGTGGTTAACCGGCACATCGATTAAGGGGTAAACACTTAAGGGTACCAAGTAATTTGCATGGTTACTTCACACCTTGTTTTGTGATCCTCGGCATCCCAGTCACAAAACCTGAAGGGCACACTCGAGATTGAAACATGCCTTTGAACAGTTCAATGAATCTCAAAGATCTAGGAGTTTCAAAACCAATTAAAACCTAATAATACATTTCGTTTATCTTGGTGGAAATTGGTAAATCGTCATTCACCTACCTTCAAATATTTTATAGCTTGGATTACGGCATACCTCTTCTAAGTTATAAAATAGTTTGTTGGGTCCTAGCCTTAATATTTCATATTGGGTGTCATATTAAGGACTTTAAATCAACTATCTTGAATATCTCCCAAAAGATGTCTGGTTTAGACACCTATGATCTTCCCAAATCTCTTGAAACAAGCTTTCCTAAATGAAGATGATGTCCCATGGAAATCATACTTCTTTCACCTCCTCCAACTATTCTCCCTAACCCACATGTTCTTAAAAAAGTTTAAGGTCACTCAAGCCCTATTGGCAAGGCAAGGTCTAGGTGTGGACACATCTTGGAGATGTACTCACATATTGAAAAGCCGGGAGAGTTGGGTGTCAAAGTCTTGAGAAAGTTGGTGGTTCAATCACTTTCTAAGTCACATAGTGAGTTCCTTTGGGACACCTATGAAACAGACTATGACAAGACCCTTAATGATCTTATCTATTTGCTAAGATCAACTTCCTAAATCTTTATGGACATTGACAATGATGACATTGGATATCTAGTAAAGCTCTCTCTTCCCAGTGGAAAGGGATCGGCCATAGTCAACTCGGTTAACCAAATGGTAAAGAGAAAAGCTAAGTCTGTGATAGTCCCGTGTACCTTTATCAAAGGGTCCATATGTTTATATTGCCAAAGGAAGGGGCATTGGTTGCGAAGCTGCCAGATTTACCTAAGGATGTTAAAGTCAATAAGTTTGACTCTACTTCAGGTAAAGTCCACTATCTAACAATGTTAAGTTTCAATTATGAGATTCTTGATACATGATGTGACTGGGTCACATGGTGATGTTTTAAGAATCAAAGAAAAGTGAAGAAACCTAAAGAAGGAATATGTTGAATCTGATCGCATAGATGGATTTCTATCGGATAGTTTGAAGATTGGATTCTTGAGCTACTTCTCAGGAGTTATGAGATATTGCTTAGGAATAGATAACAACAAGTTTGCATATGAATTGTAAGGACAATTTTTTCCGCAAAGTTTTAAAATAAAGGAAAATTTTTGATTTTATTTATTTTAAAATATCCTTACAATGGCATTTGAGGAAAAATTGTTGCTTATATGATTCCATTAAGAGCAAGAGTGGAAATATGAAATTGATTCTTTCATTTGTGGTAATGTCTAGATTTACCAAATAAGGAAAGATTCTCATCACCCAAGTTTCAATTGGATCGGAACTTGGAATCATGCAAGTTGTATAGCATGATGAATGAGAACTTTCAAGTTTTGGAAAATTAAGACTAATTACTTATTCACATGGATGTCTGAGTCAAGTAAAGGACTAAGGGATCGAGTACACATTCTTGTGCACTGATTAAGTCCACCACAAAAGTTTGACAAGACTATTCGTCATAGTTTGCTAAAGCTCAGTAAATATGATTATACTTACATGCTTAAGTGTAACTCTGAGACATTGGAAAAAAGGTTCCAATGTAAGGCAGAGCGAATAAGAAGAATCAAATTAGGCAGAAGGATAAAAGTTTCTCAAATCTGAAAAGATGGGAGAGTAGTTTAGTATCATTTTTGTAATCATCTTAATGATTAAGAAACCATATCAAAATTAGTTCTCTAAGGAAAATCTTAGTGCACTCTTATGACTAAGAAGAGGAACTTGAATTGTTGAAATGGTTAAATCAAGAAGATGAGTCATACTTCGTTCCAAAACAATTTTGGAGTCATACTCCAAGATTGTAACTTGAGTGACATGTCTTAAAGAAGGTTTAAAACACTTGTCAAATGTAAGAGTAAAAGTTTTCTACTCTTGTACATTTGAAATTGGTAAGTTGTGATGTTTTGGATAAAACAAAGACCAACTTAGGCCAATTGGGTAAAGTGTTTTTCTTGATTAGAATCCGCACTATCTCTTGGATATTTGACAAGGGAGTCTTATAGGTCAAGAGGACAGTGGGAGTCTTTAAGGTCTTGAAAGTCTCAAGAACTAATCAAGAATAGAATCTGAAGTTCTTCACTAGCACACGACTTGAGGTTTATAACCTATCGTGTTGACATATTCTGTGCCCATTCCAGTTAAAGTTGGCTTTGCAAATGAGTTCTTAGAGTTCTCAATTTGTTGCACAACAACTTGGAAGCAATGGCAGGCCCTTAAGCTGCCAGGTGGCAAGAAATTAAGATTGAGTCCAATCCATATGAGTTTGGATTTGTCATTATCCTTGTCTTGTGATTATGCTTTTGACAAATTCATATGGGTAGGAACTCATACACCATAAAATTCTAAGTGTCATAAGGTTTCTCTCCGATTCATGAAAATGATGGTGAGGAAACACTTTCACTAAGTAGATTTTATCTAGATAGCAATTGTGATATTTGCATTCTCAAAGTCGTTAGTGGAGCGTGTGTGGTTTACCGGCACACTAACCTGGACTTGTGAGAAGTGGCAAAAAGGTCTAACCATTATGATTACAGCATACCTCTTCATAATTGTTTAGACACACAAGTGTGCTATCTAAAGGAAGGTGTATGATTTTGATAAAGTTTTATCAAAACAATCTAGTATCAGAAATCTGAACTTTGGTAAGAAAGTCAATGAAGTATTGATTTCTAGAAGTCCAGCTGATTTCTGGGTACATGTCAAAGCTAGTGGGAGCATAAGTGTTATGCTAATAATCATCATGTTAGTGGGAGCATGATAATTATGATAAGTATTGCAAGTTAGCAATGTTAATTATAGAAAACAAAAGTTTCAATTGGGAAAAAGTTGTTTTGCTATAATTAAGGGAGAGGAAATTATGCTTCATCTCAAATCTATAAGCTTAGATCGTGAGGTTTTAATCATTTAGTCAAGGATATATATATGTGAATTTCATGTTGGAATGGCTCAACATAAGGAAATTCTGTATATGGGTCCATTATTTGCGTTCTAAAATTCGATTATGATTACGGCATCCCTTTTCATAATCTGAATTATGAGAACTTGGCAAATTGAAATGGAAATGTTATAGCAAAAGACTGGTTTAGTCTTTATGTGAGACATCATGAATCGATTCCCATATGCTTCGTATATAGGATCGATTACATGTGCTATATTCATCCTTTCTAAAATTTTCCAAATGCTTGGGGCATTAAGAAGGGAAAAGGTTTAGAACTGGATATGACTAAAAGGATTAAACAATTGTCGAGGACAATCTAAGGTTTACCAAAGATTGGTTGCTCAAGGACAGTTGGAAGTATAGTGATAATTCTGGAAGGACCATATTGACACAATTTGTAAGGAGGAAACTCTTTTTCAGAAGTGATAGTCAAAATGGAATCTGGAAATGTTTCAAAGTTAGAATTTTCAATCTGTGTAAGATTAAGGAAACTTAATGCAAGAAGGGTGATTCCAAGGAGCTGATCTCCTTTGGAATACTTTGTAATGGTTTTTTTCAAGTCTTTCTGACTTTGTGCATAATCATTACAAGAGGTTCAATGCATATAAGTTTAGAATCTAACAGATTTCAGTAAATGGCATGAGTTTGGAATTCTTGCATTTGCAGTAAGGATTTGGGACTGTGAAAAGAGAATCATTGATGTTTTGTTCAGTTGATCTAGTTCACAAAGTAAAGATCATAGACAAACATAGTATGCATACTTGGTGTATGGCATGACTAGTGTTTAAGAAAACATAGTGTAAATGCTTGGAGCATGGGACAACTATTGTTTTAAATTCAAGAATAAAGTTGATAGCTGAAACAGTATACAATGAATAATGTGTAATCATATGGTGATAAATAAAAGGTGTTTTATTTATGTTCAAAGGGTTGATACCATATTGGATTCAATTATTATTGTGTTTCATTTTGCATGTTTTGACTTCCCAAATAAACTGGGTTATTCTTCCGGAATGACTAAGTTATTCAAATCATCCACAGTCGGTCATATGTTGGAAGTAGATATGAATTAAGACTGTCATGAGTTGGCTTGTAGAGGTCTAAGGTGTTGGACAAAGGGCTACAACACTCATGAGTGCTCATAAGTTCTGAGTATTGGATTCAACCCGCGCTCATTGGAATCACTTCATGGATTTTATCACGAGTGATCATGAGACGATAATATGTTATATTCTTCAAACCTAGAGTTATGAGTTGTTACTATGAGTTGATAGTACATTGATTGCACGAAAACGCATTTGGTAACTCGGTGGTATAAAACGTGCCTTTGTGTATGATTCAACAAGTAGTAGAACAAGCCATATGAGTCGAAGTTTATCCGTTCCTTTTACCTTCGGGATAAAAGCGATATCTGTGGGCCCCTCGATGATTTGATGATGACAAATGGAAGTGCTCGGCCGGGCCAGGACTGATTTGATTTGTTCAATTAGTCAGTTGTCATAAATCGAAAATCGGGAAACAACAAATGGACAGAGAGAATGATTATAATCCATGTCTCAGTCCATATGATATCTAGAATGGAGGAATATATGATCCCTTATCTAATGGACAAGTCATTGACAAAGGTCAGAGTTCATCTACAAGGTCAGAGTTCGACAGAAGCTTTTGAGAGCTACGATTGCCAGTTGGTTCCTGAAGTCATACGCAATAATAGTTTTAGACTTATCCAAGTGGGAGACTGTTGGATTAATGTCTAAGTCCATAACTATAATTGGTAAGACTTGACTCGACCCGGCATGGTCCATTTGGGTTGCATACCATCATGCACTTGGATAGACTATAATGAGAGAAATAAGACACTTATGGTTATTAATATATTATAAGTTCTAGTATATTAATAATAAGAATAATAAGATTATTTAATTAGTATTGATCAAGAATTAATCTAGGATTAATTAAGTGATCAAAAGAAGACTAATTAAATATATGGGTTGATTGTGTAAATCATCCATACTTGTATAGCGGGCTAATGCTCCATGGATAATAAAGTTGGGCTAAAACCCATAGGATGGTCCATGGATGGTCCATGGTGTATTTGTACCCATGGATCATGGAAATGAAAGGCCATGTCAATTAGGGTTTACATGGTGTAACCCTAACTATATAAGCATCTTATTCTTGACCAAAATCAGCCACTAGTGTGTGAAGTAAAAGGGTTAGCCGATTTCATGAGTTGTAGAATTCTCTCAAGTCATTCTAAGTGTTTTGGTGATTGTGATTCCATTTGAGGCTTCCACACTATTGGGGCTAGGCACTCAAGCTTCATGAAGACTTTCTACATCAAGAGGTATGTATTCTATCTTGTTACATTCATTGTTTTTGTATGCTAGATTAGCATAATACCTTGGAAGTTCTTATTTGCATGTATAATAGAAAAAACATAGATCCAAGGTATTTAGGGTTGCATGTACACTTAGGAGTGTTAGAATGCTCAAAACCCATCACAAACTTGATGGTCTCTTTTGACTTGACCACATATACCCTAGCCTTTTCCTTTTCCTCCAATTCTTGAGCCATTCTAAGGTAGAATTCTCTATCTTTCACCACATTAGCTTTGCAATCCTTTGCAAAATGATTCTATTTGTTGCACTTGTGACATATTACAACATCACTTTTGGCTTCTAAAGGAGTACCGGAGTCAGAGGTTTGAAGGGACTGCGGTGCCTCCTTTGGTTGAGTGTTTTGAGATTGTGGTTGTGGGTGTGAACTTTAAGGATAATGAGAGTGATTTTTTTGTGGGTTAAAGTTACGATTGAAAGGATGTTTGTTGAATTGTTAATTCTTGCGAAAAGAGTTAGGTGGTAGCCGGTTGAACTGTTTACTAACTAGAGCAATGGCCTTCTGAAATTCTTCTTCATCATCATACTCTGAGTTAGCTTCATATAATTGCGGTGTAGTGTCATACGAGGGAGTGTAAGATTGATTGTGAGGAGCTTGTGCTACAAGAGCAAGTGGTCCTCCGAAGTCAGCACAGTCTTTGAGTACGGTGGATTCTTGTGCTTGCAATTCCCCGTATAGCTTGTAGAGAGAAATGGAATGAATCTTTCTATATCCTTGAACTCTCATCTTAGCAGTAGTCCAATGTCTTCCAAAACCATTGACAAATTGAAGGTTTGTTTCATGGTTACTGCGGATGGTGCCAACATTTGATAACTTAGTAACTATCAGATTGAACCTTTTGAAAGAGTCTTCTAAACTTTCGCCATTATGAGCTTTGAAGTTGTTGAATTTATTGAGTGCAGTTGTGAGCTTCTTATCTCCAACTTGTTCTGAGCCTTCATACAAGTTCTTAAGCACATCCTAGATCTCTTTTGCTGATTTACAGTTTATGACAATGTCGAAGTTGTCAGGAGCAACTCCACAAGAGATTTCATAAAAAGCAACAGCATCATTTTCCGTTTTATCAAGATCACCTTTGGTGGGATGGTTCATGACTGGTTGTCCTCCTCCTAGTCTGGCTATGGCACCATCAGTTTGAACAGGTGTAAGAACAGGGACATGTGGTCCTTCTTCAACAAATTGCCATATATCTCTACCAAGTCTCCTTAAGTATCTTTCCATTCTTTGAGACCAGTGATGGTATTCATTTGCCACCAATATTGGAGCTCGATTTGAACCACCAACACTGTTGGAAACATTTAGAGAAAGTGTTTATGCCATTTTTACTTGTCTTTTTTTGTTTTACGAAATGAGCTTCAGTGGTATAGAAGGCCCTTTGAAAATCAAAGTTCCCTTTTTCAAAAAGCAACCACTATGGCTCTGATACCAATTGTTGAGAACAAAACTTGAAACACACTTGAACAAACGTAAAAACAAGTATAGTTGAAAAATTAGTTAATCTCAAAGGATCTAAAAGCTCAACAATAATAAGTTAACGAGTTAGATAGTTAGATAGTTAGTTGCGGACATGTAAGGAAGTGTAAATGACAGCAAGTGATATATCAAGTAAACACATAAGTTGATTCATAACATGGAATGCATTCAAACCAAGTTAGTGAGTGAGATCAAGCTTAGTGATAAAGTCACGAATGACTTGCTCTGAAGAGAAATATTTATCAATTATGTTTGAGAGGATTTAGAGAGTAAGAAAGATATGAGATGCGTAAGAGAAATACTTAAAGATAATTCGGATTGATAGTTGAGTAAAGATATCTTAGTGTTGGTTGAGAAAGAGTGAGCTCTATTTATAGAGACTCAAGAATTACATTTGATTCATTCTCTATACTAGACAATAGAGAGTATTACAGAAAGATAGATAAAATAAACTAAGTAAAGTAAGAAGACGGCGGTTGACTAGATGACTTCAGATGAGGCTGCTGATGGGAGCTTGACTGCGGTAAGCTAAATTAGGAGGGTCACTTCATTTTTCAACATTTATAATAACACATCATATTTTTTCATAAAAATAAATATATTTGTATAAGATAAATGAATATAAATCTTATAAATTACATCATATTAAATTTAAAAAGTAATAAAATTATGTTTTTACGTTTCAAATATTTTAGATAAAAAAATAAAAAAATAAAAACGTTTAATTATGTATTGTAATTTAAATATTTTAGATAAAATCTAGACTGAAAAAATTATTTATATTTTTAAAATATATCTGATAACAAATTCATAAAAAAAAAGTGCCAAAAATGTAAAAAGGAAAAAAACCAAATGACTAAAATTGTAATATTTTAAATAGTTGTTTAAAATTTCACAAATGGTCCATAACAAAGTTTCACAAAATGACAGAATTAGTCCTAATCCAAAATTATTTTAACTTAACGGATTAATCGAATGGACATCCGCAGTAAGTACCATTTGTATGCAAGGTTTGCTCTGTAAGGACCATCACAGGGAAAAAAAGTTTCATAAGGAACATTTCAAAAAAAAAACTGTAAAGTTAAAGAACCATTCATGTAATTTACTCTAAACAAATATATTCTTTAAATAAAAACATAACTTTTAAACTGATAAAAAAACGACCTTACAAGACAAAAAAATGCCACTCATTTAATTTTTTACCCTTGATTTTTTTTGGGAATTTGTGCCTTCAACGTTTGCAACACTTCAATATCTTGGAGTGCCAAACACTCGGTGCTCGTCCTAAGAAATACTAAGGTGCTGTTTGTTTTTTTGAAACAAAAATACATAAAGTCTGCAGACCATCTCTGTAACCATCTGCAGTAGAAGAGGTGGATCAAACGACTGCAAATTTTAATAAGAAACGTGTTTGTTTTTTTAACATCTGCATCTTGCTGCAAATATTAAAAACTTTAAAGAAATTGATTTTGTAATCCGAAAATAGTTTTTTAATACTGAAAATTTAATAATGTATGACATTTCGGCAATAATTTATGACATTTCAGCAAAAACTAATGATATTTTAACGAAAAAAAAAAAAAGATATTTTATCATAAAATAATGATATTTCATCAACAATTTATTATTATTCAATATAAAAAAAATGGAAAAAAAAAATCAACCAGAACAAACTAAAAAAAAAACGAAAAAAAATGTAAAATAAGATTTCAGTCATATATAATCAATATTTTAACAAGGAAAAAAGAAGAGGAGGTTGTAAGAGATAGAAAGAGGCAAAACAAGTGTTGCGCCAAGAAGAACACACATATGTTTTTTTAACCTGAAGACTTCTAAAAAAACAAACAACTGCCAAATGAAAAGTGCTGCACATGTGTTGTGCCGCGCAGCAATAAGAGGTCTGAAGAGGGTTTTTTTTTTTTTTTTTTTTTTTTTTTTTTTTTTTCCAAAAAAGAAATAGCACCTAAGTCATTGAGGAGTTATTATTGTTGATGAATTGCTTTTTCTCGCTCTCGGCGTTCTCGATTTTACCTTTCTTGTCTTTGAAGAATTTCTAAGTGCTCATGTCTCAACATATTTTTCTCTTGTGACACTCAAAAGTGCTCCTTGAATTTCTTTTCTATTTCTGCCATGTGCTTCCCTTTCTTTTCACTATCATCTGCATGTTTAGCCGCTCGGTACGCCTTGTCCCTTCATATCGGTCGTCGAGGTAAGGAGATCTCCTTAATGTCATCCATAATTTTATCTGCATAGATGTTAAGGTCGATGTGAGTTTGTGCATCAGAAATGTAAATCGAGCTCGAATTTTGTAAACTCTTAAATTGCGCCTCTTCCACCATTGGGCATTAAGTCCATTTGGATATCTTCTCAACATCTCTCATGATCTCTCAAAATTGAAAACATAACCCATCTCCACTTTATATTGTGCTTTTGTGGCTTCAAACACATCAAAGTTATCGCAACCGCTTTCCTTCATTGAATAAAGCTTGTTGTAGATTGAGTTGAATTTGATGCACCTCTTGTTCAATTATCGTCATTTACTACTTTGAGTATTTGTGTTGCGTTTTAGATTTTTTTTCAGCAAAGCATTAAATTTTTGGAGCGTCGCTTCACAAAAAGCTTTTTTCTTCACGATATTTCCTTAGGTGTTAATTTTTTGATGTCCGAGTCTCCCACATCATGCTTCCGTTAATGCAAATTCCTCCTCCGATGTCTATCATTTAGGACCCCGTTGATTGTCTCTCGTTTTCCCTTTTAATTTTGCTTTCCGTTTCCCTTTCTAACTACATTCACAATGAGTTTCGATAACAATTTCTACTGAAGGTTGTTTCGGTGATGGCTATCAGGCATGAGCCTCAATTTGGTTCAGACTGTCCACCTTTGCCTTTCAATTGCCTTGAGAAGCCAACGCTTTTCCATCTCAACCTCTCAACTATGTTGAAATGCGGGTACCGAATAACCTTAAACGACTTAATTAAAAAGAAACGGATTGGATTAATTAGAAAAAAGAAAGTGATTTTAAATGATATAAAGGAAAGAATACAATAAAAATTAAGTTGTACATAGTAATACATAGAGTAACACTCGCCCGAAAAATTATACCATTGTTATTAAAAAAATATATTAAATCAAATATTGCATTTTGATGATGTATGTATCACATCAATGATTTCTTTATTCCCCATATGTAATAAGTTGGTTGTCTTCTGTTTCGTGTTCGTGGATGCTTTTATAATTAGCCAGTTATTTGTCATTTTCCGAGCCACCTTTTTTACTCTAAAACAAACTCCTTCGAATCGCCTTTTCTTAATCAATAATTGATTATCAATCATGCATTTAAAATATAAAACAAAAAAAAAGTTATCACAAAAATAATTGATTATCAATCATGCATGGATAACTAATGGGAAATTTTATAATTTGCTAAAAATACATCAGATGTACGGAAACAACAGAAGAAAGAAGGTTAATTCATTTGTTTACTCATGTAACGAAATCGGCCACCTTTAAATAAATTATTTATTTTTATTTTTTTAATTTTTAAGAACAATTAATACATTTATGTATGCATAAAATGATAAGAAATCGATTTTATTTATAAATAAGTGCATACAATAATAAACATTGATTAATATACATTAAAACATGCATGCCTGAATCTTACTGAAGTCTCTCCTCTCGTTGGTTTGAGAAGCGGGGTTTCACAGCTGGGCATGCCGCTTTGAAAGCCGCTGCATAGAAAGTGGTAAAGCACAAGAATGCATGTACATAAAATCAACATGTGTTTGTTCCTTTTGTATTCGATACATTTGGTTTTCTCGTACCAGAGGCGGTGGTGCTCCTTAATAGAGTCCAATGGGTCATGCATTCTAATGTCATATCTTCTAGATCCACAAATGTTATTTTCAAAAGAATTAGTTTTGCCATCCAAAAAGGACTAGCGACGCAGTTTGTTGCCCGTTTGTCTTCAATTAATATATATTGAACTATAAATGTTAGTAAATAAATATTCCGATAAATATTTAATCAATGACTTTATTTTGATATTTAATTGATTGATTTTCATTTTTATTCTTATCATATTTTGATAGACAATCAAACATCAGTCTCTAATTAAAGTTCGTTATTTCTAGAATAATGAAGTTTGTTTGGTTTTCTTATTATATTATGTTCAAGAACTGATTTGATAGATGTTTTGATCACGACCAACAATTGCATGAGTAAAATGACAATAAAGTCTCTAAATCTAATTGTGATGTACCCAAGGGCCCCTTTTAGTTGACAAACTTGTACTATTAGTATTATTTAGTAAGATTTCAGATTAAATAATGGGATGCACATTTAAGAAAGACGTAAAGAACGATTGAAAACAATAAACCGCACTATGTGTGGGTGTTTATTGACAAAAAAATGTCATAACAAAGTAAGCCAAACAAAACTAGGGATGGAAACAGGATCAATGGAATATGGCCACCGCATTCTATATTCTCCTCAAATTTTTATTCTAATACTCATCTCTATAACGAAATATAAATGAATCTTGATCTCCACCCCAGCTGCGACCGATGATCTTTAACGGGCAATCGATGATTTCTTTTCCATTTTTAATATGAAAACCTATACGTAAAAAAACTCTAAATTTTCCAACATAAGTTTAAAGGTTTACAAAACATATAAATATTTATAGTTTGCATAAAAACTACCAATAATTTTTCTAAAAAATTAAAATACATCATAGAGAATCAAATAGAAAAAAATTATTAGAGTAATATTTGAGTTAAATTTAGAAAAATCAATGAAAAAAATTATATATAAGGTTAAATTAGATAAATAAAGAAAGAAAATTATAATATCAACCAACTAAGTACTAGCGGATTGGGTTATTTGGATCAACATTTAGATATTGTGAATTTTTACTATAAATATATATTTTATATTATTTATATATATATATATATATATATATTTAAATCTACCGAATCTAGGATCGGGGACTGTCGGAATCTTTATCCCCGCTTTTTATTTGAAGATTTCCAATCCCTGAGTAAACTGAATGTGAGTTTCGGATTCTCGAGTGGACATAGGTTTTTCCCATCCCTTAAAAAACTATTATCTATTTGTACTTAATTAATGAAATTGATAATAGGTACTAAATACCAAAAGGCTTGTAGCCCAGCGGTATCAGGTGGTGCCCTCCCTTTTTGAGGTCGAGGGTTCAAGTCTCGTTGTGGACATAGGTGGAATAGGTGTTGTTAGCTTAGGAGTAGATTAGATTTGCCGGTTAAAAAAAAAATCATAGATATTAAATCAATGTCATTAATATAGTTGGAAACATACAAACTATATTTGTATGAGACTAATAGGCATTTATGGAAGGAAAAGTAAAAATAATGACATAAAATAAAATAAAATAAAATAAAATAAATATAAAGTAGTATTTCGTACGTGGTGGACCTTCTTTTGTGTAATCTATCCTAATAAATGAAAATGTTATTGCCATTTGTCATTCTCTCATTTATTTGGCCACATGTCATTTTGTCATAATTTTGAAATATATTTATTTTCCACTTGTCAATTACTTCATTATTCATATCCACTATATCATTAATTTAGTTTCCATAAATTAAACCTACTATAATAATTTCAAATTTCAAATTTCAAATTTCAAATTTCAATTTTAAATTTCAATTTCAAATATATTTACATTTTAAACATTTGTATTTAACATTTTATTATAATAAATCGTTTAGTACACGCGTCTAACAATTAAATACATAATTTTAATTAATTTATTTTTTGCATGTTTTTTTTTTCATAATTTTCACTTATTTCATATTTCAAATTCAAATAAACTTTTCATTTAATCGCTCATGTTTAACATTATGTTTTAATTAACCCGTATAATATACGAGTTTCACAACTAGTATGAAATAAAAGAAAAAAGAATATTCATTAAACATGAGTGACAAATTAGGCTAGAGATTCCAATTTAATGTTGAAATCTTCCATAATTCATTTTGCAAAAGCAATTCATTACATTTTCATCCTTAACATCCATAATTGCTTCCTTTTCTACATTATAAATCTAACATATCATTCATAAAATTGTTACTTATTTTATTACATAAATCGGTTTTCAAGAATTTCATTATAGAAAAACACCCTTTAAAGTTTGTGATTACGACGAACATAAATAAGTGATATTTGATATCAAGTTGACCATTAAGATGCACTTTTCCAAATAATCAAAATCATTTTTGTATATATTTCGCTTAGCTTTAACAACTTTGATTTATCAAATCTAAAAAATGAATCACAAAGATTCTAATCCACCATGTTTGAGTACTAACTTCAATAAATCGATCCCTAGATTCTTGGATTTGCATATAAGAAATTGTGTTAAAATCACAACTTCAAAATGGTATTGAGTAGTAATGAGTTAATAAAAACTCGATGATCGATTAGATCTTCGTAACAGGAAAGCGATGAACGTAAAAAAACAGTTAAACAAAACACAAGTATGAATCAAAACTTGTCGAATGATTAGATTACTCAATCCTCAGCAGAGCTCGACTAAGAACTTCCACTGTAGAGGATTCTAGGGTTACAAAATTAAGAACGATGATATTCTGAACAATACTTTTCTAATCAATACTAATCATTCTTTTTCTAGGATGCATGCAAGCATCTATTTATACTAACCCCTACAAAACTCACGGATGGACAGGCCCATACCGGAGATATACATTGGACTAGCTAACGAGCCCAATAGACGCAACACAAAATACGACCCAACAATCTCCCCCTTTGCGTCAATTTGGAGCGAGACTACTTCTTCTTCTTGCTTGGGCCAGCAGCGGGAACCTTCTTTGTTGTATCAAACAGACATGAGATAAGTGCAAGGATAGTCTGTCTGAACCGAATGTACCATTGAATCATATCATCAAAGTACTTTATATCATCTGTTGTGTTCTGCTTGCATCGATGGATGATCCCTAAAACGTGTTCCAAACAGGAAGTGGTGTAGAGATGTTTATCAGCCAGGGCGAAAAGACATTTCTGTCCTTCGTTCCTAGTAAACATGACTGAGTTTCTCTTTGGGTCAATCTTCCCCATCTGCATCATGTTGAGATCACTGGCAGAGCTAACAGGAGATATGGTAGGCTTCTTCTTGAATACGCTCGCTATCTCCTGATCCATCAAAGCAACTTCCATGACATAGCAAACAAGCATTGTCTTAAAGTGGTCAATGATCGGACCATATTCTGCTTCGTTTGTAAGAAAAATGTTGTGCAAGATAATCCAGTCATGGGGATTAAGGTTGCGAAGATCTGCAAGTGAGATGGCATGTTCGGTCTTGGCAGATCCCCGTAGTACCTTGAACCGAACGTTGGTGAAGCTGCCTTCCCTGTACGGCTTCAGGACCCGAACATTGATGATTTTCTAAGCGCTCCAAGTTTGGTATTGTGGTTGAGCTGCCCTCAGATAAAAGTCAACTAAGTCCCGATCAACCTGTGGATGAGGATGAGGGAACTCTGCAATATTGGAAAAGGCATGAAAAATAAATGCCTTTCGGGTCAGTGGCATGTCGAACTGAGAGTCGACAGTGTTAGAACAATCTAAAGAGATTATAGGTTCTAGCCACAAGATACTTGGTGTTTCGATGACTTCTTTAATCAGCTTCTCAAGAGTCCACGGAAGAAAAAAGAGTTTTCCTGCTCTCGAGAAGGTCATGGGCTTCTTTCTGTCTTCTTTCGGCTTCTTCAGCCTCTCTAGCCACACGAGCACTGATGTCAGCCTCTTTATATCGACCTTGTCGCTTCAGTAGGTCGGCTATTGTCTCCTTATCATCTTCATCGCTCTCCTCAGCTATCTTTTTGCCCTTGTCTTTCACACCGGAACTGGAGCCTTGGCCTACTGGAGGTTCGGTTGTGTGTGTTGCTGTTGAAGTAGGAGGCGGTTGAGACATAGTTTCCTTTTCTCCCCCTTGTTTTGAAATGGACACGAAATCAAGGAGCCCCTTAATTTTGCTGAGTAGAGAGAGGGCGGGAGCAAGCTTCTCTGCAAGGTCACGCCTCACAATATAATTGAGGATTGGATCATGTGCTTCAAGGATGTTTGAGATTGCTGAGTGGACATCCGAAACACACAATTTAACCACCTCTCTTTTAGATCGAAGAGACTCAATCTCCTGTTGAGAGTTGGAGAGTGGAATGCTCTTGACCTTCAGAGAGGTAGTCTTCCTTGCGAGAGCATCCATTAGAGAGTTCTCGGCAGCTAAGTCTTCTTGAAGCTTGGAGAGACGTTCTTCAATGGTTGTTCTGAAAGCTGAGTTGTCGTCAGAAATTGTTTGACGAAGTGAAGCGAATGACTTCAGCTCAGATGCGACTGATGTAGCCAGCTGGTTGACAATGGGTTCCAGCTTTGTCGAGGTAGCTTCAGCAGATTCCTGTAAAGATTTGAACAAGGAAGAAGCATCAGTGAATAGTTTATCGACTTTTTCGGTCGTTGCCTCACATGCTTTGGTTGAGGCGTCGATGGCTGCAGTGGCGGAATCAATAGAAACTTGATGAGCTTTGGAAAAAGCGTCAACAATTTTCTGAATGGCAGCTTCAGAAATGGAGGACTGAGATGTGGAAGATGAGGCGATGAGCGAATCGATTTTGTCATGTAGCTCGTTGAGATGCCTCTTTGTTACAGGAGCATCGTCATCATCGTCACTCTGAACTTGAAACGGACTGTAGTAGACCGAATCAAAAGTCATATCCTCCCCGCCAAGGAGTGGTTCTTCATCCTCTGATGCATGAGCAGGAGAAGATTGTGGTGGTGAAGCTGGAGGCTCGGTAGTAGTAGTAGTAGGTTCGGGTTGGGTGGTGTGTTCGGTTGTTGGTGTGGGTTCGGGTGCTGAGGTGGATTCGGGTGCGTCAGTATGAACCCCCGTATCAGATACGTTGGTTCTCACTTCTGCAGTGGTGGTGGTGGTTGCTTCGGTAAATATGGGTGGTGGTACTGGGATGGAAGTGGATGGTATTTCGGTGGTGGAAGTTATGGGGGGAATAGAAATATGGATTGTAACTTATGGAGAGGTGATAGGAGAAGTGGAAATAGGAATCTCTGGTGTAGGCGAACGTAGTGGAGTGTTACCACGAGGAGAGCGTTCAGAAGCAGAACTCTCTTCCTCAGATTCGCTTGAGGATGAAGCGATAATCAGTTTACACCTCGGTAGGGTTTTTCTCCTCTTCTGCATTGGAGGGGACTGGGCAGCTCTGGTGGTTTTCCTCTTCCTGGGAGATGGGCCTTTTTCTCCCTTTGCAACCTGCTTTCCCTTATCAGCCTTCTTTCCTCTGGGGGCAGGCTTGTCAGCCTCATGGATCGACTTGAGCATCTCTGGAGTAAGCTCTCTCGGGCCAGAGCATTTGAACTCCTTGTCCGTTCGAATGATCCGACTGTCAGCAGGAACATCACCATACATTGTTTCAGGGATAGACCCATTGAAGGGAAATTTTGAAGCATCCGAAACAATGATCTTCGTGGTATGGAAAGTACCAATCGAAGACATTGGAGCACCAACAACAATGGGGATGTGGTACTTGTCCATCACCCATTTAGTGACAAGAGTCCAGAACCGGGCAAACGAAATCTCTGAGTGGCGAGAAGTGGAAGAAAGACTCTGAATGAGTTGTTGCCAGAGGACCGACCCGTAGTCCATGTTGATTCCATTGTAAATCTCATACATGATTGATAAGAACAGACGACTTGACCCGTCTGATCCAGCACTTCTTTCAGACAACCCCTTGAAGAGCACAGTAAACATACCATTCCACTGAGGGGGCAAACACGATTTCTTGAAGTTCGTGACTGTGGTGAGCACCTCAGTGTACCCCATGTTGTAGAACATATTGAGCAGTTGACCCATCGGAATGGTTTCAGGGTTAACCCTTGATGAATCAGGTTCAAACCCTAACAACGTACAAAACCTCTGCTTGGAAATCGACGCCTTGTGTTCGAAGACGTCGAAGAAAATCCTGTCGATGACCTTGTCGTAGTGAGCTGTGGCAAAAATTTGGGACAGGAACTCCATGGGAACAGCTTCAGCCCTGGTAAGAGCAGGAGCAATTGGCGAGTACTTCAAGCATTCGATGATGGGAAACATGAATGCGTCATATGCGTGAGGAGTAAGATCGATGATCAAACTCTGCTGGGGACGAATGGGCAAGATGTGAGAAGTTGCGTGAACTGATGAAGAATCCGCCATTGTTGTGATGAAAATGGGAGAGATGATGAACAGTAGAAGTTGGAGGATTTTCTTGCTCTCTGGAAATATAGGTGCAGTAAAGAGGTAAACGTTGGGTTACATTGCCTTTTATACTGTGGGTAAAGGAGCGAGAAGAATCTTTCCCAAATCTTCGATTGAAAAACGAAGAGTTTTTCGGAGGCGATTGACGTGTGACAGTTGGTGTTGCCGATGATTACGCATGAGAGAGAGTGTCAGTCCCTAATTACACGCCTTCCCATCAGGCGCCGTTTGGAGATGAAACGGTTCCGGATCGCACGCTTGGTGTAACGACCCAAAAATCATGACTAAAAATTTCTTTTAAACATTACTAAAAATAGATTTATAACAACGTATCATAAGTCAAACATAACTTTTGAGTATTAAATTCAAAACATAATATCATTATCAGAGTCAAACATTCCCAGGCTAACTGACTATGGTGTGTGCTCTGCAATCTTCCCGAGCTCCTCTTTTGAAAACCGAGTACCTGAAACCAAAATTGAAAACCGTAAGCACGAAGCTTAGTGAGCTCCCCCAATCTACCACATACCACACAAAAACATATAAAGCACATATTGGGCCTTGCCCACTGCATCAGACCGAAGTCCGGACTAACTGGGGCCTTGCCCCCTGCATCGGACCGAAGTCCGGAAACTGACTGGGACCTTGTCCCCTGCATCGGACCGAAGTCCGGACTAACTGGGACCTTGTCCCCTGCATCGGACCGAAGTCCGGGCTAACTGGGGCCTTGCCCCCTGCATCGGACCGAAGTTCGGACTAACTGGGACCTTGTCCCCTGCATCGGACCGAAGTCCGGGCTAACTGAACAGAACATAACATAAACATATCAACTAGCATGAACACACGTATACTGCATACTACTTCGGGCCGTAGCCCGGAACACATAACACATAAATCCTGTCTGAGCCACGAAGGCATCAAACATACTAACTACTATATCAGATCAACATCCGAAAACTACTGCTAGCTAAACGGGCCAGCATTGTGGCCTTAGACCCATTCCTACTGGAAGGAGACTCACCTGAACTGCTGAGCCCTGCTGATAAACCTCTGGCTGCTACTCGACAATCCCCTGAACCGCTGCTCCTCTAGCTCTCCGAGCTATCAATATACATATAACACTTAATCTGACAGTCAACTAAGTCAACTCTGGTTAAAGTCAACCTTCCAGGTCAACCTTACTCGCCGAGTCTTCCTAAAGACTCGCCGAGTTCATAAGCTCAGGGTCTTTCTTATTCGCGACCCGACTCGCCGAGTCAGTCCATGACTCGCCGAGTCCAACTAGTTCCAAGTCCTGACCTGTCCAACTCGCTGAGTCACCACCCGACTCACTGATTCGAGTCTCAACTCAAAGGGTTTAGGGTTTCGCGATCTGACCCGCCGAGTCCAAGAACAGACTCGCCGAGTCCTAGACAATCTTCAACCAACTCGTCGAGTTGTTCATCCAACTCGCCGAGTCCATGCCTAACTTCATCCGACTCGACGAGCTGTTCATCCTACTCGTCGAGTTCCTCCTCATCTTCAAGCTACTCGCCGAGTCCACTCGAAGGACTCGCCGAGTCTATCCAGTCCTCAATCCATGCAGTGGCTTTTCGAGCCAAACAGAGCTTCCAACTCATAGATCTATACTTCTAGGGCCTATTCCCCACGTAAAGTGGCAAACTTTACGTGTAGATTGAGAGATCTATGCTCAAAACACACTAAACTAGGGTTTATGGCAAACATGCCTCTTCAACATACCAAGGGCTGATACTTTAGGGGATTCAAGACCAAAACCAACATGGATCTGAGGTAGCAACCTCAGATCTGAACCTCCAACTCGAATTGGTTACATATCATACCAATAATGACCAAAACTCACACATAAGAATAGATCTAGATGCAAAGGGAGTCCAAGCAACAACTTATTACCTCCAATTGGTCTGAAATGACTCCTCAATCCCAGATCTACAGTCCCTTCTTGCACCTCCAAGGTCTTTCTTCCTCCTCCAAGCTTTAGTGCACTCTTCAAGGCAAGATCTAGCTCAAAAACGGATATGGCGGCTAGGGTTTGGTGTTCTGAGGTAGAAAGGCAGTAAAGGAACCCTAGGAAAGAGAATGAGACGCTTAAATAGGCTCCAAGTCCCGGATTTAGGGTTTTCCTCGATCAGACCCAACTCGTCGAGTCTCCTTGGCCGACTCGCCGAGTCGGTCGCTTTCACCACAACCCGGATCCCGCTCGGACTCGCCGAGTCCCTCCATGGACTCGCCGAGTCTCCCCTAAACTTGAGGTTTTCTTTCTTTTCTTGGCTTTCCAAACTTTGGGGTGTTACAACTCTCCCCCACTTAAACTAAACTTCGTCCTCGAAGTTTGCTATGATCAACTGCCTACGAACTGCCTCCAACTCTCTGTCTGGAAAATCTAACACCCTTTTGTCCGACACTCCAGCCACTCACCATGCCGATCATTACCGATGGAACATACTGGATCCTTCTCTTTTCCATAATTTCCTCAACGTTACATCCTTTGACTGAAAATCCTGCTGCCTCCCATCCGCCTACCGGATGCACTGAGACTATTCTGGTCTAACCAATCTCCCGATATCTGAGTTACCGGACTCCCACCGGTCACTACACTCCATCGCAAACTCCTAGTCTCTTCCAGCGACTCCTGAAGATACTTCGACTATCTATAACTGTTCTATCCATTCTGCCGCTCATACAGAAATGATGCTGCTGGAACCAGCTTGCTTTTATCCCACCTGATTACTCATCTCCTACTAACTCGAGCCTTCCCTCCTGAATGAAAAGCTACCTTCCTAGCTATCCTTACAGATCATTTATACTCGGCAAAAGGCTCAACTGATCCTGCTGAGAGGTACTTGCCATTTCCAAATCAACCAACTATACCGTCAGCACTTGCATTCCAACACAAATACACTACTGACACAAAACCCTGAACCTTCCAAACACTGAACTGCCTGCAATAATGAACATGCCTGAAACACTAAACTGCTTGAAACGCTGAGCTGCCTGAAACACTGAACTGGCTGAAACACTGAGCTGCCTGAAACATTGAACTCCAACCCAACTGTGGAGTCAAGGGACTCCTCACTTAGTCGCTTCTACGACTTCTGAACAAAATCTTTCTCTGGAGCTAGTTTTCACTAGTTATCCTGTCACTGCGGCTCTAACAATCTTCCGATCCAACCGATCGGGTCCATACGTCACATCCTGACATCATCAATTCCACGACTAACATCATGATGGCTCCCAGACTGACAGTAGCCCTTAACATACCCGAACCCCAACGGTCCACTACTACTCTGATCTCATAACTGATGCAACGTTCTATAGCCAAAATTGCTGACTTAGCCATCACTGAACCATTTGGGAAATCCGAAATCTAACCCGTGGATTCCCATATCCTCACTGCTGCACTAGAACTGGTGGGTACTACTACTTTTCCGCGTCCAACACGCGCTCATGCCATCTACCAATCTGATAAAGGCTGCGACTATGCTCGCGGACTTACAACTCTCTAGTACTATATGGCTACTAGTGAATGCTACGGCTACCCCCGCAGACTTACAACACCACTACTACTACTCTATCCCGAGGACATCCTGACTATCCCTAGTTCCGCTAGTGATTCCTCATCCCGATTTCTCAAACCAGCCCTCAGTCTTTGAATTCTGCATCATCCTCGACATCTTATATCCTTGATATATTTAGCGCTTCGTCGAGGAATTCTTCGGCTTGGTTCCCAAACCAACCGTCTATTAGTCCGGATACAAGAAGTTATTGTTGGGAAGTTTCCAACCTCCCAACTCCCGAATCTACGCAACCTGCATGCCGCCTCAGACACTGGCTACTAATACGAAAACATCTCTTGATACCCGTTCTCAGGATCGTCATTCCGACTCTCATGCGTCCGACAGGTGGTCCTCCATTCCTGGATTCCCAACCAGCTTCTAACCATCTCGATTACATGAACTAGCTGCTAGGAAAAGTTCTCGAACTCCCAATTCTGAACTTCTCAATCCATCCATCACTGTGCTACTACCATTTCTTCTCGGAGGCTGCGCACTCATTCTGGGTCTACGTGTCTCTTATCCATGAATACTCGGAGGGTTCTCCCCCACTTCGATCCTGCTTACCCCTTGCTGCTTCACACTCAAAAGAGATCCTGATCTTCACTACCATTCCGGAACATCTACTAGGGAACCCAAGCCTGCCAGGTAGGAATTTAACCAATCCATCCCAATCACTAACCACTCCGAACTAGTGAAACGAACCAAATCTCTCTCAACCATGCTACAGTTACTGCATCCTCCGAAACCTTCTCCATAAGAGCACATCCCCTAACTACCAACCAATTATCTGAGGTATGCAAATGGCATATAACATAATCACAAGCAAGCCACACTATAACACAACACTTATACCACAATTTGATGCAGAACCATAACAATATAATCATGACATAAGCTGACAGAAAAACAAAAGTTACGTACCTTCATTACTCAGTGCTGCTCGAATCCCTGCTGAAATCTACCGGAAAACTCGGCTCTGAGCCGTAGGCACCCTTGCCCGGCCTCGACAACTGCTGGCGGTACTCGAAGTCCCAAGGGCAGGAGCTGGCACCTGCCCTGCTGGATACAAACTCGGACAGTGGGCCTTCTTGTGGCCCCTCTGACTGCAATGGAAACATAACGGATCAAGCCCCTGGGCGATGGTAACAACACAGTCTCTGCTAAAATGACCAATCTGGCCGCACTTGAAACACCCAGCATCGCCACCACTTCTACGCCTACACACACCCATGTGCGTCCTTCCGCACTTCCCGCATCGACTGCGGCTCTGATAGTTCCTCGTCCTCAAATCTGGACCCTTGGGCCTCTTACCCGAACCTGTGGCTACCTGAGTCTCATCAATTTTCCTTTTCCCTTCTGACTCCCTGCCCGACTCTCGCTCCTGCGTTACCCCAACGGCAACGCCTGCTAACTGAACAACAGATGTCTGATCCTGAAGCCTCGCTATCAATCTATCAGTGATCCTCACGACCATGTCGGGCAGATCCTCGCGAATGGCTTGTGAAACTTCCTCAACTATCCAATCATGCAATGGTCTCTCTTGGAGACAAAATTCCCCACTCACCCCTGCCCCCTGATGGCAGGAACTAGAAATGGGATCTCCCTCCCTGATGGATCCCTGAACTCCATAAGATTCGGGACCTAGACGAGCCCCAATCTGTCCTGAAACTAACCCGGCCTTAAAGGCCTCAAGATGACTGTCCATGAGCTCCACAATGGCCTCTCTAACCGAACCGAAAATCACTGGAGTCTGATCAATGATGTTGCGCGTAATCTCTGCGAAAATGAAATCCCTCATCTGATCATCAAGCTGCCCGGCTCTAAAGCCCGAGCCAGACCCCTCCTCGACACCTGAACTGCTAACTGGTATCTCGCGCAACGTCACCATGCTGAAAATATAACAAAATCCTGATCAATTTACATACTACTGCTAAGGAATTTCTCGCATACTCTACTAGTTCCTTGATTTTGCCTCGACCCCTCTTGAATCGAATACGGATCCTCTGCTTTCAGTAGTATGGGCCCCTACTACCTGCCACATCTATCCGTACTTTCCTCAAGAGTTACCTCAACTCCACCAAGTCCCCTTTACTCTTCAACTGATCTCTGCTACTCTCATCCTAGGCTTGCCCTAGGGAATCTATGACTCTACTCAAACCAGTCCTCAGCTGCTGAAGGCCTCCTTGTTATGCCAATTAGCCACCACCTGAATACCATCACATGTAATGAGGCTCGGATAATCCTTCGAGTAAAAGTCTCGTCCCTACAACGGTTGGACTCAAACGAGAGCTGCGCAGTAGGGCCAAATCTAGCACTCTGAGATTATTCAACCCTGCTCACATGTGATGTGACGTATTCACCTAATGGCTAAATCCCACCACTCGGAGTCCCACAAAGCACAAAGCAAGCAGCATTCGGATAAAGGAGACATACTCAGGCAAAACTATTCTCATAACGAGAAACTACACTAGCATACAATGCTAAGCTCGTGCTACCAGGCATAACCTAAACAGGCTATCCTACTGCTGTCTACTCAATACTAGCATGCAATTCTCATAAAGCTGAACACATAAAGCAGGCACATAAGGCATCATCCTAGATCCTTAGTCCTATTCTAGCATGCTGTTCTACTGAAGCTGGAACTGAAACTGAAACTGAAACCGATACTGATAATCATAATATAACTTGTATGGGTAAATTGGGAGTACTTACTTGAGCTCGGCTGATTGCATGCACCACACCCTTTTCTCTTTTCAAAACTCTTTTTGCTTTTTCTAAAAATTGTTTTCTTTTCTCAAAATTCTTTTGTAACTACGATTTTTCTTTTGAAAACTATATACCACTTCCTTAGTTTGAGTTCAAACACACTCAGGAGTGCGCCCGAATCCCTCAAACCAAGGCTCTGATACCAACTTGTAACGACCCAAAAATCATGACTAAAAATTTCTTTTAAACATTACTAAAAATAGATTTATAACAACGTATCATAAGTCAAACATAACTTTTGAGTATTAAATTCAAAACATAATATCATTATCAGAGTCAAACATTCCCAGGCTAACTGACTATGGTGTGTGCTTTGCAATCTTCCCGAGCTCCTCTTTTGAAAACCGAGTACCTGAGACCAAAACTGAAAACCGTAAGCACGAAGCTTAGTGAGCTCCCCCAATCTACCACATACCACACAAAAACATATAAAGCACATATTGGGCCTTGCCCACTGCATCAGACCGAAGTCCGGACTAACTGGGGCCTTGCCCCCTGCATCGGACCGAAGTCCGGAAACTGACTGGGACATTGTCCCCTGCATCGGACCGAAGTCCGGACTAACTGGGACCTTGTCCCCTGCATCGGACCGAAGTCTGGGCTAACTGGGGCCTTGCCCCCTGCATCGGACCGAAGTCCGGACTAACTGGGACCTTGTCCCCTGCATCGGACCGAAGTCCGGGCTAACTGAACAGAACATAACATAAACATATCAACTAGCATGAACACACGTATACTGCATACTACTTCGGGCCGTAGCCCGGAACACATAACACATAAATCCTGTCTGAGCCACGAAGGCATCAAACATACTAACTACTATATCAAATCAACATCCGAAAACTACTGCTAGCTAAACGGGCCGGCATTGTGGCCTTAGACCCATTCCTACTGGAAGGAGACTCACCTGAACTGCTGAGCCCTGCTGATAAACCTCTGGCTGCTACTCGACAATCCCCTGAACCGCTGCTCCTCTAGCTCTCCGAGCTATCAATATACATATAACACTTAATCTGACAGTCAACTAAGTCAACTCTGGTTAAAGTCAACCTTCCAGGTCAACCTTACTCGCCGAGTCTTCCTAAAGACTCGCCGAGTTCATAAGCTCAGGGTCTTTCTTATTCGCGACCCGACTCGCCGAGTCAGTCCATGACTCGCCGAGTCCAACTAGTTCCAAGTCCTGACCTGTCCAACTCGCTGAGTCACCACCCGACTCACTAATTCGAGTCTCAACTCAAAGGGTTTAGGGTTTCGCGATCTGACCCGCCGAGTCCAAGAACAGACTCGCCGAGTCCTAGACAATCTTCAACCAACTCGTCGAGTTGTTCATCCAACTCGCCGAGTCCATGCCTAACTTCATCCGACTCGACGAGCTGTTCATCCTACTCGTCGAGTTCCTCCTCATCTTCAAGCTACTCGCCGAGTCCACTCGAAGGACTCGCCGAGTCTATCCAGTCCTCAATCCATGCAGTGGCTTTTCGAGCCAAACAGAGCTTCCAACTCATAGATCTATACTTCTAGGGCCTATTCCCCATGTAAAGTGGCAAACTTTACGTGTAGATTGAGAGATCTATGCTCAAAACACACTAAACTAGGGTTTATGGCAAACATGCCTCTTCAACATACCAAGGGCTGATACTTTAGGGGATTCAAGACCAAAACCAACATGGATCTGAGGTAGCAACCTCAGATCTGAACCTCCAACTCGAATTGGTTACATATCATACCAATAATGACCAAAACTCACACATAAGAATAGATCTAGATGCAAAGGGAGTCCAAGCAACAGCTTATTACCTCCAATTGGTCTGAAATGACTCCTCAATCCCAGATCTACAGTCCCTTCTTGCACCTCCAAGGTCTTTCTTCCTCCTCCAAGCTTTAGTGCACTCTTCAAGGCAAGATCTAGCTCAAAAATGGATATGGCGGCTAAGGTTTGGTGTTATGAGGTAGAAAGGCAGTAAAGGAACCCTAGGAAAGAGAATGAGACGCTTAAATAGGCTCCAAGTCCCGGATTTAGGGTTTTCCTCGATCAGACCCAACTCGTCGAGTCTCCTTGGCCGACTCGCCGAGTCGGTCGCTTTCACCACAACCCGGATCCCGCTCGGACTCGCCGAGTCCCTCCATGGACTCGCCGAGTCTCCCCTAAACTTGAGGTTTTCTTTCTTTTCTTGGCTTTCCAAACTTTGGGGTGTTACACTTGGCCTTCTGGCGCTGTTTGAAATCAAATCGATTGGACTCCTGCCTGAGTCATCATGTTTTCATCTTATTCCTTTGGAGTTTAACGACATCTTTAAAATAAATTCTCCCACGTGGATCAATATTAACCAAAACCTTTTACAACAATCAATCCAGTTAAAATGCCTTGAAATTAATGAAACCAGAATTTTGGAAAATCAAAAAGGATTTCGTGTTGAGTGTGTAAAAGAAAAAGAAATAAAGCAACACTTTTTGAGGGATTATGTGATGTCAATAAAGACATGAAACAATGGATCTCAGGCATGAATCTCTTCCTTCAAAGTCAAGTGAGACCTTAAAGTGTTTGTGTGGTTTCCCGTTGAATAATGATCAGACACTTATTAAGAAGTGTTGAAAGGCTTCTTTTAATTAGGCTTATGAGGGTGGCTTTCGCTTCGATTCAGAATTCCTAATCTTGATATAAGACAGAAATTGAACGAAGTACTTGTGAGACCAGTGTAGTCTGTTGAACATGTAGGTTGGAGATAATTTAAGTGGCAAGGGAAACTAATGTATGTGAAATCTCAAAAAAAAATTAAAATTGGATCCCAAGGGAAGAAATATTATTGGATTTAATAATTTCATAGGAATCACTAAAAAAAAAAGAGATTTCACGTTGTACCCTCATGGATAAGTCCATCAATTCATTAGTGAAAGCTAGAGCAAACTAATTGTTCACCGTCCATGCATAGTAGGTATTGAATTGTGGGTTTCACTTAGCATGTAGTGACACGAAGCTAAGATCATGAACACAGAAATGGTGTAACCATAAACCTCAGTGGTAATAGCTGAGAGTCTCAAGGGTTACGTTTGTGAAGCGAATGAGATGGAGAAAAGTAATGTAGGTGGTGTAAAGAAACCAAAGTACCTCTGCTATAAAAAATAGGGACCAAGCGGACAACTCTTATCTCATGTGAGAAGAGAGTTAGGTAGCTCATGGTTAGAATAATTATGAGTGCCTAATTGGGAAGACAAGGTTTGTTTGTACCAAGTTAGTAAGGCTATTATTCAGAATCAGATGAGGCTTTGGACACATACAACAACATGCTTCTAGGGACACTTAGCTAGTGAAATGATTTACCCACAAAGAGACATACAAAAAGATAAGAGCCAGAATAAAAAAAAAAAATTTGGAATTTTTGAATTTACGAAAGAAAAAGAAAAAATAAAATAAAAAGATAAAAAATATTTTGGAGTTTTTGATAAACAAAAAAAGAATACAAAAAAATGTTGGAACCGAACCCGAGCGTTCAGTCTATTTCGGTTGAGAAAAAATTTTTGGAACCGAACCCGAGCATTCGGTCTATTTCGGGTGAGAAAAATTTTGGAACCGAACCCGAACGTTTAGTCTATTTTGGTTGCCAGAAAAAAAAAAGTTTGAAAAAGAAAAGAACTTTGACAATAAGATAAATGAATTTGGAAAAATAATACAAAAGATTTACAACCAAAGAAACTATCTTTGAGTGATAAGCGAAGATTAGATGATACAACCGAACCCGAGCGTTCGGTTCATTTCGGTACACCAGAACGAGACTCGAACCCGAGCGTTCGGTTCATTTCGGCATACATGAGACCCGAACCCGAACGTTCGGTCTATTTCGCTTCTTTCTTTTGATCTTGAGAGTTAATTTTTGTTACTCACTCCGATTCCATCATTCCAAGCCTGTAGAATTTTGTTGAAAGAAGCTTCAGGAAGAGCTTTGGTGAAGATATCAGCCAGTTGATCAGTGGTTCGAACAAAATGAATTTTGACGTTCCCATCTTCCACATGATACTTAATGAAGTGATACCTCAGTGCTATGTGCTTAGTCTTGGAGTGTTGCACTGGGTTATGACAGATCCTAATTGCACTTTCAGAGTCGCAATATAGTGGGATCTTTTTCATATTGAGTCCATAGTCCCGGAGCTGGCTTTGGATCAAAATCACTTGAGATGTACAGGAGGCGGCTGCGATGTATTCTGCTTCAGCGGTAGACAGAGATACACAAGTCTGTTTCATTGATTGCCAGCTGACCAACTTCCCGTCAAGGAATTGGCAGCCTCCAATGGTGCTTTTACTGTCTAGTCCACAACCTCCAAGGTCTGCATCTGAGTAGGCTTGAACGAAGAAACCTGAGTTGGATGGATACCATAAGCCCAGAGAGGTAGTTCGTTTCAGATACCGGAGAATGTTCTTCACTGCAAGCATATGAGGTTCACGAGGATTCGCCTGAAATCTAGCACAGTAACAAACAGAAAACATTATATCAGGCCTGCTAGCAGTAAGGTACATTAAAGAACCGATCATCTGGCGATATAGCGTAATACCCACTGCTGGCTTATCCAAGGATGGAGTGAGCTTGGTGCCGAACGCCATTGGAATTTTAACCTTTGAGTCTCCCATCATGCCGAATTTAGCAAGGAGAGTCTTGGTGTAGGCTTCCTGGTTAATAAAGATGCCTTCGGGTCCCTGTCTAATATTTAAACCAAGGAAAAAGTTAATCGGACCCATTGAGCTCATTTCAAATTTAGTCTCCATCAGCTTTTTGAATTCAACTGTTAAGCTAGGATTCGTTGAGCCAAAGATGATATCATCGACATAGATTTGAACAATCATAAGGTGGTTACCTTCCTTCTTATGAAATAAGGTTGGGTCAACCGAACCTTGTTTGAATTTGGACAACTTTAAAAACTTGGTTAGCATTTCATACCAGGCCCTAGGTGCTTGTTTCAGTCCATAAACCGCTTTGTCTAGAATATAGGAGTGATTGGGGTATTTTTCATTGACGACTCCTGGAGGTTGCTCTACGTACACCGTTTCTTCAAGTTCTCTATTTATAAATGCGCACTTTACATCCATTTGGTAGACCTCAAAGTTCTTGTGTGCAACATAGGCAAGAAATATTCTAACAGATTCCAGCCTAGCTACAGGAGCAAAGGGTTCCTCATAATAGATTCCTTCCTCCTAGCAGTATCCTTTCACCACTAGACGAGCTTTGTTTCTTATCAGATTGCCTTCCTTGTCCATTTTATTTCTGAAGACCCATTTGAGACCAACAACCGAGGCATCTTTATGAGTTGGAATGAGGCGCCAAACCTTATTTCTTTCGAACTCATTAAGTTCGTCTTGCATAGCTTAAACCCAATCAGAGTGATCAAGAGCAGTGTTAACTGTCTTTGGTTCAACTTTTGAGACGAAAGAGTTAAACATAAAGAACTCTACTTTTGAGAATAGAGATGTTTTCTTTGCCTTCAGTTGAGATCGGGTCAGGACCTTTTCAGAGACATTACCCACAACCTGTGAAACAGGATGATCTCTAGTCCATTTGACAAGAGGAGGGTAATTTGGATCATATGATGGATCCAATTCAGCATTTACCATCTCTTCTAATTCAGATTGACTGTCATCGTCATAAAACATATCGGCATTCTCCCCCTCGACTAATGAGCTTTCAGGTGTATCTTGACTTTCCGGTGCTACAGGACTTTCGGGTGGTGTTGAGTTTTCGGGTGCTACAGTACCTTCGGGTGCAGTAGAGCTTTCGGGAGCTACAATACCTTCGGGTGCAGTAGAGCTTTCGGGAGCTACAGTACCTTCGGGTGCAGTAGAGCTTTCGGGAGTAGCTGGAGAAGAGTTCTCCCCATCAACTTGTGAGCTCGGTTGTTTTGAAGAAGATGGATTCTCCCCCTCAACTGAAGCACCGTGCTGAGGAGGTTCATTTGGAACTGATTTTCCTTCACCCATTCGTTTGGTGGCATCTTCAACGAGTTGCTTCAGATGGTCTACTTTGTTTTCTGCAGCATTGGCTTCTCAGAGAGTAGCCTTCTCTGGTTCATCGAATAACTCTACAAACTGCTCAAACAAATTTGCAATCAAGGCTGTGACTTGGCCTATTTGAGAGAAAATTTATCCAATTGTTTCTTTAGTGGCCTTCAGCTTTTTGACATAGCTGTCATCGAAAGTCACATAATACGTTTCTTAAATCTTCCTCGAACGCTTGTTTAAAACCCTGTATGCTTTTGAAGTGAGAGAGTATCCCAGAAAAATCCCTTGATCGGCTTTAACGTCGAACTTGTTACGATGTTCTTTGGAGTTGAAGATGAAGCATCATGAGCCGAATACATGGAAGAATTTGACGTTTGGCTTCCTGTTGTTGATGATCTCATAAGGAGTGAGAGTGAAACGCTTATTGAGATAGGACATGTTTTGGATAAAACATGTTGCAGCAATAGCATCAACAAAAAATATAAAGGTAGAGAAGAGAAATTTAGCATGGTTCGGGCCGCCTCATACAAAGATCGGTTTCGTCTTTCGACAATCCAGTTTTGTTGAGGGGTGTAGGGGCTGAGAAGTTGTGACTGGTTCCTTTTTCTACCAAAAAGTCTTCAAATTCTTTATTTTTGAACTCCCGCCCGTTGTCGCTTCTGATGTTGCGAACGACTTTCCTCAGTTGCACTTCAACCTGCTTGATAAACATCTTTAGCTTGAGAGTTGCCTCAGATTTGTGCTTCAGAAAAACACCCATGTAAACCGTGAAAAGTCATCGACAATAACAAGAATATACTTGCTACCGCCAATGCTTTCGATAGATGATGGACCACACAAGTCAATGTGAATTAACTCAAGTGGGTCAACAACTTTAGTGTTTATAATGGATGAGTGACTTTGACGACTCTGCTTCCCCATTTCACACGCAGCACACAAATGTTCTCGATCGAACTTGAGCAATGGAAGACCCCGAACATGACCTCCGGTGACAAGTTTGTTGATATCCTTGAAGTTGAGATGGGAGAGCCTTCGGTGCCACAACCAGCTTTCGTCAGAATGTGCTTTGGATAACAGACAGATAGCTGGATTCCCTTTGATATGTCTAAGATTAAGAGGAAACATTTCGCCTTTGCGCTCTGATTTGAGAATCACTCTTTTTGTTTTCTTCTCTATTATTTCCGAACCCTCATCGTCAAAAGAAACTTTAAGAATGGTACCTCCAACAAGATGAGATACACTGATGAGGTTGTGCTGTAGCCCTTCAACATATGCAAGCATTCTAATCGTGAAGCCTTCATTTGTTATCATACCATAACCCTTGATTGTGCCGTATGAGTTGTTCCCGAATTTGACATCCCCGCCGTTTGGAAGAGATCGATATTCCCTTAGCTCTTCCTCCCTTCCTGTCATGTGACGTGAGCAGCCACTGTCAATATACCATTCTTTGTCGAACTGCTCGTCACTGATAACCTGCAAAAATCAAGCAGATTTAGGAACCCAAAGTTTCTTGGGTCCATGTGAGCCTTTCACAGGAACAGGAATAGTAAGAGAAATGTCAACCAGATATGTTCTTTTTATTAAAGTCGTTTCATCTTTCTTCTTAATGGTGAAAACTTTAATTTTGTTAACATTTGTTACAGTCTGTTTGGATTCAGGTTTAGGCGTTTGGACCTTGGAATGCTTTTGATCATTCTTGACTGAGGAAACCTTCAATTTTCCTTTCAAATCTGTTGAAGGTTTTGGATTTTGAGTTTGAATAGAATTGGATTTAGAATGGGGTTGAGAAGAATTAGAAGAATTAGAACGAGAGAATTTAGACTGAGAAGTTTTCTTGACTTGAGGTTCTAAGTGACCTTTTTGTTTTTGGTCATTAGTGGGACAGAACCTTGAACTTTGGTCGCTTTTGCTCTCGGAATCTAAACTTGCATTCAGTCAAATCTTCGCAAGACGTGAAAGGCAAAGGAAAGATGGTTTCGTAGTCTAAAGTTCCTCTAAAAAGATCTAAATCGAACCTTAAGCAAGTTTAGAAAAAGGTTGTTAAACAGCAAATCTAGAATAATCAATAGAAACCATCCACCAAGGATGCTAACTTAAAAGATAGTAGGATTAGTGTTTTTAAAATCACAAAGAAAGACAAAACAACATTAATAAAGCGAACATATCGGGTTCATCCTTCTATTTATTTTCCTGTGAAAAACTCATGAGGGCCCAAACAACTTTGGGTTCCTAAATCTGCTTAACTTTTGCAGGTAATATGTGATGAGAAGTTTGACTTATAATGGTACATCGACAGTGGCTGCTCACGTCATATGACAGGAAGGAAGGAAGAGTTGCGAGAGTACATATAACTGAAAGACAGTGAAGAGTAAAGTATGGAAACAACTCACTTGGATAGATTAAAGGATATGGAATGATCACTAACAGAGAATTTTCTATTTGCAAAGTGGCATATGTAGAGGGATTGGAGCACAATCTGATATGTGTTTTGCAGTTAGTTGTTGGCACAAGATTGAATGTTTCGTTTGATGACGAAGGATCAGAAATCGATGAGAAAAAGACAAATTCAGTACTTCTGAAGTCAAAACGCAAATGCGAAATGTACCCATTGAACATGAATCATATTCGAGGGAAGCCTGCCATTTTCCTGCTGACAAAAGCACCTATAGATGATAGTTGGCTTTGGTATTGAAGACTTTTCCATCTTAACTTCAAAGATATCAACAAGCTTGTTCTTAGTGATCATGTGCGAGGGTTTCCTATGTTAAAATACGATAAGGACCATGTCTGTGCTGCATGCGAAAAAGGGAAGCAAAGCAGAAAGAGTCATCCAACTGTAGTGAATACGAAAGTCATTGAGTCACTCTAACTTTTCCACATCGACCTCTATGGTCCTTCTACAATTGAAAGTATTGGTGGTAATAAGTATATTCTTGTTATTGTAGATGATTTTCCTCGTTTCACTTGGGTGTACTTTCTTAAGAAGAAATTTTATGCCAGTCCAAAGTTAAAAGACTTCATAAAGTAGATTGAGTTACAATTTCGAAAGCTAGTTCACAACATTCATTACCCAAATGGGTTGGAGTTCAAAAACCAAGTGTTTGAAGAATTTCTAACTATGAAAGGAGTAAATCATAACTTTTTTGCTGCTTACTCCACAACTGAATGGGGTTGTTGAAAGGCGAAACCGCTCATTGTTTGAAGCTGCTAGAACCATGCTTTCTTTTGCGAATATGTCTCTCTATTTTGGGCCGATGTGATAGGGACTGCATGCTTCTCCCAAAACCATTCAATCCTCAACAAGTGTTTTTTCTGTCACTCTTTATGAAATCATAAACAAACGAAAACCTAAAGTAAAGTTTTTCCATGTGTCTAGTTCCAAGTGTTTCATTTTCAACTCTAAAAAAATGAACAAATTTGATGAGAATGATGACGAAGGTATCTTTTTGGAATATTCGCTGACCTCCAAAGCATAAAGGTTTCTCAACAAAAAGTCCAAACGGATTAAAGAAACCTACTATGTCACATTCAATGATAATTATTTAAATAGGATTCTGAAAGCTGATAGCCAAACCAAGGAGATCTTTCCACAAGCGAATGCAACAATAATTCCTCTCTCTACTCACTACGACGAATTTATGAGTCTTTTTGATGAACCAGAAAAAGCAATTTTGTCTGAGTCCAAGGCAGCTAACAACAAAGTCGATGAATTGAAGAAAATCATAGATGATGCTACAAAAGAAATGGAATAGGAGAATCCCACTCCGAAAGATCATGAAGGTCCATCGCAATCTTCAGATGCGAATGCTATAGTCTAGGGGGAAAGTTCAATTTCAATCTCCTCACATAAGACACATGTTGAGAGGGAGAATGAAACCCTTGATGTTAGCTTAGATCCACCTTTCCAAGGGGAGAAATCGAATCTAGAAGATGGCGATTATACATCTTTCGAGGGGGAGAATGGAAATGTGAATGATGATTTGGATGTGCAATCAGAATTTGAAGAAGTGAATGCGGAATTGGATCCACCATATGATCCAAACTACCCTTCATTACCCAAATGGACCAAAGACCATCTGAAATCTTAAGTCAATGGAGATTCTTCTTAAGATTTTCTTACAAGAGCTCATCAAAAGGCGAAGCAAACTACACTTTTCTCTAAAGTGGAATTTTTGATGTTCAATTCGTTTATCTCCAAAATTCAACCTAAAAACGTTCAAATTGCTCTTGATCACTCTGATTGGGTGCACGCTATGTAGGAAGAGCTCAATGAGTTCGAACGAATCAAGGTCTGGAGATTTATTCCCACTCCAAAGGATGCCTTCGTAATTGGTCTCAAATGGGTATTTCGCAACAAGTTAGACAAAGAAGGAAACATCATACGAAACAAGGCATGATTGGTTGTTAAGGGATACTGCCAGGAAGAAGACATCGACTATGAAGAAACCTTCGCACCAGCTGGAAGGTTGGAATTTGTTCGTATCTTCTTGGCTTACGCAACACATAAGAATTTTGAAGTATACTAGATCGATGTCAAATGTGCATTTTTAAATGGGGAACTTAAACAAATAATGTATGTGGAACAACCAATGGGGTTTATAAAAGAAAATTATCCTACAACCACTTCTACATTTTGTACAAAGCAGTCCATGGTCTGAACCAAGATCCAAGAGCCTGGTACAAAACTGTTACTCGTTTTTTGAAACAGGTTAAGTTTAAACAAGGTTCGGTCGACCAAACCTTCCTTCGCAAGAAATATGGTGACCACTAGATGATCGTCTAAATCTACGTTGATGAAATTATTTTCGATTCAACTAACCCATGCTTAACTGCTCAGTTCTGAAAATTGATGGAAACGAGGTTTGAGATGAGCTCCATGGGTCTGATTAACTTTTTCCTTGGCTTGGTCACTTTCGCATAGCAGAGGTACACTATTTTCTGTTGAACCACCTCATACTCTTCTCCATCACTTTCGCATTCACCAATGTAACCCTCGAGACTCTCATATATTAACTCTGAGGTTTATGGTTACACAATTTCTTTGTTTATGATCTTCAATTCGTTATCAAACGAATTGAGTGAAAGCTAAAATACAACACACTTATACTTTCGTGGTCTGTACCAAGAAATCTCCTTTTCTTTTGCGAGATCTTAATGAAATGTTCTAGACCTAAGACATTTCTACCCAATAGGTCTAGTTTTTTTTTTTTTGAGATTTTAATGTGAATGCATGTCACTTTAAATAATTCCAAAACTTACTTGTTCAATTGACTACACCGGTCAAACTAGTACTCCATTCGAACTTTCAGAATTATATCATGTTTCGTAGTTTCGTTGAAGATAGAACCACCCAATAAAACCTTTAAAATATGCCTTTCATTATTTCTTAATAAACAGGTGATCGTAATTCAACGGGGAACCACACAGACACTTCTTAGTCTCTCTTGACTTCGAAGGAATAGATATTTGCCCGGGATCCACTGTTTTGTGTCTTAAACAAGACATCACTAAAGTCCCACACATGTGTATTGGTTTAATTCTTTATCATTGACACACTTTTCCTCGAAGATCCTTGTGAATTTCAAAAGGTTGGTTCATGGCACTCACATTTATTTTCTGTTTTGCACTTCAAATCAAGTTTACTTAAAAGCGAAAGTTCGTATCTACATGCGACAGGTGGTACTTAATTTAACTGCGAAAGTGAGAAACAGAAGCGGCAATTCTAATGGATAAGATTTCAAATGGGCACGTGAAACTTGAAAGGACGCCTGGTTTTCGCTAGGCTGACACTTTTTTCTGACGTAACAGTTCTCACATCGCGTCTTTTTAGGAGATGTTTCAGAGGAGAAAACACAACCGTCACCATATTTTCTCTCTCTTGGTTAATGGTATAAAGGGTTTTCCGACGCTTCATCGTTCCTTACCATTATCAAAAGAATTCCAAACTCTCAAGGCAATTTTTCTCTTTAATGTTCATCATCTTCTTCAACAAGCATCCATGGCCGCATCATCAGAAATCCCTTTAGTTCAAGATGAATCTGCTTAGTCGTCGCCTCTTGTGATCAAGCCAAATCAAAACTTGATTCTTGATATCGATCCTCTCATGTATGATAGTCTCTTGCTACCCATTGTCGAGTGATTGAAATACTCACCTCTGGTTAAAGCTTTGACCACATCAGTGGTTGTTCTGCTGTCTTTCCTGTCAAAGGCTTACTCATCTGCTTGCTACATCAAGGAAGAACAAAGGATCACCTTAGAAGTTCACAACCAGAAAACCTCAATCACTAAGTCCCGATTTTGCTCCTTGCTAGGGCTTGCTCAGACTGACGATATGGTAGACCTTGATTCCATCTCAATCACCGCCATCATGGAGATGTTCTTCCAAATGCAGTACAAAGAAACCCTAACTACCATCTCAAAATTCAGGAAGCTCAATCTGCCAACGCAACGGAATGGGCTCTTCACTCTTTTGTTCAAGAGTTCTTCAGAGCGTGTGTTTGGCTCAGATTGTGCTAGTAAGTTATTTATGACCATTATGTATGGGATCTACACTAGAACCAACATCGATTTTGGGACTGTTTTTGGGTTGTGTTGGTTCAAAGTACGCATTCTACAACTTGACACAAGGAACTTTCTTGTGCTCACTTCTGGACAATAGTTCTTCAAAGGGCAATCGAGAATCTCCAGATACCGGAGATGCAAGACAACTTCATGTCTACCATCTCAATATTTCACACCACCAATATCATCATTGCTGACAACTCCACGTTCTCATATGTTGGTTTGATTCCTGATGCCATGTTTCGCGACGTTCTTGCAGCAAACAAAATTCTAGAGGCTTACAAAAAACTTCCAGTTTAATGCTTTCATCCTTTGACTCCTGAGATGCAATCAATAATTGATGAAGCTAATAAACCAAAGAAAGGAGGGTAGAAAGGACGTAAGAAAGGAGAAAAGAAACAAAGTGCTAAAAAGGGTCTGTCTGAACCAACTAAAACCCCTACGAAATGAAAGGCACAAGTTGGCTCAGCTACACCAGCTCTGACTCTAATAAAGAAGCAAAAGATAAAGAAGGAAACTCGTAGGCCTAGATATCCAACTCCAAGTGATAATAAAGGTTCGTAGTCTGACTCAGATGTTCGCGTTGAAGGGGATGTGCCAATCCAAAACGAAGACACTGCACCAACTTCACAACTTGAGGTTTTGCAACAAATTTTGATGAATCCTGAGGTAACTATTGAGATTCCTGTCTCAGTTCCTGTTTCTACTGATTTCATTGAGTATGTCTCCATTCCTTCTCCCACTGCCACTGTTTCCATACCCATCACTATTGCTCCATGCCCACCTGTCACTTGGGCGTTTCACAACCCCCACCCATTTTTGCCGATTCCACCTCCACACCAAAAACCTTTGTTGAGCCTTCTATTTCTGTGAACGCATCTGATGTTGGGGGGGGGGGCAGGAGCTTCAGGTTTTGTAAATGGTCATATCACAATGCCCATTTCCCATCTTCACCAAAAGGACCCAGATATGATATACGGTGATGATGAGGATGACTTCGCAGGATTCACCTACAATCCATTTAACATTGGGACTGAAAGTGATGACGAAGCTCCCGTTCCAAGAGGGCAACTCAAGGAAATACATGAAAAACTGGACTCACTGCTTCACGCTTCAAAGGCATTATCCACTAATAATTATTCTCAAGCACCGGTCAAAGCCTTTCTTGAGACCCTTACGAAAGATCACTTTGCCAACCTTGAAAAAATGAACAAGTTGATAGATGGTCATGCCACTGTTTACAACAACACGACTGAAACAGTAGAGAAACTAATTACTGATGCAAGGGTATTCATGGACAAGTTTGAAATCTCCTTTGACTTCAACACTGTGAAGGCTAGTGAAGTCATTTCTAGCATGGGCTACACCCTTAAACTTGAGAAGGCGAAACTACAACAGGTTCGCACTGGTCTTAAAACTGACCATGATCAGTTCAATTCATCCATCTACACGCAAATATCTAAGCTTCAAGATGATCTAGCTATGGAGAGAAAAATAATGGAAGCTCTTGATGTCAAGACCAAAAAGGTGAAAGTCTTGATAGTCAAACTTGAGAATGTTGAGAAACAAGCCAATGATTTGTTATCCGAAAAAGCAGCTATGAAAAGTTGTATCGCAGATGTTACTGGCATGTTTCGGATATCATTGAGACTCGAGACTCAATGATTACGATCACGGTGAAGAAACATCTTGCTGAGAAATTAAGGCTCGTCTTCTCCGTGCTTCATAGACTAGAAAGTGTTCCGGGATATAACTTTATTCCGAAACAAGGGGGAGAAGGTGTGTCACAATCCAAGAAGGAAGACCCCAAACCTTCAGCCAAGTACACCGTAAAAAGAGAATCTAAGCCTAAAGGCAAAGAAAAAAATTTCAGTGAAGAACCTATTATTGACAACAGTGAAGATGAAGAGCCTGATGAGAACGAGCTGAAAAGAAGAAAGGTACGTGAAGCTAAAATGGATGAGCATCAAATAATAATCCGTGAGGCTGAAGCGAAAGAGAAAGTGGAATGCGAAGCTCAGGTCACACTTGAAAGCCGAAAGCTTTTATTTCCAGAGTGGACTCTGAAGCAAATTCAGAATGAAGCTGTGGATTTGTTGAGTCAATATTATCTAGAACCAGTTGTGTTATTCGAGCTTCAGAATACACAGGATTCGCACCTGGACCTTCCAATAACTCTGAAAGCCTTCAAGTTTCGCTCTTTTGTAAAAGTAGCGAATGTCCCATCCACTAATAACGACGTTGATCATTTGGTCTTTTTGTTTTATCTGAAGCATATGAAGCCACAATACGAAAAATGGAGTGCTAACAAGATTACTACAGTGAAGGTCACAGGTCCAATCGAAACCGACAGCTTCCTAAATGCGAAGTTCAAGGTTGTGAGAGGTTCTGCTAGTTAGATTCACAAATTCACTTTCGCATACCTACCTTGCCTCAATCCCTATGATTGGATCATGTTTTACAATTTATTTCTAAGAGACGGACAGATGTACGACCCCGTTATTGCTCACCTCAAACTGATGATAGTTTCGTGTCTTTAAGAGGTAGCAAAATGGATGTGGAAATAGTTGATGCACTATGAAGAAAGCCCTCTATTCTCCGTAAAGAAGATCTATAAGGTTCTAAGAAGTTGAAACCTAGGAAGATATACAAAGAAGGATGGTATGTGGTATCTCAGGCGCGAGAACGAAACGATGCAGACTTTCATAAGGGCTGTTTCTTCCTCCTTGATAAACATTTGTACACTACCTCTTGCCTTGAGTATATTTTGGACATGGTGAACAAATACAAGGACAACAACAAGGGAGACAAAGAGTGCTTTTCGGATATGATTCAATGGTACATCCAGGTTGGCAAGGTTCTTCGGAGCGTCATTCCGAATGTTTTTGAAGTGCAGAAGCAAACCCAACCTTGATGGACTCTCACCTCAATTGACGCAAAGGGGGAGAATATTGGGTATTTGTGTTGCGTCGTTACGGTTATTTATTTATTCTATTTCGTAAATGGGATTGGGCTTGTCCACCCATCATTTATTTTTTGGTTTATAGCATATAAGGTGTTGGGTTTTGAGCATTCTAACACTCCTATGGTGTACATGAAACCCTATAAACCTTGGATCTATCTTTTCTCTATAATACATGCAAATAAGAACTTTCCAAGGCTTTAATCCTAACTAGCATATTATGAAGTTCTTATACTACAAAGTACTAGTTAGATGACATACCTTTTGATGTAGCTTGATGTCTTCAAGCTTTAAGAGCTTAGCCCCAATAGTGTGGAAGCCTCAAATGGAATCACAAATCACCAAAACACCTTGGAAGACTTTAGAGAATATGGATACTTGGTTCTCTCTAGTGAAATTGGCTAGCCCTTCTTAGTGTACCACACTAGTGCCAATTTCACCAACCAAGGACATCTTTATATAGTGTGGAGGATTAGGGTTAAACCCTAATACCCATGACCTTTCATTTCCTAGGATCCATGGGTTAAACACTCGATGGACTATCCATGGAAGCTTAGCCCAACCTAAATGAACTTGGCCCATTGCATATATATAAGAGTCCATATTTAATTAGTTCCTTTTGATCACTTAATTAATTATAAATTAATTCTTGATCAATACTAATTAAATAATATGATTGCATATTAATATATTAGAACTTATAATATATTAATATTAATCATAAACATACTATTCTCAAAAGATTATCCATATAAATTGTGTCGGTGAAGTGCAACCCAAATGGACCATGTCGGGTCGGGTCAAGTACATACCAAATATAGTTATGGACTTAGACATTAATCCAACATTCTCCCACTTGGATAAGTCTAAAACTATTATTGCGTATGACTTCAAACCTAACTGGCAATCGTAGCTCTTAAAGCCGCTGTCGAACTCTGATCTTGTCAACGAACTTGTCCATTAGATAAGGGATCATATATTCCTCCATTCTAGATATCATATGGACTGAGACATGGATTATAATCATTCTCTCTGTCCATTTGTTGTTTCCCGATTTCTGATTTATGACGACTGACTAATTGAACAAATCAAATCAGTCCTGGCCCGGCCGAGCACTTCCATTTGTCATCATCAAATCTGTGACAACCCGATATTTCAACTCTTTGTAATGACCTAAAAGGGTCAAGTATTGTAACCACTTTTGAGTAATAAAATTTACTTTCATAATAAAATGTACAAATAGTTCTATTTAAATTCCTTCTATGTTTAAATGTCTTTAAACCATGATCGTACGTAAAAAGAACGCCCAAATCCGACTTTATATATTGAAGTTATGATTTTTCCAAGTTCAGCTTAGCAACAGACAGCTAAAAACTCGAATCGGAGATCGAGCGACTTTTGGCCGGAATGACCTAAACGAGAATCGAAGGTCTCGACAATGGTATTTCAGCGGTAAAAAGTCTGGCAAGAACCGACGTCAGATAAAGAAGTTATGAATTTTTGAAGAAATTCCTTAAACACGATGAGTTATAAAATAAATAATAAAAATAATTTCGGAATTTGCCAACAGAGTCTAAACAAAAGTTGTAGAGCGTAGTCTCACCTACGCGTGGATGTAAAGACCATCGAAAACGGAGTTCGTATGAAGAAGATATGAATTTTTGAAGTTTATTAAATAAATTATATATTTATTTAAATCAAAATTCAAGCCTTATCCGAAGAGGAGTCAGCGTCCTCATCCGAGGTACGCGCTGCGTACCCCTGTACGCCATGCGTACCCGAGAGACTTGGCCTCTGATCGTCCACGTCGCCCTATCCGAGGCTTCCGACCCGTTCGACCGACCCGTCCGACCCGCTGTCCCATCCGACCCGCCGTCCCATCCGACCCGCCGCTCCATCCGATCCGTCCCATCCGAAGCCGAGGCAGTGAAGGCTTCGGTCATGCATGATGTACGCGTACGCGCTGCGTACGAGCGTACGCCCTGCGTACGAGGCTTCTCAGGCCCTCCTATAAATAGAATGCGAGGGCTTCCGAGAAAAATGCTCATTTCTCTCCTTTCTCTCACAATCTTGCCTCGTTTTCCGTGCCCGTTCAAACCCGAAGCTCTGGTCTTTTTGCTCAAGTCCCGAGGGTCGATTTTACTCCCGAGATTCCCGAGAATCCCGAGGAAAATCCGTTTCCCGAGACGAAACTCTGCCCGGTTTTCCATCTCGCTATCTCCAAACTTTCAAGTGAGTTCATACCCCTTAATTTACCTTTTAAATATTTTATAAATTCTTTTATATGCTTTCAAGGGGTGGATTACAAGTAAAACACACGAGTATTATCGTGTGTTACATAAAGAACTCTTTTATACGCTGTTATATATCCAAATCACATGCGATTTACAAACTTTTAAGGAACTTTCATATATATAACATATGTTAAAATAGCATTCTATCTTTTGAAATATAAATTTGTTGTAATGCATGTATAAACTAAACTTTTCGTAGATTATACTTGTCTATCTTAGACTCTACACCAAAAATCTATGCTTTCATAAACAAATGATTCCTTTTCTAGGTATTTCTAAACAAACGAGACACACTGTTAGAAAACTATAATAGGTATAGTTTTACGAACAAATTTCTAACTCTTATGTACTAGAAACATGAATTTCAAGAAGTCACTTTCGTATACAAAAACAAACGTAACATTTTAACAAGTAGATCTGTTTTTATACCACGGTTTTGTGAGACACTAACTTCATGTACGTTCGAGTACACATTTCAAGTCCTGTATTATATACCAGAATCCCTTGGAGGGGGAGCATGGTGTTTGTGTATAGATCTATACGGGCTTGACAACCCGCGCCCTGACTCTTAACTGAAGTCCACCGTTTGGGGTGACAAACGTCATAACATTCCAACGCCTGAAGAACATTGTGTATAGGCATTCCGAGTCAATAGTATGGTTATAAAACTCACATGGGGTATTAAAAATGCATTGATTTACTAAGTTTTTCAAACACATTGGTTATTTTACACTTACATACATTTTAGAAACAAACATTGGTCCTGAGTGAAGGCTACTTTTATACTAGTAGAAAATATAGGATTTTCTAAACACAAACAAACAAAGACAAAACATTTCATTTCATACAAACATTGTCACTTCAATACTTATGAAACTCACCGGCTTAAATGCTGATCTACTCTTTCAAAATTACTTGTATGTCCCAGGAAATCAGTAATTTCAGGTATTCATTACGCTTTTGATGAAGGGATGCTGCGGCGCCAGTTAAATCTCGTATTTTTGACATCATATTGTAATTGGTTTTGAACATGTAACTTTAGACAAATGTTAACTTTCAATTATATATATGATGGTTGTATTGCTTTCTTTACTATGTATTCATTTGTTACGTTACCACATGAAGTCATCCGCCCCCGAACGTTTCCGCCGTTCAGGTTTGGGGGTGTGACAAAATCATCGAGGGGCCCACAGATATCGCTTTTATCCTGAAGGTAAAAGGAATGGATAAACTTCGACTCATATGGCTTGTTCTACTACTTGTTAAATCATACACAAAGGCACGTTTTATAGCACTGAGTTACCAAATGCGTTTTCGTGCAATCAATGTACTATAAACTCATAGTAACAACTCATATCTCTAGGTTTGAAGAATATAAGATATTATCGTCTCATGATCACTCGTGATAAAATCCATGAAGTGATTCCAATGAGCGCGGGTTGAATCCAATACTCAGAACTTATGAGCACTCATGAATGTGGTATCCCTTTGTCCAACACCTTAGACCTTTACAAGCCAACCTATAACAGTCTTAATTCATATCTACTTCCAACATATGACCGACTGTGGATGGTTTGAATAAGTTAGTCATTCCGAAAGAATAACCCAGTTTATTCGGGAAGTCAAAACATGCAAAGTGAAACACAATAATAATTGAAATCAATATGGTATCAAAACCTATGAACATAAATAAAACACCTTTTATTTATCACCATATGATTACACATTATTCATTGTATACTGTTTCAGCTATCAACATTATTCTTGAATTTAAAACAATAGTTGTCCCATGCTCCAAGCATGTACACTATGTTTTCTAAACACTAGTCATGCCATACACCAAGTATGCATACTATGTTTGTCTATGATCTTTACTTTGTGAACTAGATCAATTGAACATAACTTCAATGATTCTCTTTTCACACTCCCAAATCCTTACTGCAAATACAAGAATTCCAAATTAATGTCATTTACTGAAATCTGTTAGATTCTAAACTTATATGCATTGATCCTCTTGTAATGATTATGAACAAAGTCAGAAAGACTTGACAACAATCATTACAGAGTATTCCAAAGGAAATCAGCTCCATGGAAACATCCTTCTTGCATTAAGTTTCCTAATCTTAAACAGATTGAAAATTCTAACTTTGAAACATTTCCAGATTCCATTTTGACTATCACTTCTGAACAAGAGTTGCCTCCTTACAGACTATGTCAATATGGTCCTTCCAGAATTATCACTATACTTCCAACTATCCTTGAGCACCCAATCTTTGGTAAACCTTAGATTGTCCTCGACAATTGTTTAATCCTTTTAGTCATATCCAGTTCTAAACCTTTTCCCTTCTTAATGCCCCAGGCATTTGGAAAATTTTAGAAAGGATGAATATAGCACATGTAATCGATCCTTCATCCGAAGCATATAGGACACGATTCATGATGTCTCACATAAAGACTAAACCATTCTTTCGCTATAATATTTCTATTTCAATTTGCCAAGTTCTCATAATTCAGATTATGAAAAGGGATGCCATAATCATAATAGAATTTTAGAACGCAAATAATGGACCCATATACAGAATTTCCTTATGTTGAGCCATTCCAACATGAAATTCATATATATATATATATATATATATATATATATATATATATATATATATATATATATATCCTTGACTAAATGATTAAAACCTCACGATCTAAGCTTATAGATTTGAGATGAAGTATAATATCCTCTCCTTTAAGTATAGCAAAACAACTCTTTCCCAATTGAAACTTTTGTTTTCTATAATTAACATTGCTAGCTTGCAATACTTATCATAATTATCATGCTCCCACTAACATGATGATTATTAGCATAACACTTATGCTCCCACTAGCTTTGACATGTACTCAGAAATCAGCTAGGCTTCTAGAAATCAATACTTCATTGACTTTCTTACCAAAGTTCATATTTCTGTTACTAGATTGTTTTGATAAGACTTTATCAAAATCATACACCTTCCCTTAGATAGCACACTTGTGTATCTAAACAATTATGAACAGGGATGCCGTAATCATAATGATTAGACCTTTTTGCCACTTCTCACAAGTCCAGGTTAGTGTGCCGATAAACCACACACGCTCCACTAACAACTTTGAGAATGCAAATATCACAATTGCTATCTAGCTAAAATCTACTTAGTGAAAGTGTTTCCTCTCCATCATTTTCATGAATCGGAGAGAAACCTTATGACACATAGATTTACTGGTGTATGTGTTCTTATCCATGTGAATTGTCAAAACCATAGTCACAAGACAGGGATAATGACAAATCTAAACTCATATGGATTGAACTCAATCTTAACTTCTTGCCACCTGGCAGCTCAAGGGTCTGCCATTGCTTCCAAGTTGTTGTGAAACACATTGAGAACTCTAAGAACTCATATGCAAAGCCAACTTTAACTGGAATGAGTACATAATATGTCAACACGATAGGTTATAAACCTCAAGTCGTGTGCTAGTGAAGAACTTCAGGTTCTATTCTTGATTAGTTCTTGAGACTTTCAAGACCTTTAAGACTCCCACTGTCCTCTTGACAAATAAGACTCCCTTGTCAAACATCCAAGAGATAGTGCAGATTCTAATCAAGATAAACACTTCACACAATTGGCCTTAGTTGGTCTTTGTTTTATCCAAAACATCACAACTTACCAATTTCAAATGTACAAGAGTAGAAAACTTTTACTCTGAAAAGTGTTTTAAACCTTCTTTGAGACATGTCACTCAAGTTACAATCTTGGAGTATGACTCTAAGACTTGTATTGGACGAAGTATGACTCATCTTCTTGATTTAACCCTTTCAACAATTCAAGTTCCACTTCTCAGTCATAAGAATACACTAAGATTTCCATAGAGAACAAACTTTGATATGGTTTCTTAATCATTAGATGATCACAAAAACTGATACTAAAGTACTCTCCCATCTTTTCAGATTTGAGAAACTTTTATCCTTCTGCCTAATTTGATTCTTCTTATTCGCTCTGTCATACATTGGAACCTTTTTCCAATATCTCATAGTTACCCTTAAGCTTGTAAGTATAATCATATTTACTGAGCTTTAGTGAACTATGACGAATAACCTTATCAATCTTTTGTGGTGGACTTAACTAGTGCACAAGACTATGTACTCGATCCCTTAGTCTGTTACTTGACTCACACATCCATGTGAACAAGTAATTAGTCTTAATTTTCCAATACTTGAAAGTTCTCATTCATCATGCTATACAACTTGCATGATTCCAAGTTCCGGTCCAATTGAAACTTGGGTGATGAGAATCTTTCCTTAGTTGGTAAATTTAGACATTACCACAAATGAAAGAATCAATCTCATATTTCCACTCTTGCTATTAATGGAATCATATAAGCAACAATTTATCCTCAAATGCCATTGCAAGGATATTTTAAAATAAATAAAATCAAAAATTTCTTTTATTTTAAAACTTTGTGGAAAAACTTATCCTTACAATCCATATGAAAACTTGTTGTTATCTATTCCTAAGCAATATCTCATAACTCCTAAGAAGTAGCTCAAGAATCCGATCTTCAAACTACGCGATAGAAATCCATCTATGCGATCAGATTCAACATATTCTTTCTTTAAGTTTCTTCACTTTTCTTTGATTCTTAAAACATCACCATGTGACCCAGTCACATCATGTATCTAGAATCTCAGAATAGAAACTTAGCAGAGTTAGATAGTGGACCTTACCTGAAGTAGAGTAAAACTTATTGACTTTAACATCCTTAGGTAAATTTGGCAGCTTCCCAACCAATGCCCCTTTCTTTGGCAATATAAACATATGGACCCTTTGATAATGGTACACGGGACTATCACAAACTTAGCTTTTTTCTTTACCATTTGGTCAACCGAGTTGACTATGGCCGATCCCTTTCCGTTGGGAAGAGAATGCTTTTCTAGATTTCCTGTGTCACTATTGTCAATGTCCATCAAGTTTTAAGGAAGTTGATCTTATCAAATAGATAAGATCATTAAGGGTCTTGTCATAGTCTACTTCATAGGTGTTCCAAAAGAACTCAGTATGTGACTTAGAAAGTAGTTGAACCACCAACTTTCTCAAGACTTTGACACCCAACTCTCCCGGCTTGTCAATATGTGACTACATCTCCAAGATGTGATCACACCTAGACCTTGCCTTGCCAATAGGGCTTGAGTGACCTTGAACTTGTGGGTTAAGGAGAATATTTGGAGGAGATGAAAGAAGTATGATTTCCATGGGACATCATCTTCATTTATGAAAGCTTGTTTCAAGAGAGTTGGGAAGATCATAGATGTCTAAACCAGACATCTTTTGGGAGATATTCAAGATAGTTGATCTTAAGTCCTTAATATGACACCCAATATGAAATATTAAGGCTAGGACCCAACAAACTATTTTATAACTTAGAAGAGGTATGCCGTAATCCAAGCTATAAAATATTTGAAGGTAGGTGAATGACGATTCACCAATTTCCACCAAGATAAACGAAATGTATTATTAGGTTTTAATTGGTTTTGAAACTCCTAGATCTTTGAGATTTATTGAACTGTTCAATGGCATGTTTCAATCTCGAGTGTGCCCTTCAGGTTTTGTGATTGGGATGCCGAGGATCACAAAACAAGGTGTGAAGTAACCATGCAAATTACTTGGTACCCTTAAGTGTTTACTGCTCAATCGATGTGCCGGTTAACCACACACGCTCCATCGATACTATGATAAACATTAAGTTACCCTTTGCCTACCTTGTTATATACGAGTTAGTGTGTCGGTTAACCACACACGCTCCACTAACCGACTTAAACAAAGGGCAAAGTGTAATTTCATGGATTAGCACCTTATTCACATTTTCCTAAGTAACTAAGATTGGGTATTATTAAGAGTTTAGTTACTTAGTATTTATCATTAATACTTTTAATGAAGGGAGAATTATAGTCCTGTCAAACCCTCGTTCGGCTAACGACCCTCCACCAGTCAAGCAAGCGGTGGGTGAGAGTGGACACCCATTAAGTTGCCATTTTATAGGGAACAACCTTATACCCACCTTATAGACCGGCTTCGTGAATGAGGCGTACTAGCGGTAAGACTGACTTTACTCTTATATATATATATATATATATATATATATATATATATATTATTAACTTATAATATTATAAAGTATAAGGGTTGAATTTTAACTCTTTAAAATTCTAACGGCTAACTTGGAATTAAAGTATTCATTAGAGAAAACTTTACAAATTCCAAAACTTGAGGGCAAGTTTTGAAACTATTCAAAACTAATTAATTCCATAACTTATGTGTTTAAAGTAGTTTTAATCCAAAAACTCTTCAAGTTCCATAACTTGAGGACAAGTTATGGAAGACTTTAAACTAATAAAAGAATTAACTTTTCTTTATTTTATAACTTATGGAATTAATTAAGGTTACACTTTATTTATTTATTTATTAATGAAGTGACTCTTGAACCTCCATAACTTAAGGACAAGACTCTTCATCTTTTTTAACCATTTCCAACTTTTATGAGTTTTATGAAACTTAAATGTGACTTTTCATATAACTTTAGGACAAGTTACAAAAACACATTTTAGAATCAACTCTTAGACTAATTTGGATTGAAAACAACTATTTCACTCAACTTTTCTATTAATCTAAGCAACTAATAAGAACAAGATAATTCAAATCAAACTTTTTTCATGTAATTAGTCTAAACCTTAAACTAATACAAAACATGAATATATTAACAATTATCTTTGAAATTGGATTAGCATGAACATTACCACTTCAAAAACAAGTTTATAAGTTCAAAAACATCTTAGGGTAATGTTCCTAGTCCAATTCCATCCAAAAAAGTCGAATTTATGCTGTCTGGGGGTCCAACTCGTCGAGTGCATGAACCAACTCGGCGAGTTGGATAGATTTGATCACTTTTTAGGCATGTACTCGCCGAGTCTCCTGATGGACTCGCCGAGTCTCCTGATGGACTCGCCGAGTCTGATGATTAGACAGCAACAATTTCGATTTTTTAAGCAATTTTGCAAGTATAACAAGAAAACAAGCCTAGGCTCTGATACCACTGTTGGGTTTTGAGCATTCTAACACTCCTATGGTGTACATGCAACCCTATAAACCTTGGATCTATCTTTTCTCTATAATACATGCAAATAAGAACTTTCCAAGGCTTTAATCCTAACTAGCATATTATGAAGTTCTTATACTACAAAGTACTAGTTAGATGACATACCTTTTGATGTAGCTTGATGTCTTCAAGCTTTAAGAGCTTAGCCCCAATAGTGTGGAAGCCTCAAATGGAATCACAAATCACCAAAACACCTTGGAAGACTTTAGAGAATATGGATACTTGGTTCTCTCTAGTGAAATTGGCTAGCCCTTCTTAGTGTACCATACTAGTGCCAATTTCACCAACCAAGGACACCTTTATATAGTGTGGAGGATTAGGGTTAAACCCTAATACCCATGACCTTTCATTTCCTAGGATCCATGGGTTAAACACTCCATGGACTATCCACGAAAGCTTAGCCCAACCTAAATGAACTTGGCCCATTCCATATATAGAAGAGTCCATATTTAATTAGTTCCTTTTGATCACTTAATTAATTATAAATTAATTCTTGATCAATACTAATTAAATAATATGATTCCATATTAATATATTAGAACTTATAATATATTAATATTAATCATAAACATACTATTCTCAAAAGATTGTCCATATAAATTGTGTTGATGAAGTGCAACCCAAATGGACCATGCCGGGTCGGGTCAAGTACGTACCAAATATAGTTATGGACTTAGACATTAATCCAACATAAGGTCCATGCATGCATCGTGTTTTGTAACATTGGAAATAATCTTGTAACCCTACATGCCTTAACAATAGCAATTCTTCATCGAGTTCTTCTAAGGTTGTGGCTTATAATCAATCAACATATTTTGATCTATTTACCTTGTTCTTATTCTTTACCTGTTTGAAAATATTCGATCTTACTAGGATTCAATCCTATTATTTTCGAAGCCTAAAATTCCATTTAATAGGTCTAAAAAGAAAGTTGAGAAGAATGTGGTCAAACAACAAATCCAAAATAATCAAAAGAAAATATCACAAAGGATAATAACCTAAAAGATAATAGGATCACTATTTTTCAAATTAAAAAGAAAAATAGCAGCACCTTGGTTAAAAGTTCTTATTTAGTTGCTGTTGCTATTACGTTTCATGCTTCTGTGAAAGCCTCACGTGGACCTAAACAACTTTGGGTTCCTAAATTTCTTTTATTTTTGTAGGTGATTCGTGATAAGCAGTTTGACTTGAATGGTATATCGACAGTGGCTGCTTGCGTCACATGACAAGATGAAATGAAGAACTGCGAGAGTTTAGGGCATTAAAAGATGGTGGAAGAGTATAATTTAGAAATAGTTCACTTGGAGAAATAAAAGGTTATGGAATGACCACAAATGCGGACTATACCATTCGCAAGGTTGCATACATGGAAGGCTTACAACACAATCTCATAAGTGTTTCGCAGTTGGTTGCTGGTACTAGATTGAAACTTTCGTTTGATGATGAAGGTTCTAAGATTATCTAAAAGCAGACCAAAACAGTGCTCCTAAAGTCAAAGCGCAAAGGAAAGATGTATCCACTCAATCTGAATCCCATCGAACGGAAACCTTCCATCTGTCTATTTACGAAAGCTTCTACATATGACAGCTGGTTATGGCACCGTAGACTTTTGCAACTTAATTTCAAAGACATCAATAAAAATTTTCTTGGTGATCATGTGCGAGGGCTTCCCCTCTTAAAGTTTGATAAAGAACATGTATGTGTAGCCTGTGAACTGAGGAAGCATAGCAAGAAGAGTCATCCAATAGTTGTGAATACGAAATTCATAAAACCACTTGAACTCTTGCATATATACCTTTATGTTACTTCTACAATTGAAAGCATTGGTGGTAACAAATATGTACTTGTAATTGTTGATAATTTTTCTAGATTTACCTGGGTGCATATTCTTAAGCAGAAATCTGAAGCCACTCCCAAGCTCAAGGATTTTATAAATCAGATAAAGATACAACTGCGAAAGCTGGTTCGTAACATTCGTAGTGACAACGGGTTAGAATTGAAAAACCAAGAATTTCAACAATTTCTTAATACAAAAGGAGTAACTCAGAACTTCTCGGGTCCTTACACTTCGCAACAAACGAGTTCGCTGAAAGATGAAACCGCTTGTTGTGCGAAGCTACGAGAACCATGTTATCATTTGTGAATCCACCTCTTTACTTCTAGGACGATTCTATAGGAACTGCCTGCTATACACAAAATCAATCAATCCTCAATATGAGATTATCTGTTACTCCCTATGAGATTATAAATAATCGAAAACCTAATGTCAAGTTCTTTCATGTGTTTTGTTCTAGGTGTTTTATATTCAATTCTAAGGCGCAAAGGAACAAATTTTATGTGAAGAGTGACGAAGGTATTTTCTTGGGGTATTCTCTGACTTCTAAGTCATATAGGGTTGTCAGCAAAAAGTCCAAAAAGATAGAAGAAACCTACTATTTCACATTCAATGACAATTATTTGATGAAGTATTAAAAGAATGACAGTCAATCAAAGGAGATTTTTCCAAGCTGAATCCAGAAAAGGCAATCTCCTCGGAATCCAAAGCAGCAGACAACAAGAAAGATAAATTGAAAATGATTATTATTGATGCTGCAAAAGATATGGAACAGGAGCACCCCACGCCGAAAGACTCTGAAATTTTGTCTCAATTAAAAGATACAAATGTTGCACTATAGGGGAGGGGGGTTGTACTTCAACCTCCTCATCTCATACACATGTTTAGGGAAGATTAAGATCCCTAAAATCAGCTTAGAACCACCATTACAGGGGCATAATCCGATTCCAAAAGAACAAATACATACATCATTTGAGGGGGAGAATGAAAATATGAATGATGATTCGGATGTGCAGTCATAGTTTGATGATATAAATATTGAACTGGATCCAACATATGATCCAAATTATCCTCTGTTGGCCCAATAGACCAAAGATCATCCAAAAACTCAAGTAATAGAATATTCATCTTTTGGAGTACTTATGAGAGCACAACAAAAGGCAATGCGAACTGCATTGTTATCTAAAGCGGAGCAAGCAATGCAGGAGGAGCTCAATGAATTTGAACGAAACAAGGTCTGGAGACTTATTCCCACTCCAAAAGATGCATATGTTATTGGTCTAAAATGGTTATTTCATAACAAGCTAGCCAAAGAGGGAAATGTGATTCTAAACAAGGTGCGATTAGTAGTTAAGGGATATTGACAGGAAGAAGGCATAGATTACGAAGAAATATCCGCACCAGTTGCATGACTGGTATTAGTTTGCATATTCTCGGCATAAGCAGCACACTAGAACTTTGAAGTATATCAGATGGATGTGAAGTGTGCCTTTCTAAATGGGGACTATAAGAAATAGTGTATGTGCAACAACCACCAGGTGTTGGGTCAAAATATGGTTTATACTTTACTTTTCTAGGTAAATGTATTTTCTGTAATATTTTATGAGTTTAAGGTCAGGTTTACGGTTAGTAGGTGTTTACGGCCGTGAACCCATTCACGGCCCATGTTCACCAAGCCCATGTTTCTCATGTATAAATATAGGTGTAAGGGGTGAGGAGTAGATTAATGAACATAAGAGAATAAAGGAGCTTATGTGTGTGTATTTGAAGGTGTTTTAGAGAGAGAAAAGGGAGTGTGTGTGTGTGTGTGTTAGTGTGTGTGGATCTTGTATTTGGATCTACATTCTAATCATTAATACATACAAAATTTATCATCTTCTTCTTCTCCTTCTCCTTCTCTTCTATTTGATCTGACATCATCCGTTTGATTGGGATTTCGCACCATCAAACGAACCTGATTGATGCACAAGCTTTTTGGGGCATACAATTGGTATAAGAGCTTGGATTGTGTCAGTCAATTTTGTCAGATATGGAGCTTATTTCATCTTACTTTTGAAGGATTTATGTGTTTTTTGATTGATCTCTGAAAATTAGGGGGGGTTTGTTCTTCATGTTTTTGATAAAATAAGTTTTTGATCGTGTATTGGAGCAAAAAGGGGTGAAAATGCTGTTTTTCACGTAATCTGTGACGAGTTTATGGCCCGGGGAGTTTCCGGCCGGAGTTTGTAGCCGACCAGAGTTTACGGCCGGCGGTTTGCGGCCAGCGGTTTATGTCTTGGAGGACGGCTCGACAACGCAGCTTTGTTTACAGCTTGCAACAACGTTCAACAAAAAATAGGAGGTCAAATTGAGGGTGTTGGGGTTCGAACCCGGGTCCTCAGGTTCTTCAACAAACGCGTCTTACCACTTGAGCCAAGCTCCTTGTTGGTTTAAACCTTCGAAATTTTTTCGAAATTTTGTCACTTTTAACCCCAAAATTAAATTTCTTTTATTTTTTAAATTCCTTTTGACTTTTTCAAGTTTGACTTTTTAAATTTGACTTTTAAGGTTGACTTTTGAGGTTTATAGTCAACTGGAATTTTTGAATTTGACTATTAATTTGGCTTCTAGTTGTCATTTTAATGGTTTTTGAGGTCTACGAGGGAATTAAAGACATGAAAGAGAGTCGTCAGGAGATGTTATGACAAAACTTCAACATGTTCAATTATATCCCTGGAGAAACCCTGGAATCTCAGTTGCAGCGATTTACCACACTCACTATTGAGATGAATATAGCTGGGATCTTCTTGACCAAATCTAAGATAAACAAAAAGCTATTGAATTCACTTCCGAAATCGTGGGATATGAACGTAGCTGTCATCAAGAAGACAAAGATATCAATCGTCTTTGTATTGCTGATGTAATTGAAGAACTTGACGCTTTGAAGTATGGAAAAACAATGAGTTGTGCAAACATCCCGGTCAATGAAGTTTCATGCTCTCAATCATGTGAAGCTATGATTAAACTTCTTCGTGAACAAATTGATTTATTAAAAAGAGAAGATGAGGACCTGACATATGAAGGATATCAACTCAGGAAAGGACAGAACCCCTAAAAGCTGAATTAGAAGCAAAAACCAAAGACTTTAGGAGGATTCAGGAAGACTACAATAACAAATGTGAATACTATGACTATATCAAGAAATAGAATGCTGAGTTAATTACTGAGCTTCATACATTAAAAAGCAAATATGAAACTACAAAATTTGATTTTAAAAAATATGATGTATAAGGCGAAGTTGTTGCGAACATGATAGACCATTGTTTGGAATTTAAAATAGTGACAACCAGAAATTTCCATTTGTACGAACCTTATCTATTCAATAGAAGCTAGTCCAGTTTCAGTGATTTTCATTAGGGTTTAAGTTTAAGGAGATATCAGGAGAGTGGATGCTCCTGGACTTGTGAAATTTGAACATTCCAAGTTTCATAACATTACAGTCCAATATCCTGAATAAAAATATTTTCTGCCAAAATATTCCAGGACTATAAATAGTTTTCTGAATTAAATTAATTCATTATTCACAATTCCAAATAGTGAAAAGCCACTTTCTCTCTGACGGATCTTCGGGTTTTCATCCCTGATTGTGAGTCTACTTTCCTAGATGTGTTTCATTACTTGTTATATGCTTTATAACATCAATTACATGTCTAAACAGCAAGATCCGGGAGTTTACCGCCCAAGAACGTTCTTGGGGAGTAAACTCCAAAATGGAGCTTTAAGGCTACCTAGTCCCATTTCCTTGATAGACAACTTGTTAAGGACTTAGTGTATGATCTTTAGAGACTAGAAAGCAATCAAGAAACACAAGTAATAGGAGTTTACGGCCAAGGACTTTTCTTGGGCCGTAAACCCCTTTTCAAGGGCTTTTAGTGCCCTAAACCACCCCTAAAGCTTAAGGACATTAACCCTCAAATGCTTGTGACTATTTTAGACATCAAAACACTTCAAAATCATTAAGTTATAGGAGTTTACGGCCAAGAATATCTCTTGGGCCGTAAACCCCTTTTCCTAGGGTAAAAATGCACCACAAACACCCCTAAGGCCTTAAGACAATTACCTTTGAACACCTAGGACTTGAATGGGGAGTAAAAGACATCAAGAACATCCCTTAAAGGGAGTTTACGGCCAAGGAACATTACTTGGGCCGTAAACTCCAAGTGAAGGCACAAATGTGTGCCTCTTGTCCCCTTTAGCCTTAGATAAAAACATGGAAGCTATCCTACATGTGCAAGGGCCTCAAATGAATTAAAAACCATCACCCCATAGGAGTTTATGGCCGTAAACTCTAGGGGACATGGACATTAGGCCGTAAACTCCCCTATGGAGCATTCTAGGGCCTTAAACTACTTCAAGGTTTATTCCAACAAAGCTAGGCTAATTCTAGGATCAAGATAACACCTTAAAACACCCAAAACCACCAAGTGAGGAGTTCACGGCCATAAACCCATGAGTTTACGGCCGTAAACTCCAAAGGGTGGGGTTTGTTGGGTGGTGAACTCTTATACAAGGTCATTTGATGCTTCAAACCCTTTTGCCTTGTCCCGTAGCAACATAGATGCAACCATTAGGACCTTTAACACTTATGAAAAGTGTTTACATGTTCCTAAGTGTCTTAACTTATTTGTTAAGTTATTATTTGGCTAATTAGTTTTATATATGCTTATTATATGATAACTAGGCTCGTGCGTGTAAACAAGTCTCCGTTTGCCACCTAGCACGGTATCCGACACTACAATTCAAACAGCTCACCACAGGTGAGTTCATACCCCTTTAATCAACCTTTGAAATGATTTTAAATGTTTTAAATACTTTATGGGGGGGGGGAATACAAGTCAAATACTTATAGTTATTGCTTCAATCACATGTGATTGCATTTAATCACATGTGATTAATAACTAGGAAACCAATGATTTTTACCACTGTTCAAACTGTTTAACAAACTGCTTTACTTTGAAATGTTTTACAAACTCTTTTACTATCCAAACTTATTTACAAACTGTGATTCAAACAAATGTTTCTTATACTTAAACTGTTTTATCAACTTATGCCTTCAAATTGTTTTATAGCTTGACATCAAGTCGATCTTCTCTTGAAATTATATATATGTTTCAAATGTCTTATGAAAACTTATTTATGCCTTTATATATATTCAATTGCATGCCCATATATGTATAGATGTATGAATAATGTTTAAAGGACTTAGGAAGGCCATCCGCGCTATTTCCTTTTCGCGCCTTGAGATGTGGTCTGGTGGGATTTCGGGTGACCATCCGAAGGTCGTTTCAATATTAGTTATATATCATATATACATATATAGACATAAAAGTACTTCCATATTCATACTTATCAGTACATCAATAGTTAGTTACCATCGGGGTAACACAGGAATATATGCAGCTATACTAGAAACATGTACATATACAACTATACTAGAAACATGAACATATACAACTATATTAGAAACAAGTACATATACAACTATACTAGAAACATGAACATATGCAGCTATACTAGAAACAAGTACATATACAGCTATACTAGAAACATGAACATATACAGCTATACTAGAAACAAGTACATATACAGCTATACTAGAAACAAGTACATATACAGCTACACTAGAAACATGAGCATATACAGCTATACTAGAAACATGAACATATACAACTATACTAGAACAAGAAACATTACATATACATGAATACATTAACAATTGTGATCCACTGTGTCGGAGCATGCCTTAAATGTCATGGCCCGAGTTGTAGCCAGAATTCTCTTGGAGGGAGAGCGTGAGTTTGCGTATAGATCTATACTGGATTGACCATCCTACACCTTGCTGCTAGCTACAGCCGGACTTGCAAGTCTGCGGGTGACAAACGTCATTTCTTTATTACGACCATTCATTATGTCGTTGTTACCAGTCGATAGCATGGTGCAATTTATCACATTATACCTTAATATAAATCCGGTTTAAGGTAGTTAGTACAAGAATAGTTCTTATTATACAAAACTACAGTACTACAATGATTTACCCATTACATATTTTAGTGATAATCTCACTTAAGCATTAATGTACAAACTATATTTTATTAAATGATAGTTATACTTGGGTAATTACACACTTTTACATCAAACGAGTATACAAGACAGTTGAGCCTTGGTAGAAGGTTACTTTTATAGAAAATATAGGAATTTCTGAGAGATTCAAACTTTTACAAACACTTTCAAACATTTACTTACATTTTCACAAACTTATACATTGAGACAGGTTCAAACGTTTTTGACAACAAACATTGACACTAAAATACTTATGAACTCACCAGCTTAATGCTGATAAACTCTTTCAAAATAACTTGTATTCTCAGGTCATCAGTAGACAGGTACCGATGCCAGCTTTTGAGAAGATGGAGTGCATTCAAGACTCATCTCATATTATTTTGTATTACATTATTTTGGTGTCTATAACTGTACAGAACAGACTTGTATTAAAATTATATATTTAATGCAATGGATGATGTTGTTTGCTTATTTACATTTATTGTGTTGTGATACTATACATGACGTCCTCCGCCCCAGAACGTTTCCGCCGTTCTTGGTTTTGGGGTGTGACAAAAATAACCAGCAAAAGGGTCTAGGGTATGATAGTGTTCTTCCACCTTTCAATCATGTGACATCCCCAAAATCACGGCCAGAAAAGACCTATTTTCATTTATGCTTTTAAAATAATTTCAGAGTAAATCCTTTTGATTTGAAAGTGTTGCGGAATTTGTTCCCAAAACAAAACATGATAAAATAATATTTATCAACGCATTTCATCAAGAGATGCATTATCATTATATAATTAAAACTCAGGATGTCATGTTCCGATACAGACCATAAAGCATAAACGATAACATTACAAGTCATTCAACAAATATATACATATACAGACTTGTAAATAAAACAACTCGATGATTCATCCATCTTATGCCCTTGCGCCACTTCCTGTAATACAAATAAAACTGAGTGGGTCAGGCTTGGGAGCCTGGTGAGCATATAGGGTTTTCAACCCACAATAAATAAATTATATTTAATTTCACCAACAATTCACTATCCCGATTACCCATTCCCGTTATCCTCACTTTACGTCCCTAAAACAACATCTATCTCAAGGGACCTAATCTACGATTTTCATCGGGACGGACATTACTGCTTATGGGTTTCCTCAACAATAAATATCCTAAAGGCAACCATGAGGGGGATAGAGTACACCGGTGAACACATCGTTCACAACACCTACAGGTTATGAACCTGCTAGCGTTCCACAAGACTGTCTAGAAGGAGTCTGCGGTCGTTATCCATACTCCGCTGAATAACTAGATCAACAACAACAACATCGAGGCCACTCATCTGTTTATTACACACAAACTATCTACCCATGTTCTACCCAACATATAAGTAGATAAAAATATGTATTTTTATACATAGTTTAAAACCTGTATAGCATTTTCAATCAATATATATTCCACATAACAGATGAGGCACACCCACATAACACATATTTCATAGAAAACAAATCAGATCTATGAGATTGAAGAGAGTGAATACACATTCACGCACATAACAACAAAATTAACACATAACACGTATTTCGTATAAAATACTTCATAATTATGCATTAGAAGAAAGTAACTACACACTCACACATATAAACCACAATATACTTAATACACTCGAACCATACTTGTATTATTATCGTGTTTATGAAAGGTAGTATACACTCACTTGATTAGAAGATGATCAGACAACACTACTGTTTGCAGAAGTAGTAACCCTCAGCAGATCTGGAAGATCTCTACAAAAATCGAACTTCTCGCAGGCAGAGCTTCGGCTTGGGAATTGCACTTCTCGGGATCTCAGGACTTGCTTCGGGGCTTGAGAATGATACCGGGGCTTCGGGGTACTTCTGGCATGCAAATCGATATAAAACGGGAGAGAGAAGAGAGAAAAGAGCAAAAGAAGTCGGCTGCCCTCGCATCCTCTTTATAGGAGGCTGGAGCCTCGGAGTATGTGGGGCGTACACCTATATGCGGGGTGTACTCGTCCGAAATCGTCATGGCGTTCTGCATCCGAAGAACTCGAGTGCGAAGTTCGTCATGCTTTGCTGTACGCGGGGCGTACTTCGGATATGCCCGCTGACTCCCCTTCGGATTTAATAATTAAATTTAATTATTAATTCTTTAATAAACTTTGAAAACTCATATCTCCTTCATACGAACTCCATTTTCGACGTTCATTATATCCACGCGTAGGTGAGACTACGCTCTACAACTTTCGTTTAGACTTCATCGGCTAATTTTGAATTTATTTTTATTATTTATTTTTAATAGGCCGGGACAGAAAAACTTCGTTATAAATTCATAACTTCTTCGTTTGACGTCCGTTCTCGCCTAACTTTTTATCGCTTCGATACCAACAACGAGATCTTCGATTCTCGTTTAGCTTGCTTCGGCTAAAAACCGCTCGATCTTAAATCGAGTATTTCGGGCTGCATACCGCTAAGTCGAAACTTCGATAAATCATAACTTCCTCATACGAAGTCAGATTTGGGCGTTCTATATATATTCGGAAACCTCGTTTCAACTACTACAACATTATCCAAGGATATTACGTTTATTTTACACTTAAATTTTGATGCTTATTATTATTCTTAATTAATGAAACCACATAATTAAGCAATTAAGCACAAACCACATAATACTCAGATAATACACTCTTATTATTTCAAAACGGGTTGCAAAGGTTAACCTAGACTATTACATTGCTAAAAATGGCAAGCCTGGAAACATAGGCGTTACAATTCTCTCCACCTTAGAATGATTCCATCCCCGGAATCACACATCAACAAACAAATGCATATAGCGACCCATCATGTCACTCTCCGTTTCCCAAGTGAGATTCGGCCCATTCGTGTGTTTCCATCGGACAAGCACTAACTCGACCATCTTGCATCGCAAATTCTTAGTCTTTCGGTCAACAATTGCCTCTGGTTCTTCAATCAACCTTTTGTTCTCATCGATTCTCAACTCCGAAAGTGGAATCATGTCGGGAACTTCCCCCATGAACTTCCTCAAATAAAACACATGAAAAGTGTTATGAATTCCATTCAGTTCTTCTGGTAGTTCGAGCTTGTAAGCTTGGTTCCCAATCCTCTGAAGAACTTTAAATGGTCCAATAAACCTTGGACTTAATTTTCCCCTTTTACCAAATCTTATAAGTCCCTTCCACGGCGAGACTTTAAGCAAAACTGAATCTCCAACTTCGAAAGTCATCGGTCTTCGCTTGTTGTCAGCATAATTCTTTTGACGATCATGAGCTGCTAACATTCTTTCCATAATTATTTTCAACTTTTCAGCAGTTTGATGAACCATCTCCGGTCCCATAAACTGCTTTTCCCCAGCCTCAAGCCAACAAGACAGCGTATGACACTTTTGTCCATACAAAGCTTGGTAAGGTGCCCTCTTAATGCTCGAGTGAAAACTATTATTATAGGAAAATTCTACCAATGGTAAATGTTCATCCCAATTACCTAGGAATTCCAAGGTACATGCTCTTAGCATATCTTCAAGTGTTTGTATCGTTCGTTCGCTCCGACCATCAGTCTGCGGATGGTAAGTTGTACTTAAACACAACTTGGTACCCAATTCCTCTTGTAGACTTTTCCAAAATCGTGAGGTGAAACGGCTATCACGATTCGACACAATCGTTAATGGAACACCGTGAAGCCTCACAATTTTCTTCACGTAGGAATTCGCAAGGTTTTCCATAGACCATTTCTCCTTGGCCGCTATGAAATGCGCACTCATAGTGAATCGATCAACGACCACCCAAATCATGTCGTGACCATTCTTTGTTCTGGGCAGTTTAGTGACAAAATCCATAGCAATGTCTTCCCACTTACCCATAGGCACAGGCAATGGTTCTAAACTCACGTACGGTTTCTGATGTTGTGTCTTTACTCTCGCGCAAGTCACACACTCAGCCACATACTTTGCAACATCAAGCTTCATCGTCGGCCACCAGTAGTAGGGTTTTAGGTCCCTATACATTTTAGTGCTACCAGGATGAATCGAGTAGATGGTCTTGTGAGCTTCTTCCATCAGAAGATCTCTGATTCCTCTGAACTTAGGTACCCAAATCCGACCTTGGAATACCTTCAGTCCATGACCGTTTGTATCAAACACCAACGTTTTTCCCAAACGTTCCTCCCTTCGGTCATTCTTCTCAGAAGCTTCCTCTTGAGCTTTCTTTATACTTTCCACAATTGTCGAGACAACTTCAATTCTCAACGCTCTTGGCCTTTTCCTTTCAAGATTGACCTTTCGACTGAGAGCATCAGCAACAACATTAGCTTTACCGGGGTGGTAAAGTATCTCACAGTCGTAGTCTTTAAGTAATTCTAGCCAACGTCGTTGCCTCATATTCAATTCCTTCTGATTAAAGAGATATTGGAGACTCTTATGATCAGTGAAAAGTTTGCACTTCGTGCCATAGAGGTAATGCCTCCATATTTTCAGAGCGAAAACTACCGCTGCCAACTCCAAATCATGAGTCGGGTAATTCTTTTCATGCTCTTTCAGCTGTCGAGATGCATATGCTATCACCTTTTCTCTTTGGGTCAGAACACAAGCCAATCCAACGCCAGACGCATCGCTATAGATAGCGAAGTCTTCAACTCCATCGGGTAGAGAATGTATCGGTGCCTTGCATACCTTCATCTTTAGCTTCTCGAATGCTTCTTTATGCTTATCACTCCAAGAATAAGTAGCTCCTTTATGGGTCAAAGCTGTTAATGGAGTAGGAATCGAAGAAAAGCATTGGATAAACCTTCGGTAATATTTGGCTAATCCTAAAAAGCTTCGGATCTCCGTGGGACTTTTCGGTTGTTCCCACTTCATCACAACTTCGATCTTCGCTGGATCAACCATTATCCCTTCTTAGTTGTCCACGTGACCCAAGAATTGGACTTCACGAATCCAAAAATCACATTTGGAGAACTTCACATACAACTTCTCCTTCTTCAAGACTTCTAACACTTCTCGTAAGTGTCTGCCATGCTCTTCATGGCTCTTTGAATAAATCAGAATGTTGTCAATGAACACTATCACAGATTTATCTAGGAACGGATTACAAACCCTATTCATCAAACCCATGAATGCTGTTGGAGCATTGGTTAGTCCAAACGGCATAACCAAAAACTCGTAGTGTCCATATCGTGTTCTGAATGCAGTCTTCTCTATGTCCTGCTCTCTTACTTTCAGCTGATGATATCCTGACCTTAGATCGATCTTCGAGAAATAGCTCGAACCTTGCAATTGATCAAACAGGTCATCAATCCTTGGAAACGGATATCTATTCTTTATTGTTGCCTTGTTCAGCTCTCTATAATCAATGCACATTCTCATACTTCCGTCTTTCTTCTTTACAAATAACACCGGAGCTCAAGGTGATGAACTAGGTCTAATGAAACCTTTGTCCAATAACTCCTGAAGTTGCACCATTAGCTCTTTCATCACCGTCGGTGCTAATCGATAAGGTGCTTTTGCAATTGGCGTTGTTCCTGGCAACAAGTCTATATGAAATTCCACTTGTCGATCAGGCGGTAATCCAGGAAGATCTTCGGGAAATACTTCCGGATAATCAAACACAGCTGGAATACTCTACATCACCTTCTTTTCCTTCTTAGCATCAATCACGAATGCTAAATATGATGTACATCCCTTGGTCAAACACTTTTTGGCTTTCATTAGGGAAATGATTCCAGAATTCACTTTGCGTTTGTCCCTATACACCATAAACGAATCTTTCCCAGGCGGGTTTACTTTAACTAATTTCTTCTTGCATAAAATTTCGGCGTCATTGGCGCTAAGCCAATCCATTCCCAACATGATGTCGAAACCATTTAGTTCGATAGGCAATAATTCCTCGAGAAACTTATTCCCATTAAGGTCAATTAAGATGTTTTTCATATGATGGCTAATAGGTACAAACTTGCCACTAGCAACTTCGACTAATAAGGCATTATCTAGTCTAACAACAGGAAAAGCTAGTTTTCTACCAAATTCATGCGATATAAAGGAGTAGTTGGCTCCAGAATCAAATAAAATTTGGGCAAGCAATGTGTTTACGAGAAAGGTACCTGAAGCGACATCAGCTTCATCTTTAGCAGCTTCCAGTGTCATCTGGAATGCTCTCGCCTTTGGCTTTGGCGGAATGTGGGGTCTAGCTGCCTCCTTCTTCTTCGGGCAGTCCCTTGACAGGTGTCCCTCCTCACCACAACCATAGCAAACTTTCTTAGAGAGGGTACACTCATTGGCATAGTGCCCTGGCTTTCCCCATTTGTAGCATGTGTTCGCTACCTCACATTTTCCATGATGCTTCTTCTTACATTTGTCGCACCATTTTGCTTCGCCTCCACTTCCCCTCGAATCAGACTTTGACAACTTGTTTTTCTTGTTGGAACCTGAAGTTCCATCGAACTTCCTCTTTTCACCAACATCTATCCTTTCCAGACCCTTTTCCTTCTGCTGGACCTCCATATTCTTAGCTGCACGAACAACCGTTTTCAGAGTAGTTGCCATTTTGACTGTCGGACGAAAGTCGGCAGGTAGTCCATTAGCAAACCTCTCAATCTTAGAGAGTTCCGTTGGCACTAGGTACGGAAATAACTTCATTTTCTCAGTGAATGCAGTAGCATAGTCATCTATGCTCATCCTCCCCTTCTTCAAGTTTTGGAACTCATTGCTCAGATCAATCAGATCTATCTCTGAACAATACTTCACCCTTAGTTGTTCCAAGAACTCCTCCCATGACATTTTCAGGGCTTCTCCTCGTGGCATAATGATGAGTTAATAAAAACTCGATGATCGATTAGATCTTCATAACAGGTAAGCGATGAACGTAAAAAACAGTTAAACAAAACACAAGTATGAATCAAAGCGTGTCGAATGATTAGATTACTTGATCCTCAGCAAAGTTCGACTAAGAACTTCCACTGTAGAGGATTCTAGGGTTACAAAATAAGAACGATGATCTTGCTGAACAATACTATTCTTAATCAATACTAATCATCTTGTTCTAAGATGCATGCAAACATCTATTTATACTAAACCCTAGAAAACTCACGGATGGACAGGCCCATACCAGAGATATACATTGGACAAGCTAACGAGCCCAATAGACGCAACACAAAATACGACCCAATAATCTTCCCCTTTGCGTCAATTTGGAGCGAGACTACTTCTTCTTCTTGCTTGGGCCAACAGCGGGAACCTTCTTTGTTGTATCAAACAGACGTCAGATAAGTGCAAGGATAGTCTGTCTGAACCGAATGTACCATTGAATCATATCATCAAAGTACTTTATATCATCCGCTGTGTTCTGCTTGCATCGATGGATGATCCCTAAAACATGTTCCAAACAAGCAGTGGTGTAGAGATGTTTATCAGCCAAAGCGAAAAGACATTTCTGTCCTTCGTTCCTGGTAAACATGACTGAGTTTCTCTTTGGGTCAATCTTCCCCATCTACGTCATGTTGAGATCACTGGCAGATCCAACAGGAGATATGGTAGGCTTCTTCTTGAATACGCTCGCTATCTCCTGATCCATCAAAGCAACTTCCATGACATAGCAAACAAGCATTCTCTTAAAATGGTCGATGATTGGACCATATTCTGCTTCGTTTGTAAGAAGAATGTTGTGCAAGATAATCCAGTCATGGGGATTAAGGTTGGGAAGATCTGCAAGTGAGATGGCATGTTCGGTCTTGGCAGATCCCCGTAGTACCTTGAACCGAACGTTGGTGAAGTTGCCTTCCCTGTACGGCTTCAGGACCCGAACATTGATGATTTTCTGAGCGCTCCAAGTTTGGTATTGGGGTTGAGATGCCCTCAGATAAAATTCAACTAAGTCCCGATCAACCTGTGGATGAGGATAAGGGAACTCTGCAATGTTGGAAAAGGCATGAAAAATAAACGCCTTTCGGGTCAGTGGCATGTCGAACTGAGAGTCGACAGTGTTAGAACAATCTAAAGAGATTACAGGTTCTAGCCACAAGATACTTGGTGTTTCGATGGCTTCTTTAATCAGCTTCTCAAGAGTCCATGGAGGAAAAAGAGTTTTCCTGCTCTCGAGAAGGTCGTGGGCTTCTTTCTGTCTTCTTTCGGCTTCTTCAACCTCTCTAGCCACACGAGCACTGATGTCAGCCTCTTTATCACCACCTTGTCGCTTCAGTAGGTCGGCTATTGTCTCCTTATCATCTTCATCGCTCTCCTTATCTATCTTTTTGCCCTTGTCTTTCACACTGGAACCGGAGGCTTGGCCTACTAGAGGTTCGGTTGTGTGTGTTGCTGTTCAAGTAGGAGGCAGTTAAGACATAGTTTCCTTTTCTCCCCCTTGTTTCAGAATGGACATGAAATCAAGGAGCCCCTCAATTTTGCTATAGAGAGGTCGGGAGCAAGCTTCTCTGTAAGGTCACACCTCACAGTATAATTGAGGATTGGATCATGTGCTTCAAGGATGTTTGAGATTGCTGAGTGGACATCCGAAACACACAATTTAACCACCTCTCTTTCAGATCGAAGAGACTCAATCTCCTGTTGAGAGTTGGAGAGTTGAATGCTCTTGACCTTCAGAGCGGTAGTCTTCCTTGCAAGAGCATCCATTAGAGAGTTCTTGGCAGCTAAGTCTTCTTGAAGCTTGGAGAGACGCTCTTCAATGGTTGTTCTGAAAGCTGAGTTGTCGTCAGAAATTGTTTGACGAAGTGAAGCAAATGACTTCAGCTCAGATGCGACTGATGTAGCTAGCTGGGTGACAATGGGTTCCAGCATTGTCGATGTAGCTTCAGCGGTTTCCTGTAATGACTTCAACAGGGAAGAAGCATCAGTGAATAGTTTATCGACTTATTCGGTCGCTGCCTCACATGCTTTGGTTGAGGCGTCGATGGCTGCAGTGGCGGAATTAATAAAAACTTGATGAGCTTTGGAAAAAGCGTCAACAATTTTCTGAACGACAGCTTCAGAGATGGAGGATTGAGATGTGGAAGATGAGGCGATGAGCGAATCCATTTTGTCATGTAGCTCCTTGAGATGCCTCTTTGTGACGGGAGCATCGTCATCATCATCACTCTGAACTTGAAATGGACTGTAGTAGACCTAATCAAAAGTCATATCCGCCCCACCAAGGAGTGGTTCTTCATCCTCTGATGCATGAGCATGAGAAGATGGTGGGGGTGAAGCTTGAGGCTCGGTAGTAGTAGTAGTAGGTTTGGGTTAGGTTGTCTGTTTGGTTGTTGGAGTGGGTTCGGGTGCTGAGGTGGATTCGGGTGCGTCAGTATGAACCCCCGTATCAGATACGTTGGTTCTCACTTCTGCAGTGGTGGTGGTGGTTGCTTCGGTAAATATGGGTGGTGGTACTGGGATGGAAGTGGATGGTATTTTGGTGCTGGAAGTTATGGGGGGAATATAAATGGGAATAGTAACTTGTGGAGAGGAGATAGGAGAAGTGGAAATAGGAATCTCTGGTGTAGGCGAACGTGGTGGAGTGTTACCACGAGGAGAGCCTTCAGAAGCAGAACTCTCTTCCTCGGATTCGCTTGAGGATGAAGCGATAATCAGTTTACGCCTCGGTTGGGTTTTTCTCCTCTTCTGCATTGGAGGGGACTGGGCGGCTCTGGTGGTTTTTCTCTTCCTGGGAGATGGGCCTTTTTCTCCCTTTGGAACCTGCTTCCCCTTATCAGCCTCGTGGATCAATATTAGCCACCACCTTTTATAACGACCAATCCTAAAAAAATGCCTTGAAATTAATGAAACTAGAATTTTGGAAAATCAAAAAGATTTTCGTGCTGACTGTGTAAAAGAAAAAGAAATAAAGCAACACTTTTGGAGGGATTATGTGATGTCAATAAAGACACGAAACAATGGATCCCGGGCACGAATCTCTTCCTTCAAAGTCAAGAGAGACCTTAAGGTGTTTGTGTGGTTTCCCGTTGAATAACGATCAGACACTTATTAAGAAGTGTTGAAAGGCTTCTTTTAATTAGGCTTATGAGGGTGGCTTTCGCTTCGATTCAGAATTCCTAATCTTGATATAAGACAGAAAGCGAACGAAGTACTTGTGAGACCAATGTAGTCTGTTGAACAAGTAGGTTGGAGATTATGTAAGTGGCAAGGTAAACTAATGTATGTGAAATCTCAAAAAAAAATTAAAACTGGATCCCTAGGAAAGAAATATTATTGGATGTAATAATTTCATAGGAATCTCTCAAAAAAATAGAGATTTCACGTTGTACCCTCATGGATAAGTCTGTCAATTCATTAGTGAAAGCTAGAGCAAATTAATTGTTCACCGTCAATTTTAGTATGTATTGAATTGTGGGTTTCACTTAGTACGTAGTGACACGAAGCTAAGATCATGAACACAGAAATTGTGCAACCATAAACCTCAGTGGTAATAGCTGAGAGTTTCAAGGGTTATGTTTGTGAAGCGAATGAGATGGAGAAAAGTAATGTAGGTGGTGTAAAGAAACCAAAGTACCTCTGCTATAAAAATAGGGACCAAGCAAACATCTCTTATCTCATGTGAGAAGAGAGTGAGCTAGCTCATGATTAGAATAATTATGAGAGCATAATTGGGAAGACAAGGTTTGTTTGTAACAAGTCAGTAAGGCTATTATTCAGAATCAGATGAGACTTTGGACACATACAGCAGCATGCTTCTAGGGACACTTCGCTTAGTGAAATGATTTACCCACAAAGAGACATAAAAAAAATAAGAGATAAAATAAAAAAAAAATTGGAATTTTTGAATTTACAAAAGAAATAGAAAAAAAAAATAAAAAGATAAAAAATATTTTGGAGTTTTTGATAAAAAAAAAAATAAGACATAAAAAAAATGAATACAAAAAAATGTTGGAGCCGAACCCGAGCGTTCGGTCTATTTCAGTTGAGAAAAAAAAATTTGGAACCAAACCCGAGCGTTCGGTCTATTTCGGGTGAGAAAAATTTTGGAACCGAACCCGAACGTTCGGTCTATTTCGGTTGCCAAAAAAAAATTAAGTTAGAAAAAGAAAAGAACTTTGCCAATAAGATAAATGAATTTGGATAAATAATACAAAAGATTTACAACCAAAGAAACTACCATTGAGTGATAAGCGAAGATCAGGTGATACAACCGAACCCGAGCGTTCGGTTCATTTCGGTACACCAGAACGAGACCTGAACCCGAGCGTTCGGTTCATTTCGGCATACATGAGACCTGAACCCGAACGTTCGGTCTATTTCGCTTCTTACTTTTGATCTTGAGAGGTAATTTTTGGTACTGACTCCGATTCCATCATTCCAAGCCCTTGTAGAATTTTGTTGAAAGAAGCTTCAGGAAGAGCTTTGGTGAAGATGTCAGCCAGTTGATCAGTGGTTCGAACAAAATGAATTTCGACGTTCCCATCTTCCACATGATCCTTAATGAAGTGATACCTCAGTGCTATGTTCTTAGTCTTGGAGTGTTGCACTGGGTTATGACAGATCCTAATTGCACTTTTAGAGTCGCAATACAGTGGGATTTTTTTTCATATTGAGTCCATAGTCCCTGAGCTGGCTTTGGATCCAAATCACTTGAGATGTACAGGAGGCGGTTGCGATGTATTCTGCTTCAACGGTAGACAGAGATACACAAGTCTGTTTCTTTGATTGCCAGCTGACCAACTTTCCGTCAAGGAATTGGCAGCCTCCAGTGGTGCTTTTCCTGTCTAGGCCACAACCTCCAAGGTCTGCATCTGAGTAGGCTTGAACGAAGAATCCTGAGTTGGATGGATACCATAATCCCAGAGAGGTAGTTTGTTTCAGATACCGGAGAATGTTCTTCACTGCATGCATATGAGGTTCACGAGGATTCGCCTAAAATCTAGCACAGTAACAAACAGAAAACATTATATCAGGCCTGCTAGCAGTAAGGTACATTAAAGAACCGATCATTTGGCGATATAGTGTAATATCAACTGTACGCTTATCCAAGGATGGAGTGAGCTTGATGCCGAACGCCAATGGGACTTTAAACTTTGAGTCTCCCATCATGCCGATTTTAGCAAGGAGAGTCTTGGTGTAGGCTTCCTGGTTAATAAAGATGCCTTCGGGTCCCTGTCTAATATTTAAACCAAGGAAAAAGTTAATCGGACCCATTGAGCTCATTTTAAATTTAGTCTCCATCAGATTTCTAAATTCAGTTGTTAATCTAGGATTCGTTGAGCCAAAGATGATATCATCAACATAGATTTGAACAATCATAAGGTGGTTACCTTCCTTCTTACGAAAGAAGGTTGGGTCAACCGAACCTTGTTTGAATTTGCACATCTTTAAAAACTTGGTTAGCGTTTCATACCAGGCCCTAGGTGCTTGTTTCAGTCCATAAACCGCTTTGTCCAGAATATAGCAGTGATTGGGTTATTTTTCATTGACGAATCCCGGAGGTTGCTCCACGTACACTGTTTCTTCAAGTTCTCCATTTAGAAATGTGCACTTTACATCCATTTGGTAGACCTCAAAGTTCTTGTGTGCAGCATAGACAAGAAATATTCTAACAGATTCCAGCCTAGCTATATGAGCAAAAGTTTCCTCATAATCGATTCCTTCCTCCTGGCAGTATCCTTTCACCACTAGACGAGCTTTGTTTCTTATCACATTGCCTTCATTGTCCATTTTATTTCTGAAGACCCATTTGAGACCAACAACCGAGGCATCTTTAGGAGTTGGAATGAGGCGCCAAACCTTATTTCTTTTGAACTCATTAAGTTCGTCATGCATAGCTTGAACCCAATCAGAGTGATCAAGAGCAGTGTTTACTGTCTTTGGTTCAACTTTTGAGACGAAAGAGTTAAACATACAGAACTCTACTTTTGAGAATAGAGATGTTTGCTTTGCGTTCAGTTGAGATCGGATCAGGACCTTTTCAGAGACATTACCCACAACCTGTGAAACAGGATGATCTCTAGTCCATTTGACAAGAGGAGGGTAATTTGGATCATAGGATGGATCCAATTCAGCATTTACCATCTCTTCTAATTCTGATTGACTGTCATCGTCATAAAACATATCGACATTCTCCCCCTCGACTGATGAGCTTGCAGGTGTATCTTGACTTTCCGGTGCTACAGGACTTTCGGGTGGTGTTGAGCTTTCGGGTGCTACAGTACCTTCGGGTGTAGTAGAGCTTTCGGGAGTAGCTGGAGAAGAGTTCTCCCCCTTAACTTGTGAGCTCGGCTGTTTTGAAGAGCACTGCTGTTTTGAAGAAGATGGATTCTCCGCCTCAACTAAAGCATCGTGCTGAGGAGGTTCATTGGGAACGGATTCTCCTTCACTCATTCGTTTGGTAGCGTCCTCGACGAGTTGCTTCAGATGGTCTACTTTGTTGTCTGTAGCATTGGCTTCAGAGAGAGTAGCCTTCTCTGGTTCATCGAATAACTCTACAAACTGCTCAAACAAATTTGCAATCGAGGCTGTGACTTGGCCTGTTTGAGAGAAAATTTCTCCAATTGTTTCTTCAGTGGCCTACTACTTTTTGACATAGCTGTCATCGAAAGTCACATAATACATTTCTTCAATCATCCTCGAACGCTTGTTTAAATCCCTGTATTCTTTTGAAGTGAGAGAGTATCCCAGAAAAATCCCTTCATCGGCTTTAATGTCGAACTTGTTACGATGTTCTTTGGTGTTGAAGATGAAGCATCGTGAGCCGAATACATGGAAGAATTTGATGTTTGGATTCCTATTGTTAATGATCTCATAAGGAGTGAGAGTGAAACGCTTATTGAGATAGGACCTGTTCTGCATAAAACATGCTGCAGCAATAGCATCAGCCCAAAAATATAAAGGTAGAGAAGCGAAACTTAGCATGGTTCGGGCCGCCTCACACAAAGATCGGTTTTGTCTTTCGACAATACCGTTTTGTTGAGGGGTGTAGGGGGCTGAGAAGTTGTGACTGGTTCCTTTTTCTGCCAAAAAGTCTTCAAATTCTTTATTTTTGAACTCCAGCCGGTTGTCGCTTCTGATGTTGCGAACGACTTTCCTCAGTTGCACTTCAACCTGCTTGATAAACATCTTTAGCTTGAGAGTTGCCTCAGATTTGTGCTTCAGAAAGAACACCCATGTAAATCGTGAAAAGTCATCGACAATAACAAGAATATACTTGCTACCGCCAATGCTTTCGAAAGATGATGTACCACACAAGTCAATGTGAATTAACTCAAGTGGATCAACAACTTTAGTGTTTATAATGGATGGGTGACTTTGACGATTCTGCTTCCCCATTTCACATGCAGTACACAAATGTTCTCGATCCGAACATGGGCAATGGAAGACCCCGAACATGACCTCCGGTGAGAAGTTTGTTGATATCCTTGAAGTTGAGATGGGAGAGCCTTCAGTGCCACAACCAGCTTTCGTCAGGATGTGCTTTGGATAACAGAAAGATAGTTGGTTCCCTTTGATAGGTCTGAGATTAAGAGCAAACATTTCGCCTTTGCCCACTGATTTGAGAATCACTCTTTTTGTTTTCTTCTCTATTATTTTCAAACCCTCATCGTCAAAAGAAACTTTAAGAATGGTACCTCCAACAAGCTGATATACACTGATGAGGTTGTGCTGAAGCCCTTCAACATACGCAACTTTTCTAATCGTGAAGTCTCCATTTGTTATCATCCCATAACCCTTGATTGTGTCGTATGAGTTGTTCCCGAATTTGATATTCCCGCCATTTGGAAGAGATCGAAATTCCCTCAGCTCTTCCTTCCTTCCTGTCATGTGACATGAGCAGCCACTATCAATATACCATTCTTCGTCGAACTGCTCGTCACTGATAACCTACAAAAATCAAGCAGATTTAGGAACCCAAAGTTTCTTGGGTCCACGTGAGCCTTTCACAGGAAAAGGAATAGTAAGAGAGATGTCAACTAGATATGTTCTTTTTATTAAAGTTGTTTCATCTTTCTTCTTAATGGTGAAAACTTTAATTTAGTTAGGATTTGTTACAGTCAGTTTGGATTCAGGTGTTGGCGTTTGTGCCTTGGACTGCTTTTGATCATTCTTGACTGAGGAAACCTTCGATTTTCCTTTCAAATCTGTTGAAGATTTTGGATTTTGAGTTCGAACAGAATAGGATTTAGAATGGGGTTGAGAAGAATTAGAGGAATTAGAACGAGAGAATTTAGACTGAGAAGTTTTCTTGACATGAGGTTCTAAGTGACCTTTTTGTTTTTGGTCATTAGTGGGACCGAACCTTGAACTTTGGTCGCTTTTGCTCTCGGAATTGAACCTATGCTTTCGGTAGCTAGTGTTCTCAGAACCGAACCTTTCCCTTCGGTTGTTATTCCTTTCAGAACCGAACCTGTTCTTTCGATTGTTATTATTTTTCAGAACCGAACCTGTCCTTTCGGTTGTTATTACTTTCTTGCGGCCTGACAGCACTTTTCTCTGACTTTGAATTTTTGTCATGATAAGAGAAATGGGCGTTTGAGATCGCCAAAACTGTTTTTGCTCTAAGAGATTCTTTTTGTATCTCAGATTCCATTGCCGCTTTTGATCCTTCACTTGCTTCGGCTGTCGATGGATGTTGGCTTTTTGCTTTTGCTTCCTGTCAGCCGGTTCACTTTTAACAGATGATGTTTCGCTTGAAGGAGTGACTTCTTCTACAGGAACTTCTTTTGTACCAGTAGTACTTGGCACATCGAAGTTGTCAGGCTTGTTTAGTGGCTTTGGCACATATATACCTTTGGTTTTCCAGGATGTCCGCTCTGACAGACCAACGGTTTCGTCAGCATTATCTATAGGAGTAGACCAGAAAAACTCGTCACAGCCATCTGCATTATCTTCGTTTACTATGGCGGTGATTTCGGCTGTCTGATGTTCGGTTACTCCTGTGACCTTATACACCTGATTTGGTGTTGTTCGTATCTTTTGGTAAACAACAGCCTTTTCTTCAAGAATCAGGGACTTATTTTGGGACAAACGAGCAAACTCCATAGAATTTTCAGAAATAATATTTTTGTGGTTTTCGGGTTCGCTCTTGACAAACTCAGAACAGTCGACTTCATCCTTTACAGAAATTACGCTCATATCATCATCCTCATTAAACTCAGATGCATTTTCAACATCAATTTTATTTTCTGAGCTCAAGTTGGCATTCAATGAGTCAAATTTTTGTATGGTTTCGGTCCTAAGTTTCAGTTTATCATTTTCGTCCAAAAGATTTTTCAGCATGTCCTTATGGTCTTTGGACTTTATAAAAGATTCGATTTTGTCCAGACGATACATATAAGTCGGATTAACATCATCAGAGGAAACCACACTTTCGCAATTATATGCTTCAACATCGATTTCATCCTCCTTAAACACAAGGAAGGGCAAAATCATGCGATGAATTTTCTGCCCTATTTCACAGTTCAAATGAAGTTGAGTGATGTTAGCATAAAGACGCTTAGCAATTAAACAAAAAACATTTCTCTATTTCAAAAGTTTTAAATTGTCTCTTTGCAAATAAATGTTTTCGTCCTTAGATTTAATCAGCTCCAACTCCTTCAACTCTATCCACATCCTCCGTTCCTCACTCTTGGATGACACCCTGCTTATTTGGTCAGTTAGGTTAGAATTGGTGACCCGTGTTTGAGTTAAGCTGCTATCTAGATTTGAGATTCTTGAATTTAAGCTTTTTAATTCTTTTTCATATGAATTTTGTGGGACTTTGAATGAAACAAAAATGGATTGTACCTTCTTGATCAATTCATCAAGCTCATTGATCTGCACACTGAGAGGTTTTGCTGTGAAACATAAGTCCTCTCGCTCCTTGGTGTCCTCATTCCCACCGTCTGTATATTATCCCCTCATTTGACATACATCCATCACCATCAAGCACTTCCCACTGCTTTCATCACCTCTAGCCACATACGCCTTTCCATGAGATGGTTTCCTGACTTCATCATCCTCTGAGTCGGTTGACCAAACCTGCACGCCACCGAACTCATCATCCGCTACCGAACCCTACACAATTAAAGCATTCATTGAAGGGTTAGTGGCATCTTTCTTTCTCTTGATCTCTTCCAGCTTTTTCATCAACACAGCTTCTTCATCTTTTTCTTCATCCTTTTCTGCCATTTTCTTTAGGACACAATCTTTGGCATAGTGGTTCTTTCCTCCACAGTAGTAGCAGTTCACACCAGAATCACCTTCAACTTTCGCCTCATTCTTTGGTTCTTCTGCCTTCGGTTCCTCCCTAACTTTTTCAGAACTATAGCTTCCCTGCCAATTTCGGTTCTTATTGTTAGGGAACCTTTTCTTAATGAACCTCTTTGGATTCGATACCATCATTGCTTAATCTTCAGAGGTAAGATCATAGTCTTCTAACTTGAGATCTTCTTCTACCACACTTTTGATTTTAGACAGGAGTGCCAAAGACCCCAAACCTGAAACCACATTTTTCTCTTGGAAGACAATCATTTCTTGAGATTTCAGAATCCCTACCAACTTTGCCAATGAACAAGATTTAAATGCTCATGAGCTTTAACAGTGGATACAACCGCTCTCCACTCGGATCCAAGGCCATTCAAAAAGGTTACTTTTTGTTCAATCAGCTTCCTTTCTACATCGTGTTTGATCATCTTGCTAAGAAGATGATTGAAGCGATCAAACGTCTGAGTAACAGTTTCATCAGCATTCTGCTTAAATTCACCAAACTCAGACAAAATCAAGGTCTGAATAGAATTCTCCAAATCTTCGTTAGTGGAATATAGCTCTCGCAGCCTATCCCAGACTTCTTTAGCTGTGCTGCATGAACTTACCAGCCAAAATGTATCTGATTGAAGAGCGAATCGAATCAGTCTCAATGATTTAATATTGCACTAAAACTTTTCCTTTTCGTCTTGAGCAACATCCTTTACGTCCTTTAACAGATCATTATACTCTTTCTGAGTTTTAATGATTTTTGACGTTCCCGAGTGATCAAACGGTCCATAAATGATTGCCTCCCAAATAAGGTATCCATTGTCTTCCGATCTGATGACATAATCTTCAAAGTGATGCGCCCAAACTTCGTAATCCTAGGTGTAAAGAATAGGAATCTTCGTCGTTGATCCAATGCTATTTGTGATGTTGATGGGATTAGATTGTGACTCGTCCATGCTTGATCGTTTAATCTGTTTGAAAGATCAGACTTGTAATATGTAATATTAGGGCAACACAAATAAATGTTGAGTTACGTCAATAATGGAATGACGACTCAATAAATATTAGTTAATGCGGAATAACCCTAATTGCAAAATCTTTCACAGAAAAGATGTGTATGAATTACACAACCTCCTGCTCTGATACCAATTGATGAGTTAATAAAAACTCGATGATCGATTAGATCTTCGTAACAAGTAAGCGATGAACGTAAAAAACAGTTAAACAAAACACAAGTATGAATCAAAACGTGTCGAATGATTAGATTACTCGATCCTCAGCAGAGCTCAACTAAGAACTTCCACTGTAGAGGATTCTAGGGTTACAAAATAAGAACGATGATCTTGCTGAACAAAACTATTCTTAATCAATACTAATCATCTCGTTCTAAGATGCATGCAAACATCTATATATACTAAACCCTACAAAACTCACGGATGGACAGGCCCATATCGGAGATATACATTGGACAAGCTAACGAGCCCAATAGACGCAAAACAAAATACGACACAACACATAGTATCTGCCAACAACTTCCACCAACTCAAGACTCCAGTCTTCAGTAGTCTAACTGCGAAAACAGTCTTCTGTTTGTTGCTACACTCGCAACTTTCAAATACCATCTCCATTTCGGAGATCCAATTCATTATCTCAACAGGCTTTGGGCTTCCAGAAAGACTTGGCGGCTTGGCGCCCAAGAAATTCTTGTACATTCTCCCATCCTTGTTGTTTCTCCTTTCCAGATCGTTCCTTCGTTCTCCTTGAGTCCCAACTTGACTCATAATGCGACTATTGTTCCCTTCCTCCGATTGCTCGGGAATCAATTCGGGTTCCTCAATAGGCATGATAGGTTCATCCCTATTATCATGCAACATCTGTCGCATCTCATCCCTTTGTTCGGCTAACATAGCCCGAATCATGGCTTGCACCCCAGCCATCGTTATTGGTTCTGGTGGTTCTGCTACAACATGTATTTGCTCAATCACTGGCGGTTGATTCCTGTTTTCATCCGCGTTTCCAACGCCACTCCTTGTTCTCAACATTTTTGATCTACACACCGAATAAGGTGAAATTAGATCCTCATTCATGATCCGGTCGGCAACAGACCGTAGATCTATTAACGTAGGCATACGCTTACAATCCTACACACATAAGGTTTCCAGATCCGGTCGGCAACAGACCGTAGATCCGAACAATTAATATCATATATGGAAACATATAACATTTAGCACATAAAGCATTTTAGGCAACTTTCCTAAAATAAACTAGTGCTCGTGTCTAAAATCCAACAGACACACACCTCACAATCTCTACGTAGCATCCTAAGTTTAAGTGTAGAAATCCTATAAATTCCTAGTTCTCTTAAACTAATGCTCTGATACCAACTGTGACATCCCCAAAATCACGGCTAGAAAAGACCGATTTTCATTTATGCTTTTAAAATAATTTCAGAGTAAATCCATTTGATTTGAAAGTGTTGTGGAATTTGTTCCCAAAACAAAACATGATAAAATAATATTTATCAAAGCATTTCATCAAGAGATGCATTTTCATTATATAATCAAAACTCGAGATGTCATGTTCCGATACAGACCATAAAGCATGAACGATAACATTACAAGTCATTCAACAAATATATACATATACAGACTTGTAAACAAAACAACTCGATGATTCATCCATCTTACGCCCTTGCGCCACTTCCTGTAATACAAATAAAACTGAGTGGGTCAAGCTTGGGAGCCTGGTGAGCATATAGGGTTTTCAACCCACAATAAATAAATTGTATTTAATTTCACCAACCAATCACTATCCCGATTACCCATTCCCGTTATCCTCACTTTACGTCCCTAAAACAACATCTATCTCAAGGGACCTAATCTAGGATTTTCATCGGGATGGACATTACTGCTAAGGGGTTTCCTCAACAATAGATATCCTAAAGGCAACCATAAGAGGGATAGAGTACACCGGTGAACACATCGTTCACAACACCTACAGGTTATGAACCTACTAGCGTTCCACAAGACTGTCTAGAAGGAGTCTGTGGTCGTTATCCATACTCCATTGAATAACTAGATCAACAACAACAACATCGACGCCTCTCATCTGTTTATTACACACCAACTATCTACCCATGTTCTGCCCAACATATTAGTAGATAAAAATATATATTTTTATACATAGTTTAAAACATGTATAGCATTTTCTTTCAATATATATTCCACATAACAGATGAGGCACACCCACATAACATGTATTTCATAGAAAACAAATCAGATCTATGAGACTGAAGAGAGTGAATATACATTCACGCACATAACAACAAAATTATACACATAACACGTATTTCGTATAAAATACTTCATAATTATGCGTTAGAAGAAAGTAACTACACACTCACACATATAAACAACAATATACTTAATACACTCAAACCATACTTGTATTATTATCGTGTTTATGAAAGGTAGTATACACTCACATGATCAGAAGATGATCAGATAGCACTACAGCTTGCAGAAGTAGTAATCCTCAGCAGATCTGGAAGATCTCTACAAAAATCCAACTTCTCACGGGCAGAGCTTCGGCTTGGGAATCGCGCATCTTGGGATCTCGGGACTTGCTTCGGGGCTTGAGAATGATACCTGGGCTTCGGGGTACTTCTGGCATGCAAATCGAGGTAAAAAGGGAGAGAGAAGAGAGAAAACAACAAAAGAACTCGGCTGCCCTTGCATCCTATTTATAGGAGGCTGGAGCCTGGGAGTATGCGGGGCGTACGCATATACGTGGGGCGTACTCGTCCGAAATCATCATGGCGTTCGTCATCCGAAGAACTCGAGTGCGAAGGTCGTCATGCTTCGCTGTACGCAGGGCGTACAGCAGTACGCTGGGCGTACTTCGGATATGTCTGGTGACTCCCCTTCGGATAATGCCGGATTTAATAATTAAATTTAATTATTAATTCTTTAATAAACTTCGAAAACTCATATCTCCTTCATACGAACTCCGTTTTCGACGTTCTTTATATCCACGCGTAGGTGAGACTACGCTCTACAACTTTTGTTTATACTTCGTCGGCCAATTTTGAATTTATTTTTATTATTTGTCTTTAATAGCCGGGACAGAAAAACTTAATTATAAATTCATAACTTCTTTGTTTGACGTCCGTTCTCGCCTAACTTTTTATCGCTTCGATACCAACAACGAGATCTTCCATTCTCGTTTAGTTTGCTTTGGCTAAAAACCGCTCGATCTTAAATTGAGTATTTTGGGCTGCATACCGCTAATTCGAAACTTCGATAAATCATAACTTCCTGATACGAAGTCAGATTTGGGCATTCTATATATATTCGGAAACCTCGTTTCAACTACTACAACATTATCCAAAGATATTAAGTTTATTTTACACATAAATTTTGACGCTTATTTTTATTGTTAATTAATCAAACCACATAATTAAGCAATTAAGCACAAAACACATAATACTCAAATAATACACTCTTATTATTTCAAAACGGGTTACAAAGGTTAACCTAGACTATTACATTGCTAAAAATGGAAAGCCCGGAAACACAGGTGCTACAAATCATAACTACACATCCATCCCTATGACATGGGAAGAAATTGATAAGGAGACACATCTTCATTATGGAAAGCCATCTAGATTTGTGTCAGGAGGTATTCAGGTTGAAGATTCTAATGTTTCTACTTTATGTGTAGGTAAAGTAGCTGAAGATGAGAACAAGGGGAAAACCATTGAACAAACCAACATCTCATTGAGCTCTGAATCTGTTACTTCAAACTCAATTGCTTCTGATCAACCTGCTGTTGAGAAATACAGGCCACCAATTCCAGTGAAACAGAGTGCCTGTTGTAATTATGCTTGTGGGAACACTAAGAGACAAGGCAAGGATACGCCACCAGGGGCTGGAAGAAACAACTTCCCAGTGAAGAAAAATACTTGTTTTCACTGTGGAACACCTGGACACATTGCATGAAATTGTCCTAATCGCGCATACGTTCCCAACTATGCATAAGGCTGGAAGAACGCGCCAAGTAGGAGATACTTCAAAAGAAACCCTTCAAGGTCACGTTTAGACAATGGTGACTGGAACGCACAGAAGGCCAAGAATGAAACCCACAAGGACAAGAATATGAATCCCAAGGGAAAGAAGGGAATGTCGGCCAAGAAGCCCAATCCAATAGATGCTCCAATGAAACAAAGACCGGTTAGGTCAAAGTCATCTCAATGGCCAACATCAAGATCAAAAGCAAGTACTGAGCAAGCCATCAAATCGAAAAAGAAATGGGTTAAACCCAACTACAAATGGGTTCCAAAGGCTCACTCTCCCAAATCTTCTAACGGTTCTAGTATTTCTACATCTTCTATTTATGATAAACATTATATGTCATGGGAGAGAGTACTTTGCAATGATGACAAAAGTCGACCCCATTTCAAAATGGATTAGGTTCCAAAGACCAACTGATCCTGCTCTGTATCAGAGCAGCTATGGAGGCATATCATCAGACTTCAGTTTGTTGGTAGTGGCTATTCCAGGCACATGATATGGAGGCATCTCTCAACTATACAACACTCATAACATTGTTTGAGAGTATGTGTCCTTGCACGAAGGGAAGAAAGGAAGTGATCACTCATGGGGTTAGTGCTTAATGACATGAAGAATTTTCGGATCTGTTCTGAGATTATGTGTGCTATTCTCAGACCTTCTGGACACAAATTCAATCGGTGACTTACGGTTTGAGTTTTCTTCTCTATACTCCTGAGTTTATCTTAATTTGATTCATTTTAAAGACAATCTTTTATAGTTTTTGTTTGTAAGTATTGTTTGGGAAGTGATATCAAGAAAGTGATAACGAGCAGTCTAAAACTAGTGTAACGGACTAAATCTGAATTGTCTAGACTCTGTGATCAATGTGCTGGTAGGCACGAAGGATTTAAAAGTGTGGATTTAGATAGGATTGTTTGGACTGACCATACGATGCTCGGGTAGATTGAGCAGTGAGATAAACATGGGAACCTACAGGATACACTACATTAATACACATCTAGAACTGTGGCTTAACTTTTCCTTGATGTATGGACTTATGTCCTTAATTCTGGTTCTGATAGGGCGATTGGGGGGGGGGGGGTTCTAATAAAGTAGGTCTATAGGAAATTATTTTCTTGCTTTCTATATGTCAGTCATATATTGCCTCCTCTGCGTGATCGGAAGATCCGACTTGAATTCAACATATGCAACTCTATTTCTAGGCACCTCCTTATCTATGAAATTGTTCGTATCTATGAGCCATATGTTGTCCCCTCTGCGTGATTGGAAGATCCGACCTGGGACACAACATATGCAACACCCTACTATCTCTATAACCTTCTATCTTAGTTAGCCATATGTTGTCCCCTCTGCGTGATTGAAAGAGATCCGACCTGGGACACAACATATGCATCTACCTCTAAATTTGTCTTCTTCCTCAATAATTGTTTACTCACCTAAAGTAAGGAGTTCTTTGGACGTTCTTGATAACCAGGGTATATCGGGAAGTGGGGAACACGTTCTAGTGCAACTAAAATTGAACCATTTAGAGGTTGTCTGTAGATCTCGTAGCTTAATTTAAGTGGACAACAGTACTCGTGGTCTTCGTCAGCTAAATGTTTTATTTAGAAAAGTTTGTCGATATCCTTCATGTTTAAGTGGACCACAACACTGACAATTGACCATATCTATTCATGAAAGTCATGGTACCGATAAACAAGTTCAGCCTGTCTCACAACTTTGATCCCAAATATTTTTCTTTTTGTTAAATTTGTTCATAGTTTTCCTCTATGCACAAATTTATTCGGAGAATTAAAAAAAAACATTTGAAAATTTAAACAAAAATAAAATAAAATAAAATAAAATAAAATCAGAAAACTCAAAATAAAAAAAATTGTGTTAAATTCTGTTTTATTTCTTGTTCAAGAAAATCAAAAATCCAAAAATATTTTTGTTTCTGTTTATTTTTTTTCAGAAAATATGAAAAACCCCAAAATATTGTGTGCTAAATCTTCTTCTAGTTTTGTTTTGTCTTGAAAAATGAATTAAGGTGAAGATGAAACTCATTGAGTTTGTGTCGACGATTTTTGAGCCAAGGTTTCATCCGTGATCATCGAAGAATTCTCATTCGAAGTTGCAAGAAATGAAGATTATTCTTTAGACATTCAATCTTTCAACCCCAGAAGCAAGGTGAAACTGAAATTGAAGATTATGTAATGGATTGCATTGAAGCCTCCTCAATCAGTGTGTTGCTATCATGAACCTGCTGAAGTGATCCAGACAATTTGTTCTCTCTGAAGATTCTCAAGCTGAACGCGCTATCTTTCAAGAATCAGTACATCAAGCATCCTCACCAAATGTGCGTTCAATGTCAAATTCTGAAGAAAAGCCCAACTGCTCAAGATGAGGTCATTCATTGAAGATTCATCAAGTTCATCTTGAAGTTGTGACGAATTTGAAGATTAATGTTGAAGCCAAGCTCTCGATGAAGATTGACAAGAAAAGTCAGCTACTTTTTAGGGGGAGCTTGTTGGGTCATTTAGAAAAGAAAATTATAAACCAAGGGAGAGATTGTTGGGTCAAAATATGGTTTATATATTACTTTTCTAGGCAAATGTATTTTTCTGTAATATTTTATGAGTTTAAGGTCAGGTTTACGGTCAGTGGATGTTTATGGCCGTAAACCCATTCACGACCCATGTTCACCAATCCCATGTTTCTCATGTATAAATATAGGTATAAGGGGTGAGGAGTAGATTGATTAATAGAAGAGAATAGAGGAGCTTATGTGTGTGTATTTGAAGGTGTTCTAAAGAGAGAAAAGAGAGTGTGTGTTAGTGTGTGTGAATCTTGTATTTGGATCTACATTCTAATCATCAATACATACAAGATTCATCATCATCTTCTTCTTCTTCTCTTCTATTTGATCAGACATCATCCGTTTGATTGGGATTTCACACCATCAAACGAATTTGATTAATAGACAGGCTTTTTAGGGACTTACACCTGGGTTCATAAACGAAAAATATTTGAACCATTTTTATATTCTGGACAAAGAAGTTTATGGTCTAAATCAAGCTCCAAGACCTTGTTACAAAACTCTAACTCTCTTATTAAAACATGCTAAATTTAAACAAGGGTTGGTCAACCCAACCTACTTTCAAAAGAAAGATGGTGAGCACTTGATGATCGTCCAAGTTTATGTTGATTACATCATCTTTCGATCAACTAACCCTAGCTTAACTACTAAGTTCCGAAAGTTGATGAACTAAGTTTGAAATGAGCTCCATGGGTCCGATTAAATTTTTCATTGGTTTGAATATAAGATAGATTCACAAAGGTATCTTTATTAATCAGGAGGCTTATACAAAGACTTTACTTGCTAATTTTCAAATGGTAGGATATTTGAAGGTAAAGGTTCCAATGGCATTCAGAACGAAACTAACACCATCTCTGGATAAACCAGCTGCTGATATGACACTCTATCGTCAAATGATAGGTTCATTGATGTTTCTAATAGCTAGTCGTCAAGACATCATGTTTTATGTTTGCTATTGTGTCAGGTTTCAAGTGAATCCTCGCGAACCCCACATGACTGCAATGAAGGATATCTTCTGGTATCTCAAATGAGCATCCTCGCTAGGAATATGGTACGCTTCAAGTTCAGGTTTCTTTTTTCAAGCATTTTCAAATGTTGATCTCGGAGGTTGCGATTTAGATCAAAAGAGTACAACAGGAGGTTGTGAATTTCTTTATGGAAAGCTCGTAAGTTGGCAATCTAAAAAGAAAACTTTTGTATCCCTATGAACTGTTAAAGCGGAGTACATAGCCGCTGCCTCTTGTACTTAACAAGTTATCTGGATTCAAAGTCAACTTCGTGACTATGGCATCAATATGAAGTGAATCCCTCCATATGGTGATTCTGAGAGCGTCATTAGCATTTTTCACAACCTAGTACAACATTCAAAGACCAAATACATTGTACTAAGGAATCACTCCAAGAAAGATCGTTTGGAAGATGGAATTGTCGAGATACCCTTTGTTAGATCCGCTGATCAGCTGGTCGACATCTTCAGAAAAGCCTTGCCTGAAAAAACCTGTAATCGCACCCTTCAAGGCATAGTAATGATACAGGTTGAATTTGTCCCAAAAATACCTTCACAGTCATAAGGTTTTAATAGACCTGCAAATTGGTGCGAATTCTCGCAGTGACTTGCAGTCGACTGTTCACATTGTGAATTGGTGCGAATGTTCATAATGTCTCGCGGTCTACTATTTATTTGTGTTTTGGGACTTCATAAATCGTTTGTACATTTTCTTTATTGCTATTTATTTATTTCTATTTTTATTTCTTTTTCAGAAAATCAAAAATCCAAAAATATTTTATTTCTTTCAGTTTATTTCTTTTTTAGAAAAACAAAAATACCAAAATATTTTATTTATTTCCATCACTTACTTCTTTTCGTAAAATAATAAAAAATACAAAATATATTAGATAATTGAGCAGGTTTGAAGGCACATTTCTTGGTGATCTCAATTATGAATGATGGGGAAGGTATAAATTTCCTAATCTACGCACTAGTTAAGTGTCTCTAGAAGCATGTTGCTGCATGTAGTTCGAAGCCTCAAAGACTCTATGTTGAACCCTTAATGATTGATAACACCAGTCGTTTCTTCCCAATCAGACTATTTATTCACATAAGTGGTGAGCTACTATACTCTTCTCATATTGACCTAAGATTTCACTTCTTGGTCGCTTTTGAATAGCAAAGGTACATTATTCTTTGGAACCACCTCCTACGACTTCTCCATCACTGAGGTTTATGGTTACAAAAAACTTTGTGTTTATGATCTTAAATTTGTTATCACCATGAATTGAGTGAAACCCAAAATCCAATACATATTTGAAAATTGGTTGTAAACAACACATATGTTCTATATTTTTCACAAAGGAGTTAATGAATGTCCACCTTCATGGTCAGTACCCTGAAATCTCTTTTTCTTTTTGTGCGATCTTAATGAAATGTTCTAGTCCTAAGAGGTTTCTTCCCAATAGATCCAATTTTTATTTTTTCTTGAGATTTCTATACTTATCCAAGTCACTTAAAATGATTCCAAATCATACTTGTTCTTATCTCTACACTATTCAGACAAGTACTTCATTCGAACATTCAGACTTATGTCAAGTTTTGTAGTTTTGTTGAAGATGAAGCCAACCTTTAAGCATAATGAAAATAAGCCTTTCATTGTTTCTCAACAAATAGATGGTTGTAATTCAACGGGAAACCACACAAACATTTTAGAGTCTCTCTTGACTCCGAAGGAAGCGATCATTTCCCGGGATCCATCTACTTCATGTCTTAATAGACATCACCAGAATCCCTCAGAATAATCTTGGTTTATTTCTTTATCTTCGGCACATTCTCGCACGGAGATCCTTGTGATTTTCCAAAGTATGGTTAGTGGTACTCATGATTGCTTTCAGTTTCGCAGAAGAATTGATGGCGATTAAATTGTGAAAGTTCGTATCTGAATTGGTTGTGAAAGGACGTAACTGAAACTGCATTTTAAAAGGATAACTTATGAAAATTTGAAACGGACGCTGATGTGACGCTGCCTAACACACGTCATAGCTGTCAATCATGCCTTTTTAGGTGTGTTTACAGTATACGATGCAACCAACCGCCAAATTTCTCTCTCTTACTATACAGTATAAAATGATTTTGACGGTTCAATATTCATTATCATTTTCAAAATAAATCAAAATCCTCCCCACGATTATTCTCTTACTGTTCATCATCTCCTTCATCAAGTATCCATGGTAGCTTCATCAGAAACCCCCTCTGTCGCAGAATAAATGGTGCAATCAACCATTATCAACATCAAGGCAAACGAAAATCTTATTCTAGACCTTGATCCTGCCAAATACGATGATTTTCTTCAACCTCTCGTCAAGTGCCTCCGGTATTCCCACTGGTCATCGCACTGACGAAATCTGAAATCGTTCCCTTGGTGCATCTGTCCAATGCCTATTCAACAACTGGTTACCAAAAAGGTGAGGAGATGATTACGTTCAAAATATATAACAAGAAAACCCACATCACCAAATCCCAGTTTTGTAGCCTGCTAGGGCTTCCTCAAGGTCGTGACCTAGTTGACCCTGAGACCGTCTCCAACTCTTCCATCTTGGAGTTGTTTTATAAAATGGGATACAGAGAAGTTTTGACTACTATATCACTGTTCAAGAAGCCAAATTTGACACCGATGTGGAATGGATTGTTTAGCCTTTTTTTCAAAAGCTTCTCTGAGAGGGTAACCGCTCCGATTGTGCAAGCATGCTCTTCATGAAGATTATGTATGGTATCTTTTTGGGAATCAATCTTGACTATGGCTCAGTGCTTTGGGCTTAATTGGTCCAAAGTACTCTTTCGATAACACGACACAGTGAGATATCCTATGCTTGTTTTTGGACTCTCGTTTTTCAATGGGCCATTGATCGGTACTAGATTCGTGTATGGCTGCTATTCATATATTCCACACCAAAAACATAATATTGGCTGATACTTCCAGATTTTCATTCATTGGCTCAATCCTTGAGGCGATGCTTTACAACAAACCTATAGCGAGTGAAGTTATGTGAACCTATCGCGGTCTACCAGCCTCTGGCCCTCACCCACTGACCGATGAAGTATGAAAGGTCCTTGAAGAGGCAGACAAACCAAAGAAGGGCGGAAAGAATACAAGCTACGAAAGATGGTCCATCTGAACAAGCCAAAATGCCAAAGCAGAAGGTAAAACGAGTGCCTCAAAGACCATGTACTCCCACGCTAGGTAACCATGAAGATTCGCAGTCCAACACTGTTTCGGAGATTCCAGTTCAAGAAGATGTTCACAATGAACATGATGATAATACTGCTACTTAACAACCACAGGTTTAGGAGGCTAGAACAACGAACCCGGAGGTAACTTTTCAAATGCTAACATCTTTTCCCTATTTTAGATGACTTTTTCCAAAGTTTTACTCGTCCTCAATCGCTTATTACCACTACCACACCCATTACCATCGCAACATGTCCTCCTATGGGTGTTTCACAACCCCAAGTTACTACTGCTTAATTCACCCCATTGTTTACCTATTCAACAACCACCAAAACCACTGCCACTACTGACCCTCCAGTTTCTATCAATGCATCTGATGCGGGGGCATGTGCTTTAGGTTTCACTTTTGGTCCTTCTATATCACCCATCTCACCTCTACACCAAGATGATCCAAATACTATTTACGGTGATTGTGAAGATGAATTTGGAGTTTTCACCTACATTTCGTTCAATATCCCAACAGAGAGTGATAATGAAGCTCCAATCACCATAGTTAAAGGAATTATCTAACATGTAGGATTCCTTGATTGAATCCACTAAAACATCCTCTAGTGGTGATTACTCTGAAGAAATTGTCAAGGCCTTCATTGAGACGCTAACGAAGGAACATTATGTGAAACTTGACAAGACCAATCAAGCTGTTGAGGCTTCAGCTTCAGTATGCAAGGAGACGAACAAAAAAGTCGATAAACTAATCACTGATGGTCATTCCTTTATGCGTACCTTTTATAAATTCTTTGAGAAAAATACTTCAAAGGCGAATGCAGTAATTTCCTGTCTTGGATCAACCCTTCGTACTGAGAAGGATGCTTTAGGAAAGGTTCGAACTGGCATCCAATCAGAAAACTCTGAGCTCAACTCCTCCATCTCTTCCAAAATAGACAAGCATCATGAAGACTTTGCTATGGAGAACAAGATTATGCACAAGCTCACAGTCAAGACAGAAAAAGTGAAGGTTCTGACTGTCAAGCTGGAATAGGTTGAGAAGCAGATAAATACACTATTATCCGAAAAGGCAGTTATGAGGAGTTGTGTTGCAGATGTGAATGCCTTACTCTCAGATATTATTGAGACTCATGACTCTTTAATCATGACAACTGTTAAGAAGCATCTGGCTGAAAAACTTAGGCCTATATTTACGATGCTCAACAGGATTAAAGGTGTTTCGGAGTCTGACACACTTCCGAAACAAGGGGAAGACCCTGTGAAGCAATCAAAGGAAGAAACTCCGAAACTAGCAGATACAACTGTGAAGCCAACTATTAAGCCAAAGTCAGAAAACGAACTGACGGATAATGTAGCATCGGGTTCGAATGGCAAAGAAAAGCTCATTGATGAAAGAATCATTGATGACAGTGAATAAGAAGAGTTTGATGAGAACGACCTGAAACGAAGGACGACTCGTGAAGTTCAGATCGATGAACACAACCAAATTTTGAGAGAAGCAGAAGAGAATGAAAAAGTTGAACGAGAAGCTCAAGTCACTTTGGAAAGTAGAAAGCTTTTATTTCTATTGTGGAATTTGGAGATATACATGATCAAGGCTATAGAAAGTCCAAGTGAACATTGGTTAGATCCTGTTGCATCTTTCGAGTTACAGAACACACAAGATTTTCAGCTTCATCTTCCAATAACACCGAAAGCCTTCACGTTTCGTAGCTTCGTCAAAGTTGCGAACGTTCCTCTGACTGACAGTGGTGCTGACCATTTTCTCTTCTCATTCTACTTAAGGAACATGGAGCCTCAATATGAAACCTAGAGTGCAGAAAAGATAATTGTTGTGAAGGGGGACATTGTTGGGTCTTAAGTGTTGCTTCATTGTAGGTTTATAGTTTAATCCATTTTGTATCCGGTGTGGGCATGTCCACCTGTTAATTACTATTATGGTTTTACTATTTAATGTGTATGCATGCACCATATCTAGTAGTCATCATTCTTCTAAAAGCTACACAACCTTTATAGTAGCAGTTCTTCATCAAGCCCTTCTAAGGCTGTGATTATGAATCATTTTACACATTTGATCTTAGTTATATGTTCTTAAATCTTTTAGCTATTTGAATATAATCGATCATTAAATATTTATTCTTAAGAAAGCTGATGAGGGTGAAGGTCTTGGGGCCATAAAGATGTTTAAATAGGGTGTAAACCCAAAATCTTAGGGTTTGAAACCCTCGCACGTACGCCTAGAGTACATGCTCTACACCTAATGTACTAAGCCCTGTGCATGTAAGCCTTGCATACGAAGCCAACACCCAACATACTAAGTCCCGACCCAAAATTATCAAAATGTCACTATGGTCCATTTTGCAATCCTTCTCAAGTACATGGGCCAAAAATGTATTACTTTTTCATACATAGGGTTAAAATTGAAATTACATCATCATCGGGGTGTTACAATTCTCCCCACTTGAGCTAGAACTCGTCCTCGAAGTTCGATGCTGCGAATAACATGGGGTGCTGAACCATGTCTGCCTCTGGCTCTGGCTCCCAGGTCCACTCAGAGCCATTCTGACATTGTCATTGAACCTTTACCAAAGGTATCTCCTTGTTGCATAGGACCTTCATTTTTCTCTCCACCACCACTACTAGCCTCTCAATATAAATAAGGCGCTCATCGACCTGAATATCATCCAAAGGAACCACTGCCTCATCATCCATCACGCACTTCCGCAACTTCAAGACAGGGAAAGTGCTATGGATCTGAATGAGCTCACCCAGTAATTCTAACCGGTAGGCTACCCTGCCCACCCTAGTAATCAAACAAAACAGACCAATATACCAGGGACCCAATTTCCCCCTCTTCCTGAAGAGTATTACACCCTTCAAGGGTGATACCTTCAGTAGTACCATATCGTCGACCTAAAACTATAACTTTGATCAACTCTAGTCAGCATAGCTCTACTTGATCTAATGGATGAGCTATGTAGTCGAGAGGACTACCTCAATGCTCACCATGACTTTATTACAAACCTCCGCCCAAAAAACTGGGTTACAACATTTCTGACCATATAAAAGCTCGAAGGGCGTTGCACCAATGGTAGGGTGATAAATGTTCTTGTAGGACAACTCTACAAGAGGTAGGTAGAAATCACAACTCCTACCAAAATATATGACACAAGCCTAAAACATATCCTCAAGTGTATGGATTGTCTTCTCAGTATGTCGATCGGTCTGCGGAAAATAAACAATGTTGAAATGTACCATCGTACCTAGCCCTCATGGAAGTTCTGCCAAAATCGTGAAGTGAATCGAAAATCTCGGTCTGATGAACTGCTTGCCAAATAGCTCCAAAGCTGAGAGGATAACTCATTCATCTCATGCGGTGCCAAACGGTATGACACCTTGGCAGTCGGAGCCACACCTAGCACTAGGCCAATCCTGAACTCAACTGCGTCTCAGGAGGCACATCGAGTACCACCTCCAGAAACACATCATCAAACTCGCTAACAACTGGTACATCTTAAAAAGATGCCTGCTCCATAACCTATGCATCAACCACATAGGCAAGATAACCCATACAACCATAGTGAATATATTGTCGAGCCCTGGCATCCGAGCAAAATCCTAACTAATCCTTGTACCCTCTCCATAGATTACCACTTCTCCCCCACTTAGGGTTCGAACTACCACTTGTTGACCCTCACAGTCAATCATAATACCAAGCCTACTCAACCAATCCATCCCTACTATCACGCATACATCCCTCATGGGGATAAGAATCATATCAATCAGATAAGGCACCCCAAAGATCTCCAAGTGACAACCCTGATACACTATTGATGTAAAAATCCCATGTCCATTTGCGATAGAAACCCGCAACAGACACTAAAACTCAACGCGGGTCATATCGAAATCCCTACTAAAAGACTGAGCTACAAAGGACCCACTCGCGCCTGAGTCGAATTCCACCAAAGCAAGAAATGAATTCACTAAGAATGTACCTATTAGAAACACAAACTAAAGCACACCAAAAAATAACTAAAAAAATGATAAATGGAAACATACGAGTAAGGACGTATGGTGCCGCCCTAGCCTCCTTTGCCATGAACTGAAAAACGCAACCTGGAGCCCTCGGGGGCTCCGCCCTACCGTGGTGACCATCGGTGATCCGCAAAGTAGTTGGTGCTAGAGCCTGTGTTGGTCCCCCAGTGAGCAAAGGAGAGTTGGGCTTCACATGGCCAACCTGATCACAGTGATAACAGATCCTAGTGGTCATTTTTTGAACCTACTAGCGACAATCATTGGAAAAATGCTGCTCCTTGCCACATTTGAGGCACCCAAAAGTAGATCGGCAAGGACCTTCATGAACCCTACCGCACTTACCACATGTGCAGCCCCTCTGACTCCCAAGTCTCACATCAGCGGCCTTGAACCGCTTCGTCGCAGGCTACGAATGCTCTGAAGCCTACCTCTGCGCCCTCGTCTAGAGCTATAACTCAATCGCCCACCTCCTGGCAGTCTCCTGTAACTCCATAAGTGTACCATACAGCTGAGGAGACATAAACTAGCAGAGGTTCGTCTTGAGCATGCTCATGTATCGGGCCATCTGAGTTTGCTCAGAAGCAACAAACTCAGGACTAAATATTGCTCTCTCAGTGAACATCTTGGTGATCTTTTTCACCAACTTAGTCCCTTACCTCAAGTCGAAGTACTCCTCGGCCAATCTCTCCCTCTCAACCAATGGAACATATCTCATGCGAAACATCTCAGAGAACTGCTCCATTGAGACATAACCCTTTGTTTCGGAGTGTAAGAACCAGCAACCAACCTCCACCAATCATTCACCCCCAACCAAAGAAGGTTTTGGTCGCACTTGACCTTCTGGTCAGCTGGTTAGTAGCAAGTAAAGAAACATCCATTGACATCGAAAAACCACCTCATAGCAATGGTCGGATCCTGAACCCCATCAACCATTGGGGGCTTCGTATTGTCGAAGTCTTAGCAATAGAAGGCTCGTTCTCCACGAACCCCAGCGGCCGCAATGCCTGTGGTAGCTGCAACAATAGTAGCCTCAGTAAGTGTCGTATAACAGTCATTAAATTACGTAATCATGGCGGTCTTGATAGACCCGAGCATTTCCGGTATCTACCTTTGGATAATAGTCAAAACCTCATAATAAATCAATGCCCTAATCTCATCCTAAGTCAACCCCGACCTATCCTAGCCACTTGCTCCAACTCTTGACTCAAACCTTCTTGTGACCAGCATACTGAAATATAAATCAGAAAATATTAAATGAGGCACATCTTCATACCATACGAGGTATTCTAAAAAACTACCATTGAATTTTTGACTTCCCTACTACGCATACATATCTTGTGCTTCCGGTAGTACCAGCCCATAATACATCCACACCTACTCGTAATTGTATCAGAAGACCATCACAACGATCCTAACAGCACTCACTAGAATATGTATACATCCAATTCTCATACCCTAGAGAAAGGCTAGACATTCCTCAACTGGCTTGTTGCTTACACATAACCCATTAATGAAACTTCCACCAACCATACAACACTCGTGTATGCTAATTATACATAACATTGTAAATTTAAAATACGAAGGCATTCCAAGGTACAAAATAAATTCAAGTTCTTGGGCTTGCCCGAAATGTTAGTACAGGTTCAAGATATAATATTGGTAAGTGAAAAATTTTACCCACAACGCTATCAATAATGAACTTTCATATGCTTTAACATGGTTTTAGTTCGAATTATATTAAAAAGAAGTATCATGAAAAAATTAGAGTCCCTCTGATTGTAGAAGACATAACGTGTAGTAATGAGATAGTTGATGTTATTGATGATGCGTTATAGAGACCGCAAATATAAAGCCTATTAATAATTTAAAAGTTTGCAAGGGTATGCAGATGTGGAGAGAGCAAGGGTGCAATCCTCCACGGGTATGGATACACGGTATTGGAATGCTACTGTTGACAATTTCTTAACAGAGAAACATCAAAAAAGTTCTAATGCATACACAAATGTCAAAATAAGCAAGTCATTAAGAATTGTGGAGGGACAAGCACCTACAATAGAGCTTGTTTCAAGAAAGTAAGTTACAATAATGTTTATTCAAGTATAATATATTTTCTTATGTTTATTCAAGTATAACATATTTTTTTATGTTAAACAAAATTTGAATAGACTTGAAGCATATCACCAAGCACATGCTAATAATTCAATAAGCAAGAAATTTGTTGATCGTTTAGTCACACAACAATATGTAAGTTTTTATTACTTAAAAGTGAAGTTGTGTAACACTACAAAATTCAAGGAAATTTAAAAATTTGAAAATCAACCATTAGTCAACATTGTTTACAAAGGTGTCATAGTTTCAGAAGAATTATTTAAAATCAGAGTTTTCCCAAGACCTAGTGAGATAAAACATGAAGCTATGCATGATCATACTTGTGCCTTCCCACGATCCTTAGAAATACTTGAAACAATAAACTAAAAATTGTAACCAAAATCTTAGTGACTTTCCCTAAAGTACCAACACATACATACATAAACAACATATACTAGGTCCACAGCTAAAAAGACTGGATTACCCTTAAGCCCATAGTATGAATTAGGCATGCCAATCGGGCCCTCAACTCATATCTGGATTGCTCCTAAGCCCACATTATGAGTCTGGCATGCCAATCGTGTCCTCAGCTCATATCTGGATTGCTCCAGGTTTGGTTGGCTACCATACAAAGCAGTACAACGTCAACCCAATAATACTACCTCGACATAATCATAACAGATAACATATACCAATAAACAACTAAACGTGCATTTTTTAACAGATCAGTATAGCATAGCAACATCCTATAACAGGACACATAATCTACTAGGCCGGCATTGGTGCCTTCAACCCCCAAGTATATTGAGTAAAACTCACCTCTCAGTGGAATGCAAGCCGAATAATTCCTTTTCCAAAAAATCGGCTCAACGATCACCTAACCAAAACCAAGGACCTAATCTCAATTAACAACTCAAAATAATAAAAATACCCTTGGTCAAAAACGTTTATAATCAGCAAAATCCACTGATTCAACCCAGTCGATTGAATTTAGGCCTCGTACGTAGGTCGTACTTCATATGTGTTCAGAGCATACTCTAGTCTGAGGCATCGGGGCTCAACCTGCATACGCGCATCATACCATTTGGTATGCCCGACATACATACAGTTTTCCTTCTTAACCACTTAAGAGCTTAATACTTCGACTTTTTACATCCAATTGCAGATCTAAGGCATAAATACAACTAAGAGTCATAAATTTTCCAACTTTATGACTTTTCATGCCCATTTAGTGCTTAATACAAACAATCCAAACTTCTTAACACCTAAAGACCTTCTAGATCATGCACGGGGAGGAACAAAGCATCAAGTTCTCATTTTTATGCCTTAAGACCCCTCATTGGTTTAAATGGACAACTTATTTGATCAAGAGCGTGGCAAGCTTCAGAATCACAAAGGTTGGGACCAAAAATGCCCTAAACGGATGAATATCTAGATCTACAAGAAAGGATGATCAAGCTTCCTCCAAGCTCCAATGTCCTTCTACAACTTTCTTCTTCTTCAAGAATACAATAAAAATAGACAAATTTGCTCAAAATTCACTCTTCTCACATAAGTTAGCTAAAGGCACGATTCTTAGGTGGCAACTGATGAGGGTGAAGGTCGTGGGGCAATAATGGTGTCCAAGTACGGTCTAAACACTAAATCTGAGGGTTTGAAACCCTCGCACGTACGCCCTGCGTATGCAGTCTATGCCTAATATACTAAGCCCTTCAAATGTATGCCTTGCATACGAAGCATACATCCAACATACTAAGTCCTGGCCCAAAATTACCAAAATGCCACTATCGTTGATTTTGCAATCCTTCTCATGCACATAGGCCAAATGCAATATTTCTTCATACTAGGGTTAAAAGTAGTTTTACATCATCATCGAGATGTTACAATTCTCCCCACTAGAACTATACTTCGTCCTCGAAGTCCGATGCTGCGAATAACTTAGGGTAATTCTCCCGCATCTCCGCCTCCGGCTCCCAGGTCTACTCAGAGCCTTTCCGATGCTGCCAGTAAACCTTTACCAAAGGTATCCTATTGTTGCATAGGACCTTCATCTTTCTCTCCACACCACCACTGATGTCTTAATGTAATTCAGGCACTCATCAACTTCAATATCATCCAATGGGACCACTGCCTCATCGTCCATCATGGACTTCTGCAACTGCGAGACATTGAAAGTGTTATGGATTTGACTGAGCTCACTTGGTAAATCGAACTGGTAGGTTACCCTGCCCACCGTGGAAATCACATAGAATAGACAAGTATATTAGGGACCCAATTTCCCCCTCTTCGTGAAGCGTATTACACCCTTACAGGGTGATACCTTTAGTAGTACCAAATCGCCGACCTAAAACTCTATCTTTGATTCACACTGGTCGGCATAACTCTTCTGGCAACTCTTAGATGTGTGCAATATCTACCTGATCTGAAGGATAAGCTCAATATTCTGGAGGACTACCTCAGTGCTCCCCATAACTTTGTGCCGAACAACTAGGGTACGACATTTTTGACCCTACAAAAGCTTGAAGGTCGGTGCACCAATGGTGGAGTGATAACTAGTGTTGTAGGAGAACTCTATGAGAGGCAGGTAGAAATCCCAACTCCCACCAAAATCTATGACACATGCCCGTAACATATCGTTAATTGTCTGTGTGGTCTTGTCACTCTGTCCATCGGTCTGCGGATGATAAGTAGTGCTGAAATGTAACCTAGTACCCAGTACCTCGTGGAACTTCTGCCAAATTGTGAAGTGAATCGAGCATCTCAATCTGATGAACTACTTACCTAATAGCTCTTGAATCTAAGAGGATAAGTGATATACCTTAGTTGGTGCCAAAAGGTACGACATCTTGGTAATCGGAGCCACACCTAGCACTAGGTCAATCCTGAACTCAACCTGCCTCCCGGGAGGCACACCAGGTAACTTCTCCGGAAACACATCATCAAACTCCCTAAAGACTGAAACATCTTAAAACGATGCCTGCTCCCCAACTTGTGTGTCAACCACATAGGAAAGATAACCCATACAACCATGGTAAATATATTGTCAAGACCTGGCATCCGAGAAAAACACTAACCAATCCTGGTACCCTCTCCATAGATGACCAGTTCCCCACCACTTGTTGTTCGAACTACCACTCGCTCACCCTCGCAGTCAATCATAACACCAAACCTACTCAGCCAATCCATCCTTACTATCACGTATACATTCTCCATGCGGATAGGAATCAAATCAATCAGATAAGGCACCCCAAAGATCTCCAAGACACAACCCTAATATACTCTGGATGTAGAAATCCCATACTCGTTTGTAATAAAAACTCATAATGGACACTAAAACTTGCCAAGGATCATATCTAAATCCATACTAAACGATTGAGCTACAAATGTCTGATTCCCGCCCGATTCGAATAACACAATATATGGAAAAGAATTCACTAATAATGTACCTATCAGAAACACAAACATAAGCATACCATAAAATAATTTATAAAATGATAAATGGAAACTTACCAGTAAGGACGTCTGACGCCGCCCTGACCTCTTCTGCCGTGATCTGAAAAGCATGACCTTGAACCCTCGGGGGCTCTGCCTTACCTGACGCCTATCAGTGATCCACAAAGTAGTTGCCTCTATAGCCTACATCGGTCCCCCCAGTGAGAAAAGGATAGGTGGCCTTCACATTGCCAATGTGCTCAATGTTATAACAGATCCTAGGATTAGGTGCTGGAACTTGCTCGTGACAGTCCTTGGTGTAATTCCCCTCCTTCCCACATTTGTGGCACCCAAAAGTAGATCTGGAAGGAACCTCATGAACCCTGACGTGCTTTCCACAAATGCAGCCCCTCTGACTCCCAGATTTCACATCAGTTGCCTTAAACTCCATCTTCGCTGGCTACAAGTGCATCAGAGCCTGCCTCCGCTCCCTCATCTATAGCTCTAGCTCAATCTCCCACCTCGTAGCGGCCTCATGTAACTCCTCAAGTGTACGAAAGTGCTGAGTAGACACAAACTAGCAGATGTACGTCTTAAGCATGTTAATGTACCGGGTCATCTGAGTTTTGTCAAAAGCAGCAAACTCAGGACAAAACAGTGCTCTCTCAGTAAACATTTGGTTGATCTTTTCCACAGACTTAGTCCCCTACCTCAAGTCTAAGTACTCCTCAGCCAATCTCTCCCTCTCAACCAATATAATATATCTTGTCCGAAACATCTCAGAGAACTGTTCCGATGAGATAGAAACTCTATGCTTTAGACTGTAAGAGCTAGCAACCAACCTCCACCAATCATTCGCCCAAACCTAAGAAGGTTCACGGCGCACTTGTCCTTCTGGTCAGCTAGGTAGGAGCAAGTAAAGAAACATCCATTTACATCACATAACCACCTTATAGCCATGTTCGGATCCTGATCCCCGTTGAACACCAGGGGATTTGTATTGTCGAATTCCTAGTAGTATAAGGCTCGGTCTCCATGAAACCAACCAGGAACATCCCAAAATTCAAGGCCAAAAATTTTGTTTTAATTAAGTTATTATATAAAACCATCAATATAAAAACATTCGTATTAATATCTCATGTCAATATCCAAGTGTCAAAAATCAAAACATATTATCATAAAACCATATCAGAGTGAAATCCCAAGGATCCCATGTGCAGAAAACATAGTGTGATGTGTTGCGATCCGGCCGACTCCTTTCCTTTGAAAACAAGTACCTGAAACCAAAACTGTAAACCATAAGCACAAAGTGTAGTGAGTTCCCCCCATCATACCACATACCACATAATCATATAATATACATATATTGTTAGTTATAGATGGGTGCCCGACCTACCCTTTCGGTCCTCTTAACCGGATACTGCCTAGCATATCTAGGTGCTGGCCTCCCCTTTGGTCCTATCGACTGGTGAGTGGGGACTATTTCACCCCTACTACTACCACATAATATCATATCACATATTTCATAATCTGTCTAGCATAGTTGGGTGCTAATCTACCCCTTCGACCCTATCAACCGATAACCGGGGACTATTTCACCCCCTACTACTACTATCACATAACATAATATCATGCTAGCACATAAACATAACAGGTAGTAGCAAACATAGACAATTATCGCAAAGACAATCATCTAACAACAACTCATACTGGTGGGTCGGCATTGTGGCCGTAGACCCACCGCTACTAAAAGGTAACTCACCTCGCACTGCTGAAGTCCCATTGACTCAACCCCACACTGCTGAAGTCCCGCAAACTCGACCCTAGCTGTTGGATGACAGATTTTCCGATCTGTTAATTTCAAAACATCACCCAATTAATAATTAGGTCCCAACAGATAACCAATAGTACATTCTTTGGATAATTACTACATTACCCCAAGCTTGGCTCATTCAAGCCCAAGGCCCAATCCATAGGTCCAAAAGTCAACTATGAGTCAAAGCCCATCGTATGGCCCAATTTTCTAAATTAGGCCAAAGCCTATACATGGTCTTATTCTAAGGCCCAACATTATATAATCATTAAGGCCCCACTATGGCCTATATAAGGCCCAATTTTCCAAATAGGGCCGAAACCCCTTACATGGGCCTTACCCTTGGCCCATTAAATTATCCAACATAATTGTTTGTTTTTGGATGGCCCATTATTATCTCAATCATCAAAGCCCGATAAAAGGCCAAACTATAAACCCAAGTGAGATTAGGTTTTCACATAACATGATGATTAGGGTTAAGTGTCCTACTTAACCCATTAAGGACTCAATCCACTAAGGACTTAATACATTATGTCCTATATTGCTTAGATTAGTCTTTGCCAATGACTATTATTTAATATTTCAAACTATTAAATAATTCTCGTGTGTGTGTCCCGATTAGTTCTCAGAATTAGAGTTTTATGCCCTTAAGGTTTTCCAAACCAAACACTAGCCCATTAGCGCATTGGTTGGACATTTAGGTCACTATGGGCCTTATTGGTCCCATTAGGGTATCGTTGGGTTAACTAGGGTCCATTAGACCCATTAGGGTTTCCTTAAGCCCATTAATCAAACGTTTGGGCTTTTATGTCCATTAAGCTTCTTCGGGCTTATTAGGATCTATGTCCCTTGTCCAAACACCACAAACAAGTCACCATACAATGAGGCACACCGCCACCCGACATAGTGGCCGGTGGCGGAAGGAGGTGGCAGCCACCACCCTAAGGTTGTGGTTTACAACTTCTTTCCATTATTCCATTTTTACAATTTACAATGAAATCATGAAATAACAAACACACATTATACTAAAATAAACACACATATACACACACACCGGCGGCACATGGCGGCAGCCACCATCTCACGGTGGCGGTTGTGGCCATTCCCGATTTTCCAGCCAAACAAAACACCCATACACACACTACTGATAGCAGCTTGTGAAAGACATCCATCCACCCACCTGGTGGCGTCCGGCGGTGGTGATAACATGAAATGGCGGACAGCAGCAGCAAACACCGGTGGTTTGCGATGATAGCCTCCACCTCACGGTGGTGGCGATGGTCTCTTGATTCCTGCCCACAAAATGTTCGCTGCTTCATTAATAGCTTCCATAATGACCCCTAAAGCTAACACTCATGCATTCAACCACCTATAAGGCGGCAACACATCGCTAGAATGTCACAGAAACAACGACCAATGGCGGCAGCGGCCCAAAACAGCGACTAAAGGGCTGCTGGCGACAGCAACCGGTGTATACGGTGCCGAATCATCGAGAGTAGCGAATGAGAAGAGAGGGAGAGGTGGCAGATGGGCTTACCATCGATTTTACGGTTACTCACGACCCTCGCAGCAGCAAAACCCCACTCGATCCTCGGTCTTGGCGGCCATCTCAATGAACACGTCGTTTCCGATAGCGGGGCTGCGACTGCGGCGATCCTTAGCGAGGCAGTAGCCGTTGAACTCGTTCCAAATGCTGCGGCGGCTGGGGAGGTGACGATCTAGGGTTACACTTCAGTAATACAACAGGAGGGAAGAAATATGTCGAGTTAATGTCCCGCTCCCATCAAACATAAGCCTTTATACAATTGACGAGTTTAGTCCCTCCCCATGAAAAACTTTTCAACCAAGCTCCGAAATTTACTGTTTAGACCCTCAGCCTTAAAATCCTTCCAAGTTAGGTACAAAAGTTACCAAACAGCCCCCAATATCTTATTTATGACATAGTCAACCCTTCCACCTGATTTCCTTTTAAATTAATTCCAAGTAATTACCACGGAGCCCCTGTCTTCATAAATATTTATAAAATGGTTCCCAAACACACACTATTAACCCCCGACTTATTGAAATGTGGCAATTAACTCCTCGAACCCAACACCCTGCATATATAATTATTTATTTTAGGCTACCATTCGTTCGTTAATTTATTTATTTAACTAATAAATAAATGGGTGTTACAACTCTCCCCCACATAAATTAGATTTCGTTACCTACCCAACCACTCTAATAACATGGTCACCATTTTGGGCACACCCTAGCCTTCCCAGGGTAGCCATGACCAATCCTCGTAAAGCCCTACAATCCACAGGCGAACTAATTCCTCGCAACAAGATCACATCTACTCATCCAAATTCAGCTGTTTCGAGATGGCATGGATCCCTTACAGACCACTCTTACTGAATCATAATGGTTGAATCTAGTCCACTAGTTTCTTTGCTGCCTACTCATCTCCTGATAACTCAGGGCTCCCACTAAAAAAACAGAATCACATATCCACTTATCCCTGTGATTCACTTATACTTAGCCAAAACTCAGATAATCTCGTTGCAAGTGACTTACCACTTCCCAATCAACCAGCTATTTCGTCCGTATTTGCAACCTGAAATGCTAATACTAACACTGCCCAAACGCTAAAACAGTCCGAACACTGAACTGCCTGAAGCAGTATGTTGCCACAAGGGTGCTTTCCAAAATCTAACGAGACCTGCCTGGTCTCAATTCATCCGTCCGTCATCTGAATTTACCGGGTCCCATCCCGGTCGCCGAGCTAAAAGGGCTCCCACTTGGTCGTCTCACACGACTTCTAAACAAAATCCTTCTTTGGAACTAGTTGCCACTAGTTATCATGCCACTGTGGTTCTAACAACCTCCTGACCCAATCGATCGGGTCCATGCGTCGAATCCTGTCATCATCAAATCCAAGGCTAAAAGTGATCACCATCTAACCGATGGTAGCCTTATACCACAAGCAATCTTATACAGCCCATTGCTTTCCTGATCCCATAACTGCAGTGACGTTCCAACTGTCGTATGGTTGGCTCAACCAGATCTAATCCGTTGGGTAATCCCAAAATCCAATCCATGGATTTCCATATCCTCACTGTTGCACCTAAACTGGTGGGTACTACTGTTCCTTTCACGTCCTAACAACACACTCATGCTATCTACCAACCTAGTGAATGCTACGACTACACCCGCAGACTTACAACACTCTATCGCTATCTGCCTGCTTGTGAATGCTACGTCTACACCCGCAGACTTACAACACTTTCCATACTACCTGATCACTAGTAAATGCTACGGCTACCCCCGTAGTCTTACAACACTTTCCAAACTATCTTACTGCTAGTGAATGCTATGGTTACCCCCGTAGTCTTACAACACTTTCCATACTGGGTCGAACATGCACTCAACCTAACACACAACTAAACTTGAGTACTAACCGGAACTCTAACGTGGTTCCCGAAACCTGCAGTAACATGACCCCATTGTATCAGTACCGCACTCATGCCCTTGATCAAAGCGTCACAGTAAATCACGAAATCATCTACACCCTCTGGCAGGGTGAGAATCGGTGCCTCGCACAACCGTTGTCTGAGAGTTTCAAAGGCTGCCTGCTGCTCAGGCCCCCAGCGAAAGGCCATCGACTTCTTAGCCAGTCGGGTCAAAGGAACCGTAATCTCGGAGAAGTCCCGTACAAATCTCTAGTAATAACCCTCTAAACCCAAGAAACTCCAAATCTCAGACGGAGACCTCGGAATCTTCCACTGCGTCACGACCTCTATATTGGTCGGATCGAGTAGAATACCATTTTGGTTGACAGGGTGCCTAAGAGATTGCACCCCGCGCAAACAGTACTCCCAGTTGGAGAACTTTATAAAATTCTCTCCCCCACTTAGATTCGACTATGTCTTCACATTACATGAGAATTGAAGGATTCCCAATCCTTCTCGCTTCCTAATATCCCACTGATGACATCTTGTGCCTGCCAATGCTAGCGCTTAATCGCCGATTAAACCTTGAGATCTCCCATCCTCAGAAATCTCGATGAGTACTCTTGAAATATGATCCAGTCTGACACCTCAATCCATCTAACATGTTGTCAATTGAAGACCTTAATCTTCACTCTAGCTGATGAATCCTTGTTCCCACTCCAAATCTTGCAATACCACTGAACTCTAACCGAACACAGCCCATGAGAAAATACAATTCTCTTGAGTCTCCGATGACCAACCACTTATGTGCCTAGCACCCGCAACTGACACTACCCTCTTCATCTTACTAGTGTTGTCCTAGCAACAGTAATGCCTTGAACTCCAAAGTTCATCCATAGACAATTACCGGCCATACCTGAACCAAGATAGAACCCCTGAACGTTGACTTCACTGGAGAACTATCACTCCAACCCTAACCGATTATCCTCTAAATAACACTCCAAAGAAGATCACGACAAAGATTCGGAATGATAACGGTACGCACGGAACCCACTCCGCATGATGTATCTCTCTGTGGGTTCATCAAGGACCTTTCGGCATGTAGGATGGCATATATGATCCTTGGTAACCCAAACACTAGCAGAAAACTGACCCGAGGTCTGTCTTTTCCAAACTCACTCACAATTCCAAAGCTGTACGTATTCCAAACATCCATCTAATATCATAGAAGATGACATACCAGCAACATCTGGAGGAATACTGACCCCCTTCTGCTGACATAACCAATCCTGCTACCCAGTAGCAGCCTAAACCCTTGGAGTGAAAAACTCCCTCATGTACTTTCTCGTACGCGCTACACTGACTTAGGCCATGCTAGTCTTTCACCCGATGATCAGAAGTCATGGGTCTGTTCCCGGGACTCTCTACTATATGCACCTGGCACGCACTTCTCTTTCCAGGGTGCTCCCAAATCGATCCCGCATCTGCAACTCTTGGAGATCATATCCTTCAGGGTCTGACACCCTGTCATGCTCACTAGCTTGCTTGCCAAAGGCTAAGCTGCAGCAACTGGAACATCCTCTATCCCTAAATTGGGTCAGTAACTCCTTCCCAAAGATTCTCAGATTCTCCAAGACTCTCACTCATTCGAGTATGGATGCTATGATTTCAGTAGTACGGGCCCAATACTACCTTCCACACATATCCATACTTTCCTCAGCAATCCTCCCGAATCCTCCAATTCACTTCCTCAAACTGGTACTCTCAAGTCTCAATCATCCTCACCACTAACCTACTAAAACATATCCTATGCTTCCATAGGTTCCCATACCCACCCAGTCCTCAACTGCTGAAAGATTCCCAGTAATGTCAACTAGCTACCTCATGAAGATAGCCACATGAAACAGAGATCAGATAATCTTTCGATTAAAAGACCCATCCCTAGAACGGTTGGACTCAGACAAGAGTTGCGCAATAGGGTCAAGTCTCTCACTCTGAGATTATCCGGCATGTGTCCCATGTGACCTAACATATTCACTTAATACCTAGCTCACATTACTAAGAGTTCCACAAAGCACAGAGCAAGCAACATTCAGACAATGGAAAATCTAACCATTATATTCCAATCAGATCATTCTATCATCTAATCAGGAATCTGTACATGCAATTCAAAGGCTCATACAATTAGGCATAACCTAAATAGGCTATCCTATTACTAGCTGATCAGTAGTAGCATGCAAGTTTACAAGCATATACAATAGGCATATAAGTGATGGGTTTTGAGCATTCTAACACTTCCTAAGTGTACATGCAACCCTAATAACCTTGAATCTATGTTTTCTCTATATACATGCAAATTTCTTTTTCAAGGTTATTTCCTAACTAGCATGGCATTGGGATTACATAAAGTATAAAAACTAGTAGAAATACATACCTTGTTGTTGCTTGGATTCCTTCAAGACTTTGTAAGCCTAGCACCCCAAATGTTGTGCCTCAAATGTTTCACACAACACTACGAACTTAGAATAACTTGAGAGAATGTCACTTAGCCTCAAAAACCGGTTATGCCCTCTTATAAATACCCTTGTGTTGATTTTGCATACTATAGGGTTTGTTTTATAGTGTGTCATAATTAGGAGTTACAAATGTAAACCCTAATTGTCATGACTCTTCATTTCTCATGACCCATGGGTTTGTAACTCCCATGGATTATCCATGGATCTTCATATGGTTATAACTAAACCCATAAACCATGGAACATTAATCCACCATAAAAGAATTGATGATTGTCATAATCAACCCTATATATTTAATTAGTCTCGCTTTCATCACCAAATTAATACTAGATTTATACATGATCAATACTAATTAAATAATACTATTATTAATATATTAGAACTTATAATATATTAATAATCACAAGTGTACTTTCTCTCATTTTGTCTAACCAGGTATTGCAATGCCATGCAACCCAAATGGACCATGCCGAGTCGGGTCAAGTACATACCAAATAAAGTTATGGACTTAGACACTATATCCAACAGTCTCCCACTTGGATAAGTCTAATAACTATATTTGCAAATATGACTTCAAAATCCGACTAGCAATGGTAGCTCTTTCAAAGTCTCTCGGAACTGAGATGATGATAATACGCCATTTAAGATAAGTGATCATATAATCCTCTATTCTAATGATATCAGTCGGACAAACACATGGAACATGGCCTTACTTATTGTCCAACATTTGTTTCTCGATCTCTGATTTGTTTCGACATAGAACTAAACTGAACACACTAATTAGGTTCTGACTGGGCCTGGTACATAGGTCAAAACCAAATCATCGAGGGGCCCAGATATCGCTTCTATTTCTAGAAGGAACATATAAACTTCAATTGATATGCTTGTACTAACTACTTGTTGAATTATTCACAAAGGCACGTTTTATAACATCGAGTTACCAATGCATTTTCGTACAATCAATGAATAACCAACTCATAGTCAACAACTCATATCTCTAGGTTTGAAGATTTATATGATATTACCGTCTCACGATCACTCGAGATGAATTCCATGAAGTGATGCAAGTGAGCGTGGGTTGAATCCAATACTCAACCATTATGAGTCTTCATGAATTTTGTAGCAACCATTGCATTTTCTAAGGCACTTTAGAAAAATCATACAAGCCAAATTCATGACAGTCTTGATTCATATCTACTTCCAACATATGACTGATTGTGGATGGTTTGAATAATATGATATATACCATAACATAATTATTCTAGAAGTTAAAACTTGCAAAGTGAAACACAAGAATAATACTAATCTTATATGGCCCCAACACTTTGAGTGTAAATAAAAGCACCTTTTATTTAGCACGATATTGATTACTTATTATTTATGTTTCAATTAGTCATCTTTATGCTTGAATTAAAACATTAGTTGTCGCATGCTCCAAGCATGTACACTATGTTTTTCCAAACAACAATTATGTCATACTCCAAGTATGCATACTATGTTTACATATGGTCCTCTCTTTGTGAAATAGATCAATTGACAATATTCCAATGATGCTCATTTCACAATTCCAATCCTTGTTTTAAATGCAAGAATACCAAACTCTTGCCATTTACGGTAATCTGTTAGATTCTAAGCTTATATGCAATGATCCCCTTGTAATGACTATGCACAGAAGTCACAAAGACTTGGCAACGGACATTACAAAGTATTCCAATGGAAAACAATTCCATGGAAATGAAGTCTCAAATTCAAAGTACATTCCTTTGAGCATCCTTCTCAACATTAAGTTCTTTAATCTTACACAGATTCAAAGAATAAATTCCACATATGGACACAATTCCATATTACTATTTTGACCATCACTTCTGAACAAGAGTTGCCTCTTTTCAAAATATGTCAATATGGTCCTTACTCTATACTTCTAATTGTCCATGAGCAGCCAATCTTTGGTAAACCTCAGATTGTCCTTGACAATTTTGCTTAATCATTTTAGTCATTTCCAGTTCTATTCCTTTTTCCATCTTAATGCCCTAGGCATTTCAAAAACTTAGAATGGATGAATATTATAGAACATGTAATCAAACCTATACCCAAATCATATGGGACATGATTTATGCTATAAAATTTTTTATTTTCCATGTTTTCAAATTTCGAACTATGAAGAGGGATGCTGTAATCATAATCGAATATTGAGAACGCAACATATATAGAATTACCTTATGTTGAACCATTCCAGCATAACATTCATATATATTCTTGCCTAAAGTGGATTAAATTCTCAATCTAAGCTTGTAGAATTGGAGTGAAGTATAAAATGCTCTACCTTAATTATAGCAAAACAACTTTTTCAAGGCGAATTGAAACTTTTGTTTTCTATAATTAATATTGCTGACTTGCAACACTTAACATAATAATTATGCTTCCACTAGCATGATGATTATTATCTTACTAGCATAACACTTTTGCTCCCACTAGCTTTGACATGTATTCAGAGATCAGCTGGACTTTTAGAAACCAACACTTTATTGACTTTTCTACCAAAGTTCAGATTTCTGATACGCAATATCTTTGATAACATTTATCAAAACCATACACCTTTCCTTAGATGGCTCACTTGTGTGTCTAAACAATTATGAAGAGGGATGTCGTAATCATAATGTTTAGACCTTTTGTCATTCTCACAATTGCTATCTACTTAGTGAAAGAGTTTCCTTACCATCAATTTCATGAATCGCAGAGAAACCTTATGAAACTTAGATTTTTATGGTGTATGTGTTCCTATCCATGTGAATTTGTCATAACCATAATCACAAGACAAGGTTAGTGAAAAATCCAAACTCATATGGACTGAACTTGTTCAATCTTAATTTCTTGCCACCTGGTAGCACAATGCCCACCATTGCTTCCGGGTTGTTATGCAAGCAATTGAGAACTCATAGCACTCACAAGCATAATAAACTTTTAACTAGAATAGATACAGAAATAAGAATATGTGAACATAATAGGTTACAAACCTCAAGTCGTGGGCTAGTGATTAACAAAACTCTTGATTAGTTCTTGAAACTATTTCAGAATCTTTTAGACTCCCACTGTCCTCTTGACATATAAGACTTCTCTTTGTCAAGAACCATTCGTTGACAATACAAATATTCAAGAGCTAGTGCGGATTCTTATAAAGTTAAACACTTCTCACTATTGGTCTTTGTTGGTCTTTGTTTTATCCAAAACATCACAACTTACCAATCTCAAATGTACAAGAATAGGAAACATCTTACTCTATATTTGACAAGTGTTATGAACTTTCTAAAGTCTATGTCACTCAAGTTACAATCTTGGAGTATAACTCCAGAATTTGTTTTTGGAACGAAGTATGAATTATCTTTTGATTTAACCATTTCAACAATTCACGATTCCTCTCGTCCGGCAACAAACACACTAAGGTGTCCTTAGAGGATCAATTGTGATATGGTTCCATAATCAATAAGATAATCATAAAACAAAATACACAAGTACTCTCCCATCTCTTCAGATTGGAGAAACTTTTATCTTTCTGCCTTATTTGATTCTTCTTATTCATTCTGCCATACACTGAAACTTTTCCAATGTTTCAGAATTACACTTAAACTCGTAAAAATAACCATATTTACTAAACTTTAGTAAATCATAACGAATAATCTTATCTACCTTTGTGGTGGACCTGACTAGTGTACAACTTAATTTACCCGATCCTGTACTCCTTCGCTTGACTCACATGCGAATGTGAACAAGGAATTAGTCTTAATTTACCAAAGATGAAAATTCTCATTAATCACACAATACAACTTGCATGATTCCAAGCTTCTATCCAATTGAAACTTGGGTGATGAGAATCTTTCCTAATTTGGTAAATTATGACACTACCACTAATGAAAGAATCAAATCCATTTACCCATATTGCTTATCAATGGAAACATATAAGCAACAACCTTTTTCACAAATGCCATTGTAAGGATACTTAAAATAAATAAAATCAAAACCATTTTTCTTTTATTTTAAAACTTTGCGGAAAACATATCCTTACAATCCATATGGAAAACTTGTGGTTATCTATTCCTAAGCAATATATCATAACTCTTAAGTAACAACTCAAAATTCTGGTCACCTAACCATGCGATCAAAATCCATCTTCACGATCAGAATCAACATATACTTCCTTTAAGTTTCTTCACTCTTCTTTGATTCTTAAAACATCAATATGTGACCCAGTCACATCATGCAATAAGAATCTCAGAATAGAAACTTAATAAAGTTAGATAATGGACTTTACCTAAAGCCGAGTCAAACATTTGAGGTTACTATCCTTATGGACTTTTAGGTAAATTTGGCAGCTTCGCAACCAATGCCCTTCCTTTGGCAACAGTACACAGACTTAGCCTTTCTCTTTACCATTTGGTCAACCAAGTTGACTATGGCCAATCCCTTTCAATTGGGAAGAGAAAGTTTTTTTGGACTTCCAATGTTACCATTGTCAATGTCCATGGAATTTGATCTTCCAATTAAATTTTGCTTTACCAATGCTCCAAATCATTGTTGATTCAGCATCGTCAAGCAAATAGGTAAGCTCATTAAGGGTCATGTCGTGATCTATCATCAAGGAGTGACTGAAGAACCAAGTCAACAACCAGCTACCTCGAGATTTCGACGCCCGACTCTCCCAGCTTGTCAATATTGGACTTAATCTCCAAGACCTAAGCACATATAGACTTTGTTTGCCAATAGGGATTGAGTGACTTAGAACTTACCAGGTCTTGAAACTTGTGGGATAGGGAGTTTTATTGGAGGAGGTGGAGGAAGTGAAGTATGATTTCCAATCCCACTAATGCACAACAAAGGGATTGATCTTTCACCGTGGCTGCCATTTGGGATATCATCTTCATTAGGAAGCTTGTACCTAAAGATTTGGGAATACCATAGCTGTCTAAACTAGACATCTCTAATGGGAGAAATTCAAGTTAGCTAATTTAAAGTCCTTAATATAACACCTAATATGAAATATTAAGTCTAGGATCCAACCACCTATTTATAACTAGAAGAGGGATGTCGTAATCCAAGTTACAAAATAGTTGAAGGTAGGTAAATGATGATTTACCAATTTCCACCATAAGAACAAAATTTTTTATTATTAGGTTTTATTGGTTTTGAAACTCCTAGATCTTTTGAGATACATTGAACTTTCAATGGCATGTTTGAATCTCGATTGTGCCCACTCAAGTTTGTGACTGGAATGCCGAGGATCACAAACAAGGTGTGAATAACTATACAAATTGACTTGGTACCCTTAACTTTATCACCTAATCGATTTGTCGGTTAGCAACACAGCTCCACCAATCTATAATAAGGTCAAGTTACCCCTTGCTACACTTACTAGTCCTTGTTAGTGTGCCGATTAACCACACACGCTCCACTAACGACTTGGTAAGGTACAAAGTGTAATTTTATGGGTTAGCACCAAATTCACATTTTCCTAAAGTAACTAAGATTGGTAATTGTTAAAGTATAGTTACTTTATAATTTCATTATAGTTGTAATGAGGATTAAGGTCCTATCCTACCTTTTTCGGCTAACGAACCTCCACCAGTCAAGGAAGCGGCGGGTGAGAGTGGACACCCATTAAACACCATTTTATAGGCAATAACCTTATACCCCCTTATAGACCGACTTCGTGAATGAGTACTACTAATGTTAAGATTGACTTATTCTTATACATATCTATATAATAAAAATTATAATAATAGTATAAGGGTGTATTTTAAACATTTAAAATACTTGGTGGTTTAATCTATTAATTAAACTATACTCTTAATTTAGTTACACTTAAACCATGTATTTATGGAATTATTAACTCTTTTAATTAAGCACTTTAATTAATTTAATGAAGTCCATAAAGTTTGAATTTTTAACCCTTTTTAAAAAAAAATAAGGTTTAATTTGGAATTAAAGTATTAAAGTGTAAGACTTTTCAATTTCCAAAACTTGAGGGAAAGATTTGAAACTATTCCAAGTCTCTTCAATTTGTAACTTTTGAGTTTTATTGGTTCATAAAAATGAAGACTCTTCTTTTTATGAAACCTCTTTAGTTCTTTAATCACAATTTAAAGAAGTGACTTTTGGTTATCCATAACTTGAGGACAAGTTATGGACACCATCATTGCCATTAAGATCATGAATTAAACACACATGGAGGTTACACATAATTCCTATGATCTTCTAAAACTCATAAGAACACAAATTCATGTCAAACAATTTCAAGAAATCATATAAACATATACAATACTTGAAAATTGATAAAAGTCATGTAAAATGGGTTAACATAATCATTATCATTTTGAAAAATAGATTTTACGAGTCCAAAACAGATTGAGATAATGATTTTAATCCATTTCGAGCAACAAATATTCATATCAACAACTCGAAGAATCATAAAACAAAAAACATGTAACACTTGAAACTTTGATAATAAACATTTATTTGGATGAGAATAAACATTAACATAACATAAAAATCCAGTTTTAAGAAAAAAAACACTTTGTTGTAATGATTCTAATCAAAACAAGCCAAAAACAAAAAAAAAAAAAAAATCACTGAACAGTCACCACCTTGTGGTAAAATTTACCACCTCGTGGCAAACTGGCAGATTCCAGAAAAACGATTTTTATTGCAAATTCCATCAAGTATCAAGAAAACAATCCTAGGCTCTGATACCACTGATGGGTTTTGAGCATTCTGACACTTCCTAAGTATACATGCAACCCTAATGACCTTGAATCTATGTTTTCTCTATATACATGCAAATTTCTTTTTCAAGGTTACTTCCTAACTATCATGGCTTGGGGATTACATAAAACATAAAAACTAGTAGAAATACATACCTTGTTGTTTCTTGGATTCCTTCAAGACTTTGTGAGCCTAGCACCCCAAATGTTGTGCCTCAAATATTTCACACAACACTACAAACTTGGAGTAACTTGAGAGAATGTCACTTAGCCTCAAAAACTGGTTATGACCTCTTATGAATACCCTTGTGCCGATTTTGCATGCTATAGGGTTTCTTTTGTAGTGTGTCATAATTAGGAGTTACAAATGTAAACCCTAATTGTCATGACTCTTCATTTCTCATGACCCATGGGTTTGTAACTCCCATGGACTATCCATGGAGCTCCATATGGTTATAACTAAACCCATAAACCATGGATAATTAATCCACCATAAAAGAATTGATGATTGTCATAATCAACCCTATATATTTAATTAGTCTCACTTTGATCACCAAATTAATACTAGATTAATACTTGATCAATACTAATAAAATAATACTATTATTAATATATTAGAACTTATAATATATTAATAATCACAAGTGTACTTTCTCTTATTTTGTCTATCCAAGTATTGCAATGCCATGCAACCCAAATGGACTATGTCGGTTCGGGTCAAGTACATACCAAATAAAGTTATGGACATAGACACTATATCCAACAATAAGGCATCCTCCTAGTTCCTTAGCACTAATCTAGCATGCAATTCTCATAACCATATCATAACATAACATGTATGGGTATCTTGGGGAAAACTTACTTGAGCTCGGCTGATTGCACGCATCACACACTTTGTTCTTTTCAAAGTTGTTTTCTCTTTCAAACACTTTTCAAACTTCTTTTCATAAAATGATTTTACTTTTGAAAATTTTCATACCAAGTCCTTAGCTTGATTTCAGACTCACCCGAGAGTGTGTACGAATCCCTCAAACCAAGGCTCTGATACCGACTTGGAACATCCCAAAATTCAAGGCCAAAAATTTCGTTTTAATTAAGTTATTATATAAACCATCAGTATAAAAACATTCATATTAATATCTTTTGTCAAAATCCAAGTTTCAATAATCAAAACATATTATCATAAGAACATATCAGAGTGAAATCCGAAAGATCTCATGCGCGGAAAACATAGTGTGATGCGCTGCGATCAGGCCGGCTCCTTTCCTTTGAAAACGAGTATCTGAAACCAAACTGTAAACCGTAAGCACAAAGCTTAGTGAGTTCCCCCATCATACCACATACCACACAATCATATAACATACATGTACTGTCATGCATATCTGGGTGCCCGACCTACCCCTTCGGTCCTCTTGACCGGATACTGCCTAGCATATCTAGGTGTTGGCCTCCCCTTCGATCCTGTCGACTGGTAAGTGGGGACTATTTCACCCCTACTACTACCACATAATATCATATCACATATATCATAATCTATCTAGCATAGTTGGGTACTAATCTACCCCTTCGGCCCTATCGACCGGTAACCATGGATTATTTCACCCCCTACTACCACTATCACATAACATCATATCATGCTAGCACATAAACATAACAGGTAGTAGCAAACACAGACAATTATCACAAAGACGATCATCTAACAACAACTCCTACTGGTGGGCCGACATTGTGGTCGTAGACCCACCGCTACTAGAAGGTAACTCACCTCGCACTGCTGAAGTCCCGTAGACTCAACCCCACACTGCTGAAGTCCCGCAGACTCGACCCCAACTGCTGGATGACAAATTTCCGATCTGTCAATATCAAAACGTCACCCAATTAATAATTGGGTCCCAACACATAACCAATGGTACATTCTTTGGATAATTACTACATTACCCCAAGCTTGGCTCATTCAAGCCCAAGGCCCAATCCATAGGCCCCAAAGTCAACTATGAGTCAAAGCCCATCATATGGCCCAATTTCCCAAATTGGGCCCAAGCCTATACGTGGTCTTATTCTAAGGCCCAACATTATATAATCATTAAGGCCCGACTATGGCCCATATATGGCCTAATTTTCTAAATTGGGCCTAAACCCCTTACATGGGCCATACCATAGGCCCGTTAAATTATCCAAGCCTAATTGTTTGTTTTTGGATGGCCCATTAATATCTTAATCATCAAAGCCTGATAAAAGGCCCAACTATAAACCCAAGTCCGATTAGGTTTTCACATAACATGATGATTAGGGTTAAGTGTCCTACTTAATCCATTAAGGACTTAATCCACTAAGGACTTAAGCCATTAAGTCCTATATTGCTTAGATTAGTCTTGGCCAATGATTATCATTTAATATTTCAAACTATTAAATAATTCTCGTTTGTGTGTCCCAATTAGTTCTCAGAATTAGGGTTTTATGCTCTTATGGTTTTCCAAACACAACACTAGCCCATTAGCCCATTGGTTGGGCTTTTAGGGCACTATAGGCCTTATTGGGCCCATTAGGGTCTCTTTGGGTTAACTAGGGTCTATTAGACCCATTAGGGTTTTCTTAAGCCCATTAATCAAATGTTTGGGCTTCTATGTCCATTAAGCTTCTTCGGGCCCATTAGGGTCTATGTCCCTTGTCCAAACACAAAAAACAAGTCACAATACAACGACGCACACCGCCACCCGACACGGGGGTCAGTGGCGGCAGGAGGCGGCAGCCACCACCCTAAGGTGGTGGTTTTCAACTTCTTTCCATTATTCCATTTTTACAATTTACAATGAACTCACGAAATAACAAACACACATTATACTAAAAGAAACACACACACACACACACACATCGACGACACATGCCGGCAGCCACCATCTCACGGTGACAGTGGTGGCCATTCCCGATTTTCCAGCCAAACAAAACAGGCATACATACACTATTGATAGCAGCTTGTGAAATAGATCCAGCCACCCACCTGGTGGCATACGGCGGTGGTGATAACGTGAAATGGCGGACAGCAGCAGCAAACACTGGTGGTTTGCAGTGACAGCTACCACCTCACGGTGATGGCGATGATCTCTTGATTCCTGCCCACAAAATGTACGCTGCTTCATTATTAGCTTTTAAAATGACCCATAAAGTGAACACTCATGCATTCAACCACCTATAAGGCAGCAACACATCGCCGGAATGTGACAAAAATGGCGACCAATGGCGGCAGTGGCCCGAAACGGTGACTAAAGAGCTGTTGGCGGCAGCAACCGGCATATACGGTGCCAAATCACCGAGAATAGTGAAGGAGAAGAGAGGGAGAGGCGGAAGATAGGCTTACCATCGATTTTACGGTGACTCACGACCATCATAGCAGCAAAACCCCACTCAATTGTCGGTCTTTGTAACACCCGTCAAAATTAGGTCAATAACAATCACATGTGATTATGCCAATCATGTAATGTGATTATGTTAACCTAGTAATGTGGTAAGAATGTTATACAATTCATGATAAAGTATGAAATTTCATACAAAATTTATGATACAACTCAAAGTATACATCAACATGATTCCAAAAATATAGACAACATCTAAATCTGACTTCGCATGAAGAAGTTATGATAGACCGAACACTATAAATCTCTATAATAAGAGGAATTTAAAATAGACTTAGAACTAGCTATTTAAGTCTAAAAGATAGTGTAGTTCTCGTAAATACCTACGTGTGCATATAAAGAACGTCAAAAACGGAGTTCGTACGCAAAAGTTATGGCATTCCGAAAATTTAGCTTTTCAAAACCCTAAACTAGCTAATTCACGACGTGAGTTTTATGACGCTCACGAAATTTTGTCATAATTCGGAATCTAGAAGCTGCGGGAGGATAAGATCCAATTGACGACGTGAGTTTTATGACACTCAATACGTGAGGAGTAATTATGTCATAAATCGGAATCTAGAAGTTGCGAGAGGATAAGATCCAAAATTCACGATGTGAGTTTTCTGACACTCACGACGTGAGGTGTTACATGGCCCCCTTTCGAAGCTAGGGACGCACATGGCAAATCTACAGAGTGAACCATGAGACTCACGACGTGAGTTTTATGACACTCACGACGTTACTGTCATAAAATCTTACTATAAATAGAGGTTTCGACCCATTCACTTCCTTACACCATTTCCTTTCTTCCTGTCTTACTTGCTGAAGCCCACTTGCATCCCGAGCCCCGGCAAACTCGCACGCTGACTGTTTCACTTAGATATCATAAAAATCACACTAAAAGGGTGAGTTTCATGGCCCCACTTTCTAAAATTTTCGGGGGAAAACGCATGCTAAATATTTTATATACCTTAATATTATGCCTATATGATAGTATATTAGTATTAACGTAGATAGTTATATTAACTAGGATATAGTTATTTTAAATATAATATTCTGAATATAAACAACTATTATCAACTTGTTAGCATGTTATTATATTAATGTAGATCTTGAGTTATACTTAGGATTCTATATATATTTTGTGTGCGATATAGTTCCGAAATTATATTCAAAAGTTTTATATGTTAAGTTATATAGTATGTTGCAATTAATAGTTTTATGTCAAGATAAAACTAGATATGTTATACGTTGTTATTATTTGTTTTATGTCAAGATAAAACTAGAAACATTATATGTTGTTATTATTGGTTTTATGTCATGATAAAACCTGGTTTTACTTCAAGTTATAGTTGTTATACTGCCTAAATGTTATGAAATTAGGAGTAATGTTTAAAAGCATATTCTAGTAACTTAGGCTTTTAGACATTAAAATGCTTTTGTTGTTAGAACTATAGAATGCCGTCAAAGTCTACCTGAGCTACTGTATTCATAATCTAAGATTGGGATCTTAGTCAAAGTCGTCCTACCTGTATTCGTTAATCTCGTGTGAGCGAGGAAGTCTTGTATAATTAGTATACGGGTTGACCACCCCACTTGTGACTGTTAGCTACAGTCAACCAAAAACATGTGATGAACTACCGCAAGGTGTGATCCTTGTACTACCACAAGGCGTAATTCTTGTACTACCGCAAGGTGTGATCCTTGTACTACCGCAAGGTTTAATCCTTGTACTACCGCAAGGTGTAATTCTTGTACTACCGCAAGGTGTGATCCTTGTACTACCGTAAGGTGTAATCCTTGTACTACCGCAATGTGTGATTCTTGTGATAATAATAGGATGTATATGACTATGTCATACAGTCACAACTACAGACTCATGTTAGCAACTTTTTAGAAACATTATACTTCATCGTTGTACAAGTATTAATGTTAAGTATAAGTTTCCCCTACTTATACCCTAGGTACTACTTGTATATTAAGTAGATAATTATACCTAGCACACATACTCGTATAGAATTGAAATAGATTTATACGTAGTGGTTTTACTCGTATAGAATTGAAATAAGATTTATACATAGCAACTCTCGTTTGTATAGAATTACAAACACTTATATTCATAGTATATGAGACTTATAGGTAAACTACACATTTGGTAAGTAAACTTTTATACCTAGGATATATATACTAAACGTTGGAGAGTCGAAATGATACTTTCAAAACTATACTTTTGAACTTGGAAAATGTATTATTTTTATATGGAGTCAAAACCTGTGGACTCACCAACTTTATGTTGACGTATTTTAAATTGCATGTGTTTTCAGGAAGTTGATAACTATGATACGAGAAATGATGTTACACTGCCCGGTGTTTCTGTTGACGGCCGGGGTGTGACAGATTGGTATCAGAGCTATTAACTATAGTGAATTAGTACTTTCTTAGGAAAGAACGACTATAGTTTAAGGCTTACTCTGTTAGGTTTAGGTATATCCCTTAACCTACAAATAAAAAGTATTAGTAATTACACTACTGAAGGACTACTTACAGGAGCGGTGACAAGGATAGACATGTCTATTTGGGTTGCTGGATTTCAGAACGGCTATATGCTAAAATGATCCTACGCTTTCGACTGGCTTGACTGGCCGGTGCCGTATCAGCTAGACCTGAAGAAACAAACAATAATTAATAATACTCGTAAATACAACAAACACAAAGATATAGAGTTATGTATGAACTCAGTCCCTCGATGAGAACACATGTATAAACCAAAAATATAGAAAACCCAAACCCTCAATAAGAATTCAACACAATGTTTTTGGTCAAACTACTTAGTCGAGTTTTATTGTACATGGGATGAACCTCAACTAAATGTAGACTGATCACCCACGTTTAATTATGGTTAGACCGATGCACAACTAAAATTGGATATGATGTTTGATAGACTAAAACACATGAAGATTCTAAAAGATTAAAGATAGATCTCAGATCAGGATACCATCAACTTGGAGTACGAGAAGACGATGTTCCGAAAACAACATTTAGGACTCGGTATGGTTAATCTAAGTTCCTATTTAAGCCTTTGGATTGAACAACAATCCAACAATGTTTAAGTACCTCATGAATAGTGTTTGCAAACCGTACATGGATAAATTTGTGATAGTAGTTATCGATGATATATTGATATATTCACAAACCAAGGAAGAACACGGTCAACACTTGCAAATAATCTTGGAACTACTAAGAAAAGAAAAATTGTATGCCAAATTCTCCGAATATGAATTTCGGATTAGAGAAGTACAAATTTTTAGAACATGTAGTTAGTAACAAAGGGATTCATGTCCAACCCTCCAAGATTGAAGCAATTAATTATTGGAAGCACCAAAGACGCCAATAGAAGTGCGACAATTATTAGGACTTTCTGTCTATTACTGTAAAGTCATAGAAAATTTCTCCAAAATAGCCAAGCCGCTTACAACACTAACGCAGAAGGATACGAAGTTCAACTGGGAAGACAAACAAGAAGCTGTCTTTCAGAAACTAAAGCAAATGATCTGTAGTGCACCAATCCTATCCTTTCCAGAGGGAACAAAAGATTTTGTTGTATACCGCGACATATCAAATCATGGATTGGGATGTGTGTTGATGCAAAGAGGAAAAGTTATCGCCAACGCATCATGAAAACTTATAGTGCATGAGAATAATTATACTACCCATGACCTTGAATTGGGAGCTGTAGTTTTTGCACTGGGAAGTTGGAGACACACAATTGGCCAGAGAACATATAGGTGATACCTTATGTTCTGAGCTAGAAATAATCCACGAGACAACTCAAAAGATCGTGCAAATTAAGATTAAAGGAAGCATGTGATCGTCAAAAGAGCTATGCTGACGTAAGACGTAAGCCTTTAGAATTCCAAGTTGGAGATAAAGTAATATTGAAGGTCTCTCCTTGGAAAACCGTGATTCAATTCGAGAAACGAGGCAAACTAAACCAGCGATATATAGGACCTTTGAAATTTTAGCAAGAATTGGTTCTATTGCATACCAACTCAAGTTACCTCAAGAGATAAATTTCGGGACAAAATTTCTTTAACGGGGGGAGAATGTAACACCCTTCAAAATTAGGTCAATAACAATCACATATGATTATGCCAATCATGTAATATGATTATGTTAACCTAGTAATGTGGTAATAATGTTATACAATTCATGATAAAGTATGAAATTTCATACATAATTTATGATACAACTCAAAGTATATATCCACACGATTCCAAAAATATAGAGAACATCTAAATCTGACTTCGCATGAAGAAGTTATGATAGACGGAACACTATAAATCTCTATAATAAAAGGAATTTAAAATAGACTTAGAACTAGCTACTTAAGTCTAAAAGATAGTTGTAGTGCTCTTAAATACCTACACGTGCATATAAAGAACGTCAAAAACGGAGTTCGTATGCAAAAGTTATGGCATTCCGAAAATTTAGCTTTTAAAAACCCTAAACTAGCTAATTCACGACGTGAGTTTTATGACGCTCACGACAGTCTGTCATAAATCGGAATCTAGAAGCTGCGAGAGGATAAGATCCAATTCACGACGTGAGTGTTATGACACTCACGACGTGAGGAGAAATTCTGTCATAAATCGGAATCTAGAAGCTGCGAGAGGATAAGATCCAAAATTCACGACGTGAGTTTTATGACACTCACGACGTGAGGCGTCACATGGCCACCTTTCGAAGCTAGGGACGCACATGGCAAGTCTACAGAGTGAATCATGAGACTCACGACGTGAGTGTCATAAAATCTTACTATAAATAGAGGCTTCGACTCATTCACTTGCTTACACCATTTCCTTTCTTCCCCTCTTACTTGCTGAAGCCCTCTTGCATCCCGAGCCCCCGCGAACTCGCACGCTGACTGTTTCGCTTAGATATCATAAAAATCACACTAAAAAGGTGAATTTCATGGCCCCACTTTCTAAAATTTTCGGGGGAAAACGCATGCTAAATATTGTATATACGTTAATATTATGTCTATATGATAGTATATTAGTATTAACGTAGATAGTTATATTAACCGAAATATAGTTATTTTAAATATAATATTCTGAATATAAACAACTATTCTCAACATGTTAGCATGTTATTATATTAATGTAGATCTTGAGTTATACTTAGGTTCTATATATATTTTATGTGCGATATAGTTCCGAAGATATATTCAGAAGTTTTATATGTTAAGTTATATAATATGTTGCAATTAATAGTTTTATGTCAAGATAAAACTAGATATGTTATATGTTGTTATTATTAGTTTTATGTCAAGATAAAACAAGATATGTTGTTATTGTTAGTTTTATGTCAAGATAAAACAAGAAACATTATATGTTGTTATTATTGGTTTTATGTCATGATAAAACCTGGTTTTACTTCAAGTTATAGTTGTTATACTGCCTAAATGTTATAAAATTAGGAGTAATGTTTAAAAGCATAGCCTAGTAACTTAGGCTTTTAGACATTAAAATGCTTTTGTTGTTAGAACTATAGAATGCCGTCAAAGTCTACCTGATCTACTGTATTCATCATCTAAGATTGGGGATCTTAGTGAAAGTCCTCTGACCTGTACTCGCTAATCTCGTGCGAGCGAGGAAGTCGTGTATAATTAGTATACGGGTTGACCACCCCACTTGTGACTGTTAGCTATAGTCAACCAAAAACAAGTGATGAACTACCCTTTTATTTGTTATTGTTCCGGCGTCGATGAAACATGCGGAAACTACCGCAAGGTGTGCTCCTTGTACTACCACAAGGTGTAATTCTTGTACTACCACAAGGTGTGATCCTTGTACTACCGCAAGGTGTAATCCTTGTACTACCGCAAGGTGTAATTCTTGTACTACCGTAAGGTGTGATCCTTGTACTACCGCAACGTGTAACCCTTGTACTACCACAATGTGTGATTCTTGTGATAATAATAGGATGTATATGACTATGTCATACAGTCACAACTACAGACTCATGGTAGCAACTTGTTAGAAACATTATACTTCGTCGCTGTACAAGGATTAATGTTAAGTATAAGTTTCCCCTACTTATACCCCAAGTACTACTTGTATATTAAGTAGATAATTATACCTAGTGCACATACTCATATAGAATTGAAATAGATTTATACGCAGTGGTTTTACTCGTATAGAATTGAAATAAGATTTATACGTAGCAACTCTCGTTTGTATGGAATTACAAACACTTATATCCATAGTATATGAGACTTATAGGTAAACTACTTATTTGGTAAGTAAACTTTTATACCTAGGATATATATACTAAACGTTGGAGCGTCGAAATGATACTTTCAAAACTATACTTTTGAACTTGGGAAATGTATTATTTTTATATGGAGTCAAAACCTGTGGACTCACCAACTTTATTTTGACGTATTTTAAATTGCATGTGATTTCAGGAAGTTGATAACTATGATACGAGAAATGACGTTACACTGCCCGGAAGTTGTACATATACGGTATATGTGCCCGGATAAAGGTCACAACCTCAGAAGAAATCAATGCCCTGGTCTCATCCTCAGTCAACCCCGACCTATCCTGGCCACTCGTTCTAGCTCCTGAGTCGAACCTCCTCATGACCACCATATAGAAATTCTAAAAGACAAAACCCTAGAGTTTGTGAATTCACTGCTACCCGTACGGGTTCTATGCTTCCGATAGTACAGGCCAATGCTACATTCCACACCTACTCGTATTTATATCAGAAGATCATCAAAACGACCCTAACAACACTCATTAGAGTACACATACATCCTATTCTCATCCCTTAGAGAGAGGCTAGACATTCGTAAACTTGTTGGTTGCTTACACATAACCCATCCATGAAACTTGCGCCAACGCTACAACACTCATGTATACAAATTATACATAACACTGGATTCTATAGACAGTCAAAAACTTGATTCTACCCTAAGCCCTTCATCAAAGAAGAATAGGAAATAAGGCTAAACCAAACATTCTTAGGCTATAGAATCTTAGTTATGTACAACTATGATGCATACGCTAAGCAACTACATTAATGTTCTCAATTCTATACATGAAAGAATCCTAGACTATCATGCATCAATTATCAGAAAATTCTACCATGTAATTCCGGAAGATGCCTAGCCTTCCACTAGGATTATGTTCTAACACAAACATAATTTCAAATAACAGTTCGGGTAACTTGGGGTATACTTTCTTACTCCGGCTAATCGCATACATCACATCCTTCCGCGCGTACTTCTAAAAAACAATTTTTTTCGTTAAAAACAACAAACTTTTAAAATTCACTAGCTTGAGTCAGTATTCACACGAATTTTCATCCAATTCTCAAAAACCAAGGCTTTGATACCAACTTCTAACACTTCAAAATTCAAGGAAATTTCAAATTTTGAAAATCAAGAATTAGTCAGTGTCTTTTATAAAAAGAGTCATTGTTTCAAAAGCATTATTTCAAATAAGATTTTTCCCAAGACTCAGTGACATAAAACAGGAAGTTGTGTACGATCACGCCTTTACCTTCTCACGATCATCAGAATTGCTTCAAATTATAAACTAAAAATTTTAAGTGAAAGCATAGTGCGTTTTTCCCCAAAGTACCAACACACACATACATATAACAACATATACTGGGTCTACATCTAAAAATATTGGATTACCCTTGAGCTCATAGTATGATTCTTGCATGCCACTCAGGACCTCAACTCATATTTGGATTGCTCCCAAGCCCACATTATGAGTCTAGCAAGCCAATCGGGACCTCATCTCATATCTAGATTGCTCCCAGGTTTGTTGGCTACCGTACAAAGAAGTACAAGCTCAACCCAATCATACTATGTCAACATTAGCATAACAGATAAATATATACTAGCAAACAGCTAACGCGTGCATGTCTTAACAGATCACTATAGCATAACAACATCTTATAAAATTATACATAATATGTTGGGCCAGCATTGGTGCCTTTGACCGCAAGTATAGTGAGGAAAACTCACCTCTCAGTCGGAATGCAAGCTAAATAATTAACTGTTCCGAAAAATCGACTCAACGACCAACTAACCAAAACTAAGGACCTAATCTCAATTAACAGGTCAAAATATGTTGCAACTAGCATCTTAGGGCCAGGATTTCCTATCCACATACAAGATAGTTCCTTGTGATACATCCATAATTGGGCCCTAGTTGGGCGGAAGTTGACTATTCAACACTGATTTGCGCCCTAAGAAACTTAGTGGGCCTTATTCGGCCGTGAACATCTTCTTATATCCTTATGGGCCGCAAATCACTATTAGAGCCCTTATTGGGCCAAATTCTCAAATAGGCCAATCATTAGGCCCAAAACACCGAATGGGCCCTTTTGCGCTGAAAACTCATCCAAATTCGCCTTCATGGACCGAAAACCCGTATTAGGCCTTCTTTGGCCGGAAATCCTTTATGGGCTATCGGTTCTTGGTTATACTTAAAAAAAAAGAGAAAAAGATGTCATTAATTTGAATTGTGACACCTCATAATTATCTATCATGAAAACATGAAAATTGCATCACATGCATATAGGTAATTTGGTGTTAACACCCAAGTAATAGCCTTCTTAATCTCTCTCATCCCTCCTCTATAAGATCAGTTGAGACCACCCATAACTCTCTCACTTCTCATTCTAATTCTGACTCATATCTTCCTTCCTCTCTAAACTTTCAAGAGCTCTCTCATTTTCCTCCATGAAACCGTGAGATTGAGTGTGTTTTCAAGAGGTTTTCATCAAGTTTCATCCTTTTGGTAAGATGATAAATACACTTAAGTTGTTACATTCCATTCTATGCTAAGATTATCCCTCATAATCACCTTATTTTCGTGATCATACTTCTAAAACACTCTAAGTTTCGAAAACTCTTCCCAAAGGAAAATTCAAGGCCAAAAGCATCCTTCCTCTTCATCTTCAAAATTGATCAAAACCGAAGGTGAGCTACATACCCCTTTTTTTCATGATTTTCCATGACTAGGGGGATACAAGTTTGGTTTTGTGTAAAATCTTTTTATTTATGCTTGCATGTGTGTATTTTCATGGTATGTTGTGTGATATGTTATGAAACTATGTTAAACACTCATAAACTCGAAATATCTTGCAAGTTTTGAAGATATTAGGAAACAAGTTACCTTATGTAACTTACTATGATGCTTGAAAAGATTAAACATGTTAAAAGTTACTAGAAACCAAAAGAAAGTATACAAAGGGGCCATACTTGACAATAAAGATAAAAAAAATGAGTTTTATTTGATATTTTCGGTTTTAATGGGCCTAATGTGTCATTTTTTATAAAATTGGGCATTTAATGTCATTCACGGTTTTATGGCCAAAAGTGCTATTTTTTATATAATGGACTTTATTTGACATTCACGGTTTTATTGGGACAAAAGTGTCATTTTTGATAAAAATGGGCTTTATTTGACATTCACAGTTTATTGGGTAAAAGTGTCATTTTTAATAAAAATGGGCTTTATTTGACATTCACAGTTTGATTGGGCTAAAAGTGTCATTTTTTATAAAGATGGGCTTTTATAGTGAATTTCGGTATTTTTGGGCTAAATGGTCATTTTTGGTAAAAATGGACCTTTTATGACATTTTCATTTACAATGGGCCAAAAATGATCTATTTAACAAAATTAGACCAAAAATGACTTTTTATATAAAATGAGCCAAAATTGGATCACATAGTAAAATGGGCCACCTATAACAATTTGGACCAAAAATTGGGCCTTATTGTCAATTTTATGTTTTTGGGCCTCTCATGAACTTATCATTAACAATCGACTATTCTGATAACATCGATGAAACAACGAACTATTCCGACACTCTCGATAAAAATGATTACATTTTTATTATTTATGAACTACAGTAAAAAAAATATACACTCGTAACATTATTTTAATGCTAAAATAAGAAACACACTATTCGTGTAAAAATTTCGTTAAGGCTCTTGTAAGACACATCTTGATCGTATCTACCTTAGTGTACACTGTAAATCTTGTAGTTATAACCAAAGTCTCCTGGAGGGAGAACGAGAATTTGTGTATAGATCTATACAGGGTTGACACCCCACACTTGAGTTACTCGCTACAGCTAAGACTGGCCGGTGTAGGGTGACAAATGTCTTCTCAGAAACCGACACCTAAAGAACGTCAAGACAGGCACTCCGTCATATTAGTATAGTTATAAGGACTCACATAGAGAATAACAAACACTATTATAAGTTTTATGCTGAATTTACATACCACTCAGTTTTGCAAAGTATAAACATTGTGTTGATTATTTGTACTATCCACCTCACTCCCGTCTTTGGGTTTAAGACCACAATTACACATGACACAGAAAATACAAGATTATCTAGGAATCACTCTCTATACATTTTTCAAACAAGATAAAACAAGGATACACATGCTATAATACAAGATTTGAAACAAAACCCACAAACTATTTTTGTAGAAAATATCGGATTTTCTAGAGAGTTCAAACCAATGTACAGTTTTCATCTAAACACGCTCATAAACTCACAAATATTTTATATGTTGACGCTTTTCAAAATAAATTGCATTTTCAGGAACTCATTAAGCTGGTTGGCACCTTTGGACTTTTGGGATATTGTTGTATTTTGTTTTCATCATACACTTGATATTTTTGGGATGTAATTTTATCAGCAAACACAATGATGTAAACTATGTATGTTGTTATATTCTATGCATGGTGATGATGATGTCTATGTTTCATTTATACACACTTGTTATGATATTACAAAATAAAGTCATTCGCCCTAGGACGTTTCTGCTGTTCCGGTTCAGGGGTGTGACAGATTGGTATCAGAGCGTTGTTTATAGTGAACTAGCATATCTAACCATATAAGATATGCAATTATAAATACAATGGGACTAAAACACTGAGAATAAAGATAAGAAACACTTCAAAGTTTTCGGAGGAGTTGGACATCGCAATTAAACCCAGACAGTTATGTAATCATATTGGGGATAAATATAGCCTTATCGACTATATTTATTCAAAATACAACCAACATGTGTTTCGGAGTGATTGGGTGGACAATTAACGAATCTAAAACATTTCAACCTAATACCCAAAGGATTGATGAACTGAACATAAACAAATAAAATGCTATAGGGGTATTTTAATAGTAAGAGAAACCTTTATTGTATTTTCTTATATTTCCTTTTCGTATTTATACTCTCGTGCAGACGCTGTGGTCGGCTACCACCATCGGTGAACCCTACTTCCCAAAGAGGAGGAGACAAAAGAAGAACCCATGGAGGACGCCAAAGAACTGGAAGAGGAACTTGCGGAACCAGGAGATCTTGATGAGGACGAACTCGACGAGAGTAATGCGGATGACTCGGGCGCGGAGTCCAAAGTCATCAAACCGCCCTACATGGCACGAGTGCCGGCATATAGGATGGGCCGCCACGGCCCGATGCCCCCATGGGAGTATGTCATTTGGAGATGGACCAGAGACCAAGGGGTACGAACACCCTTTGGCATGGACCAGGGAATGTTCGACGTTCGACATCGAGGGTCGGCCGACCGTGCCCTCCCTATTGTTGTCAGGAGGACACAATGCATTGGGGAGCAGGCCCAAACGACTGCCGCTCAGATGGAGGCAATGAGAGCTGTCGTGGAGCATGCCGAGAGACAGACTCGGGAGGTAGTGAAGGACTACCAGGAGAGGACGGTAGCGTTCAAGGCCCGACTACGTGCCACTGAGCGCCATTTGGCCAGGCTTCAGGATGTGTCCACCTCATCAACAGCACCACCGTAGAGCTCCTGTTGTGAGTAGGACCCATCCTACCCACCATATGCTCTTGATGTTATCTCTTTTTCCTTTTGTTTGTGTATGTAGGGTTAACCCCTCAATTAAGTAATTACACTACTCGATGGGGTTGTTATGCTGCTTGACTATTATCTCATGTACTGTAGGCCTTATAAAGGCCAAATTTTCATGTAACGTGTACCAAACTTTTATTAGTAATGAAAAAGTGTGTTTTATTTGTGATGTTGTTATTTGCTATGAGTTCTATTTTCATTATTTCTTGATACTGTATAATTTCACTTATAAGCACAACCGAACCACCGCAACCATTCGATAATAAAGGAATTTGGAACCAAAAACTATCATATACTCATCATCCTTTTGATCCATGAAAGAAGATGCCTTGAAAATATGTGTGCAGAAACAACAATACCGCTGCACCACCGCCACTACCACCACTATCACAACCAGTGATAAACATTGCAGCTTGTCAGGATGCAGTCTCGGCTATAGTCACTACATCGTTGGCTCACATCCACAATAGAAACAATGGAGTTGGAAATGCTCAAGGAACAGGAAGCTCCAATCATGTAATGAATCAAGTACCTACGAAAGCATGCACTTATAAAGATTTATCTAATGCAAAACCCCGAACATTCAACAGAACCAGTGGGGTGATAACTTTGAAGCACCGAATCATGAAGATCGAGTCAGTCTTCAAAATATGTGAATGCCCTGAAGAGAGTAAACTGAAGTTCACAACCTGTATGTTTCTCGATCGAGCGCTCTCATGGTGGAATGGCCATGTTGAGGCCTTTACACTTCCAGTTGCAAATGCCATGCCGTGGGAGGAAATCAAGGAGATGTTGTTAGCTGAATATTGTCCCCGTGGAGAAATACAGAAACTAGAACACGAGTTATGGAATCTTACTATGAAAAACTCAAATATTGAAGCCTATATCGCTAGGTTCAGCAAGCTAGCACTTCTGTGTCCGGGAATGATAACCTCGGAGGGAAAGAAAATCGAACTTTTCATTTGGTGGTTAACTCCTGCAATTCAAGGAAAAGTGATTGCAGCAAACCCGGAAACTTTCGATAGTTCAAAACGTCTAGCTCAAAAGCTTTTTGATCATGGAAACAAGAAATGCACCAAGACTACAGACACAGGAGCCAATAGGGAAGGAGGCAACAAGAAGAACACGAGAAATAAAAGGAAAGAGAGACAATCTTCGAATTATTCTAAGAAACACAAAACGATAACGGTTCACGCTGCTACTACTCCGATCATACAAACCCCAACTGTAACCACCACAACTGCACCAACACCCGCGAAACCCTATGCTGGTTCCCACCCGAAGTGTGACAAGTTTAGTGTCCATCATGTTGGGTCATGCAAGGACTTCCAATGCACAAAGTGCAGTAGAAAACATCACATTTCCTGATATTGCAAAGCACCACCGTGAAAAAACAACCCTCAACCCGACAATGTCGGGGCCATTCGCACATGTTACGGAAGTGGAGAGGCTGGCAATTTCAAGCGGAATTGTCCAAAAGCTAACAACCAGTGTGTCGGGGGATCCGACAGGGTACTAAAATCGGGGCAGGGTGAAGCAGTTCGAGATCTAGCTGTTGTCACTCGTAGGTTTCTCTTAAACAACACTTATGCATGCATTTTGTTCGATAGTAGGGCTGAACGGATTTCGTGAGTCACAAATTCAAACACCTACTAAATCAACAACACCAAAAGCTAAGAGAAGCGATCACGTTGGAGATGGGTAATGGGAAGACCGAAACAACCAAAGATATATACGTGGGACGCACGTTAACACTAAAAAACCACTCATTTTTTAATCGACTTAATGTCGGTTAATAATTGAAGTTTTCATGTGATAATTGGTATGGACTGGTTAAGCCCCCACCATGCAGATATTATGAGCCATGAAAAGGTCGTTCGCCTTCATCTATCCACCAAAGAAACTCTAATCATTTACGGCGATAAACCTGGTGTAAACCTTCGTCTTATCTCATGCATCAAGTGACAAAAGTGCTTGCACCAGAAAAATTATGCCTTTCTAGCCCATATGGTGGACAAACAGAAAGGGGAAAAGAACATTAACAATATTCCGGATGTGCACAACTTTCCAGACGTATTCCCGCAAGATCTCCCGGGGATACCTCCCGAGATTTAGGTTGAATTTTGAATTGACCTGATACCTGGAGCCACATCAATTGCCAAATCACCTTATAGGTTATCCCCTGCGGAAATGCAGGAGTTATCGAGACAACTAAGCGAACTCCTCGACAAAGGGTTTATAAGGCCAAGCTTCTCACCCTGGAGAGCTCCGGTCTTGTTTGTCACGAAGAAGGATGGATCTTTCGGAATGTGCATCGATTATCGGGAGTTAAGCAAGCTCACTATCAAGAACCGATACCCTCTCCCTCGGATTGATGATCTATTTGACCAGCTTCAAGGAGCCACTTACTTTTCCAAAATCGATCTACGTTCCGGATATCACCAACTACGGGTCCAAGAAGAAAATATCCCCAAAACTGCCTTCCGAACCCGCTACAGACATTTCGAGTTCATGGTAATGCCCTTGGGTCTAACAATTGCACCTGCAATATTTATGGACATCATAAACCGAGTTTGCCAACTATTCCTCGTCAACTTTGTAATCGTCTCCATCGATGACATACTCGTTTATTCACGAAGCAAGGAAGTGCACAGTCAATATCTAAGGCAGGTCTTGGAAGCTCTAAGGGCAGAGAAGTTGTACGAAAAATTCTCCAAATGCGAGTTCTGGATTCGCAGTGTGGATTTCTTGAGGCATGTAGTAAGTGAGTAAGGGATACATGTGGACCCTTCTATGATTAAGGCTATTGTGGGCTGGGCAACCCTAAAGACGCTAACGGAGATCAGACAATTCTTGGGCCTTGCTGGTTATTATAGAAGGTTCATTTAGAATTTCTCCAAAATTGCCAAGCCTCTCAAGACTCTCACCCAAAAATGCGTACCCTTCAACCGGGATGCAAAATAAGAAGTTGCTTTCCAAACTATGAAGCAGGCCCTCTGCAGTGCTCCGATCTTGACGCTTCCTGAAGAAATGGAAGATTTCGTAGTATATTGCGATGCTTCCAACCAAGGTTTCGGTTGTATGCTAATGTAGCGTGGAAAGGTGATTGCCTACGCGTCCAGGCAACTGAAAAACCACGAGGTGAATTATACTACCCATGATCTCAAGCTAGGAGTGGTGGTCTTTTCTTTAAAAATTTGGAGGCACTATCTATATGGAACAAAGTGAAAATTTTACACAAACCACAAAAGCCTCCAGCATATTCTAAATCAAAAGAATTTGAACATGAGGCATCGAAGATGGGTCGAGTTGCTTAACGACTAAGAATGTGAGATCAAGTATCATCTTGACAAATCTAATGTGGTGGCCGACACCTTAAGCAGAAAAGAATACTCAGGCCGTCGAGTAAAAACACTAACAATTACCATTCATTCCCACCTGACTTCACAAATCAAGGAAGCTTAACTAGAAGGCTTGAAGCCGAAGAACGCCACGAACGAAGCACTGCGTGGGATGGAAAAGAATATTGAAATCAAAGAAGATGGAGTTTACTATTTCATGAATCGAATCTGGATCCCAAAATTTGGAGGGTTGAGGGACGTAGTCATGAATGAAGCACACAAGACATGATACTCCATCCATCCGGGTTCCGATAAGATGTACCTGGATATCAAACAACATTATTGTTTGGCGAACATGAAGTCAGAGATTGCTACCTACGTGGGCAAGTGCCTGACTTGCGTAAAGCTTAAGGTAGAATATCATAAGCACTCGAGATTATTACAACAACAGTGATACCCGAGTGAAAATGGGAACGACTAACGATGGATTTTATAACCAAATTGCCTAAATTGGCTGACGGACTGGATGCCATTTGTGTGATTGTCGATCGGTTGACTAAATCCGCCCATTTCCTACCAATAAAAGAAACATACAAAAACGGAGAGATTAACTCGAATCTACATAAAGGAGGTGGTGAGACTTCATGGAGTGCCGATATCTATCATTTATGACTGAGATAGTAGATTCACCTCACGATTATGGCAGTCACTCTAGAAAGCAATGGGGATCCAAGTTGATAAGAGTACTGCCTACCACCCCCAGATCAACGGTCAAAGTGAGTGAACCATTCAAACACTGGAAGATATGCTACAAGCTTGTGTGAAATATTTGGCAACGCATGGGATACCCACTTGCCAATAATAGAATTTTCCTACAACAACAGCTACCACACAAGCATTAAAGTCGCTTCCTTTGAGTCCTTGTATGGTCGGAAATGCAGATCACCGTTGGGCTGAAAAGTGGGAGACACCCAATTGGCAAGAGGCCAAACACCTAACATCACTATCACCAGACCTGAGATCATCCGAGAAACGACTGAGAAGATCGTCCAAATCAGGTGACGACTCCAAGCATCTCGGGATAGACAGAAGAGCTACACAGACAAAAGAGGAAATCCACTAGAGTTCTAATTAGGGGATCGCGTGCTTTTAAAATTCTCTCCCTGGAAAGGGATGGTATGGTTTGGAAAGCGGGGAAAGCAAAATCCACGATACATCGGACCATTCGAGATTCTTGCCAGTATCGGTCTGGTGGCCTACAAGTTGCAGCTACCCTTGGAGCTCAGCAACATACACCTTGGATTTCCCATGTCAAACCTTAAAAAGTGTCTATTGGATGAAACCCTTGTTGTTCCACTCGATGCGATTCAGGTGAACAATAATCTTCTGTTCATTGAAGAACCGGTCGAAATCACTGATAGGGAAGTGAAGTGTAACATTCGGATTCCCAGGTACCTATGTTAAGAATTTATACTGAATATGTGAGAGGGACTCGGCGAGTAGGCGCTCAGACTCGCCGAGTGGGATCGCGCATCTACCAGACCCTTGAGAGAAACCCTAATAGTGTTTGAGCATTTATGAGAGAGAAGAAGCCATTATTTGACATTTAAGGGTTGGTTTTGCAAGAAGAAGTTGATTCCCGCTTAGAGGAGACCATGGAGGTTGCATATTTATGGATTTCAAGCAGAGGACATCATCTTTGAAGTAGCATATCGTCCCTCTTTCTGTTTTGTTAAAGAATCCATGGATCTAGGGCTTCCTATACCCTTTATTCGAATGATTTGTTGGGAATATGGTCCCTTATCATGTTTAGACTTCAGATCTGGACCCATAGTGGTCAAGAGAATGTTATCCATCTTGCTTTATGTTGAGTTATGGATGAAATGGACTTAGGATGTTGTATTTGGGGCTATTTCTTCAAGTGGAGTTATTTGGAAATTGCATGAGTATCAAGATCAAACCATTACGTGTTTATTGAGCTTGGGAAGGTCAGATCGATGGATAACAGGAAAATATCTGACCTCAGAAGGTCATTTGAGTTTGAACATGGCAGCAACTCGCCGACTCCATAAGTGGACTCGACGAGTCGAGTCGGGGTTCCCCCGCGATTCGTGACAGGTGTAACACGTCTAGTGGAATGATGACTCGATGAGTCAAGACAGGCTAAAAGGATTCAGAGAACCTGCATGGACTCGCCGAGTCGCCCATGTGTAGTCGACGAGTCGGGTCAAAGCTTGACCGTTGACTTTAGGGTTTTGGTCAAAACTAATTCAGGAGAATTCAGGGTAGGGTAGAATGGCCTTCTACTGAGTTTGTAGAGATGAGATCATGAGAGAATTCTGATCAGTATGTTATTTGTGATTATGTGACCGAAAGGTCTTGTATGCTATAATGTACCTGGAAGGGTACTTATGTATGACCGGAAGGTCTTGTATGCTATATGTGATTATGTGATATGTGTGACCGGGAGGTCTTATATTATATGAGATGTATGTGTTATATGCGGTTAAGTGATATGTATATGATATGTATGTTATGAATGGTAAGGACCGGAAGGTCAAGATGATATGGGCCAGAAGGTCAAGGGGTTATGGACCGGAAGGTCGATGCGAGTAGGACCGGAAGGTCTACCGGGATTCAACACGGAAGTCCCCTGAGACATATTGATTGGAACATCCTACAGAGTCATGGCCTGGAAAGGCATATGTGTAGTATGTGGTATTTTGGGGAACTCACTAAGCATTTATGCTTATAGTTGTTGTGTTATGTGTTTCAAGTAATAGCGAGGATCGCGGGAAGGCGCCGGCATGATCTGTACACAATCATACAGATTATGTTGAGATCCTGGGAATTGTTTTGTTATGATAACATTGGATACATTATGTTTTGATATTGTTTTTGATGATTAAATGTACGAGTTAATAATGAAAATTTATGTTGTTACAAGTTGGTATCAGAGCCATGGTTTGCGGGATTCAGGTGCATCTTCGGATGAATCTGAACTCAAACCGAGGATTTGAGGAAGTTTTTCATAAAATAAACAATTTTTCTAAGGGAGTAAAAGATTTTGAGAAAAGCAAAAGGAAGCAGTGTGTACGATCAGCCAGCGCCTGAACGGTGATTTCCCAAAATACCCTTACATTATGTGTTATGAGATATATTATGATATGATATGCATGCTAGAGTTGGCTAGGTATTCATCTTAGCACTAGAATGGCCTGATTTTGTGATGCCTTAGCATAGGAAGGAATTTTGTTGCTATGGGATGCTTGAGAGCGAGTAGGTAGCAGTGAGGAGGTGTTAAGAGGTCTACCAAAGGGTAGCCTATGCTAGTGAGATATAGATTACTTGTGATCTGGGATCCAAGGAGGAAGACTTAGGGTGAATACCGATGTGGTGTAGACGGTAGTATAGGACCCGTACTACTGAAGACACCAGAGTAGTGCGCACTCTAAGTAAGAATCCTTTGGGAACTAGGGAACAGGTAGGGTCCAGTTATCGAGTGCGAGCCTACTCGAGCGAGTCTCTGATATTATTAAGTTGTATTTCAGAGACATCATGGTTGGGACACGCCACAGACCTGAAGTGAGCGGTGTGAGTGACGAGGAGCTTCTTCAGATGATCCACGATGAGGTGGCAGCGGCGATCCGAGCCGAGATTCCGAAGATGTTTGGGTCTATGAAGACCACATTGATTGAGACTTTTGATGAGTGATATGCAGCGGTGACTGAGGCTGCGGCTGCTGCAGCTACTGCAGCTGTGGTTGCTGCCAGGCCTCAGGGAGGTGACTCATTGTTGTTTTGGGAGTTCAGCAACATGAAGCCAGCTGAGTTTTATGGGACACAGGATCCTATCACTGCGATGAGATGGATTGCTGATATTGAGGGATTCTTCTACACGTGTTCGTGTCCGGAGCATCTGAGGGTACGGTTCGTGGTGAACCAGCTTCGCTTGGGAACGAAGGACTGGTGGAAGTTCGTGACGGCAAGCTTCACTGTTGCAGAGATTTCAGAGGTGACCTGGGAGAGGTTCACCACCATATTTAGAGATGAGTATGTTCCCTCGGTGGAGAGGGAACGGTTGGTTCATGAGTTCTTGACCCTCAAACAGGGTACTGATTATGTTACTGTGGTTACAAAGAAGTTTCATGAGAGGGCGATGTTCTGCCCTGAGTAGGTGTCTTCTGAGCAGACACGTATGAGCCGGTATTTGGGCATTTTGAGGAGAGACATTCGGGAGTTCGTGTCGAACTCGACTTACTGTACATTTGATGAGCTCCAGGAAAATGCCCGGAAGAGGGAGATTGAGTTGGAGACTCAGGCCAAGGAGGAGGCTGAGTCTCAGAAGATGGATCGACGGCCGGCACAGTCTCAGCCGACAGCCAAGCGGGCCAGTTCCGCTGATACCAGATCTGGAGGCCAGAAGGGCCGCACTTGTAGGAAGTGCGACAAGGGACATGATGGGGTCTGTCGATCAGGTACTTGCTACAAATGTGGCAAAGAGGAGCATATCTCCAAGGATTGTCCCAAGGGATTTATGGTTTGCTTTCATTGCAACCAGACAGGCCATCGGAAGGTCGAGTGCCTGCAGTTACTTCAGGGATCAGCACAGGGATCTGCACTTGCTGCTAGAGTTACCGAGGTTCGGCCAGTGAAGGCCGAGGCAACGAAAGCTCGCGGGAGAGCTTTCCAGTTGACAGTGGAGGAGATCCGCGTAGCGCCCGATGTTGTGGATGGTATGTATTCTTTATTGATTCATGTTGAGTTGAGATATTGTTCTTATATGATGATATGCGTAGGTACTTTTCTTCTGAGTTATGTACCTGCCTTAGTGTTATTTGACTCGGGTGCGAGTCGATCGTTTGTGTCGATAGCGTTTAGTCGGCACATCGGCAGCTGACAAGAGGCTTTGAGTCGACCTCTACAAGTTTCCATAGCTGACGAGCGAGCGGTGTATGCTACGAAGGTGATATGACGATGTGTACTCGAGATCTTCGGTGTTGAGTTCCCGATAGATCTGGTCTCGATAGTAATGGGGGACATGTGTGTCATAGTGGGCATGGATTGGTTGAGCCGATTTGGGGCTGTGATAGACTACGAGTGGCAGTTGGTGACGATGCAAGTCCCTAGTGGGGGAGTACTTATGGTGTACGGCGAGGGTACTCGAGGTGGTTCGGCGTTCTGTTCGGCTGCCAGAGCAAGACAGAGTTTACAACAGGGCTGCAGTCGGTTCGTAGCCTATGTGATGGACACACGAGAGTCCGCTAGGAGGCCATGTTCGATTGAGGACGTTACGATAGTGCACGAGTTCCTGGATGTTTTTCCTGAGGAGTTTCCGGGTGTGCCTTTCGAGTGGCAGGTAGAGTTCCGCATTGATTTGGTCCCGGGGGCAACACCTATCGCCAAGGCGCCTTATCGTCTTCCACCGCCAGAGATGCAAGAGTTATCCTCGCAGCTTCAGGAGCTGCTGGGGAAGGGGTTTATTAGACCAAGTAGTTCCCCTTGGGGAGCGCCGATCCTTTTTGTCAAGAAAAAGGATGGTTCACATCGGATGTGCATTGATTACCGGGAGTTGAATACATCCCTTACCGATGATCGATAATTTGTTCGATCAGCTACATGGAGCGTCTTGGTTTTCCAAGATTGATCTGAGGTCGGGATATCATCAGATGAGGGTGCATGATGAGGATATCCAGAAGACGGCGTTCAGGACTCGTTATGGGCATTACAAGTTTGTGGTGATGCCTTTAGGGCTCACCAATGCATCGACGGTGTTCATGGATTTCATGAATAGGGTGTGCAGGTCGATGTTAGATCGTTCGATGATTGTGTTCATTGATGATATATTGGTGTATTCAAGATCCAGAGAGCAGCATGAGGACCATTTGAGGGAGATCCTCGGAGTTCTGAGATCGGACAGGCTTTATGCCAAATTCTCCAAGTGCGAGTTCTAGTTATGGGAGGTCCAGTTCTTGGGGCACCTCGTCAACTAGAATGGGATTTTGGTCGATCCGGCCAAGATTGAGGCAGTCATGAGGTGGGAGGTTCCGAGATCGCCCACCGAGATCAGGAGCTTTCTAGGATTGGCCGGCTTGTTGAATCATGGAAGTGACCCTCTTGAACTTAGCTACCGCAACCATTTCACTACCGCAACCGCATCAGCACCCGGAGTCAGCTACCACAGTCATTAGCTAGATTACTTTAATTATCTTTTATGTAATACACTCAATTATCCTGTATGCCTTACATGACTGCTTATAGAGTTGTAATCTAGTGTAGTTCTATGTCTCTATAAATAGAGACTTATTCTCCTATATTGAATATCTCTCCTGATCACTGATAACATCTGCATTTCATCTAAATACAAATTCTAAAGTTATCATTCTATCACTCTTCACTCTCCACTTCTTACTTAAACATAGCTGATTATAATCAATCTTTGGAGCAAGTCCTTGTGACTTATTCACTAAGTTTGATCTCACTTACTAACATTGGTTTGAATGCATTCCAAGTTATGAATCAACTTAAGTGTATTCTTGATATAACAATTGTTGTCATTTACATTACTTTAGTTACTGCACCTAACTCGCTAACTTCTAACTATTAATATTATTGTTGAGCTAACAGATCCTTCGAGATTAACTATTCCGCTATATACTTGTTCTAACCATTTTGTTCAAGTGTGTCTCAAAGTCTTTCCCTCAACAATTGGTATCAGAGCCATAGTGGTTGCTTTTTGAAAATCGAAACTATGATTTTTCAAAGAGCCCTCTATACCACTGAATCTCATCTCTAAACAAAAAATTCAAATGGCACAATCATTATCACTGAATGTTTCCAACAGTGTTGGTGGTTCCAATCGAGCCCCAATACTGGTTGCAAATGAGTATCATCACTGGTATCAAAGGATGGAAAGATATCTCAGACGACTTGGTAGAGATGTCTGGAGATCTATAGAAGAAGGACCCCACGTTCTAGTCCTACCCCTGTCCAAACTGATGAAGCCACAGCAAGGCTTGGAGGAGGTCAACCAGCTTTGAATCGTCCCATAAAAGAAGATCTAGAAAAGATGGAAAATGCTGCTACTGCCTTTTATGAAATCTCTTGTGGAGTTACTCATGACAACTTCGACATCATCATAAATTGCAAATCAGCAAAGGAAATTTGGGATGTTCTCAAAAACTTGTACGAAGGTTCAGAGCAGGCTCAAGACAAAAAGCTCACTACAACACTCAACGAATTCAATAACTTCAAAGCCCACTCCGGTGAAAGTTTGGAAGACTCATTTAAAACGTTCAACTTGATTGACACAAAACTGTCCAATGCGGGTAGCATCCGCAGCAATCATGAAACAAATCTGCAGTTTCTTAATGGCTTAGGAAGACACTGGACAATAGCCAAAATGATTGTACAAGGTGAAAGGAAGATTCACTCTTTATCTCTCTATAAGCTTTCTGGAGAATTGCAAGCCCAAGGGTCCACTTTACTCAAGGACTTTCAGACTTTAGAGGACCACTCGCATTAGTAGCCCAATCACCTCACATTCAAACCTATCCCACCTCGTATGACTCTCCACCGCAGTCATATGAAGCTGACTCAGAATATGACGATGAAGAAGAGTTTCACAATGCTATTGCTCTTATCAGTCAGAAATTCAATCGCTTACCACCTTCATTTCGAAAAAACCAACAATTCAATCGACCACCTTTCAACCGCAACTTTAAAAACAATCACTTCCGTTCCACCAAAAACCCTCTCCCTCCACCGCAGTCTCAACATACTCAGTCCAAAGAAGATAAGAGTGACGTCATCATATGTCACAAGTGCAACAACGAAAACCATTTTGCCAAAGATTGCAAGGCAAACATAGTGAAAGATAGAGCCTTCTATCTCCGAATGGCTCAAGAACTGGAAGATAAAGAAAAGGGAAAGGCCTACGTTGCTCAAGTGAAGAGGAATCATCAAGTGTGGTCATCAGGAGACGAAGATGAAGATGTTCATAGCAAAGGGAAAGGCAAGATCTGTATGGTACCAACTGCTGATGAAGACGGCTCAACCAATCTAAAGAAGAACCATTGCTATATGGCTAAAGATGGAACTCTCAGCATTGTGGAAAAGGTAAAACTCATGATTCAAACTTTAAATTACAACATGCATGATTGTCAACCTTTCATAGACACACTCAATGACACTTGTGTTGTTGTCCTTACAGACTACATAAAATCCCTAGATGAGAAGAACATCACTTCGCAGGAGATGTTCCATGTTAAAGGACGTTTGGACAATAAGATAATCAAAATGGCAATGTTAGAGAAGGATTTAATGCTAGAAAAAGATGCTAGAATGCTTAGTGAAACCCAATTAGAAATAGCCTTAAATAAGAGATATCTAGCACAGAATGAAATTGTACGTTTAAATCTGTTAATTGAAAAGTTGTTTAATGAAACTGAGGCCATTGAGAATCTTTTTAATAATGGGAATGTTGATAACACTTTTAACTGGGGTAGGTCCAATGGTTACCCAACCACAACAGACTCATCACCTCGGTTCACACCGAAACGTCCCTATGTCCCACCTGACCGCAAGTTCTTGTTTCCAGTCAATGACAAAACATTTCCTGAGGATATCCAAGCCCACTTTGGAAAACTTCATGATCTGAGTAATAATTGTGTTATAGAAGAAATTCTCCCTGAATCTTTTACTCATGTTAACAACACAGATTCTCAGACATCATCCGTAGTCAATGAAGAAATTGTTATTGAAAGTCCTGAAGTCTCTTTAGACTTCCCATACTTATAGTCTGACCACAGTGTTCCTGACCGCAGTCACGTACTACAATCTATTCCTTTGTCCGATATCAAATGTCCCATAGACGTGTCCACTAAGACTTAATCTGCGGTAGTTCAAAGCACTTCACCACTTATTAAAGTCAAAAGCTCTGTGATCATTGAGCCAATTAATCATGAATTACCAATTGAAAATTTTGAATTTGGTCAATGTTCTAAAAGTCCTGATGTCTCAAGTTTAGATGAATAGAGTCATTATTTTTCAAAATCCTCAAAAGATTCTAGGAAACCGCAATTAAATATCACTGACTGCGGTTCTCCTAAAACCAAAGCAAAAAGAGTATTTAAAGAAGAATTTTGCTCTCGTGGCAAGCAACAGGAAATTTGCTCAAAAGTTAAGAAATCTGTGAAATGTCCTAAGTCAAAAAGCCCTGACAAATTTAGTCTTTAAAATTATCATTTCAAGAAAACTGTTTCCAAGAAAACAAAAAGAAAGGAGTTCACTATTTCTGACAATACTAAAAAAATATCCAAATATGAGGATAAGTCTTTTCGATCAAATGGATTTCAAATCTATTTTATCCATGATCCAAAATGGAAAGGTATCTTACCCACTCCAACCTTTTTCAGTGTCAATTTCAAAATCTCAAAAGTGGAAAGGAATTTTGCCAACTCCAGCACTCAAAAGGTCATCTCAAATGTTTAAGAAATCACATAACAAAATCTCTAAACGTGCCTTCACACCTGCCAGACCTGCACAAAACACCTTTTCAAGACACACAAACAAAAGGGACAAATCTCACAATCCTCGGAATGGACCAAAACATACCTTTTCTCCAAAACCTCAGACCAGGTCAAATGTCAGTGAAAATGACAAAAAGTTCTCTTGTCAATGTCAATGTAAAAGAATTCAAAGAACTTCAAACACCCAGGATTCCAGGTTCAATTCTAATCTCTCCAAAAGTACTCGTAGTTACTGACAATCTCACAAAACTCCAAAGAACTTCAAACACCCAGGACTAGGCTTGAAAGTTGACATAAAACCTGTCCTTGCCACCTCGTATCATACATCGATTAACACATCGTATGTGACCCCGGGCTCCAAACTCGCTTGGGTGCCCAAACTAACCACTTAGTTTTTGTAGGCTTTCTGCAAGGAGGATCAAGAAGAAGAATGGTTGATCAAGAGTGCCTGCTCCTTGCACATGACCGGAAGGTTAGAGTACCTTTGGGATTTCAGGCCTATATACAATGGTGGAAATGTCAATTTTGGAAACAATGCAAATGGCATCATACGAGGCTACGGTGTACTCACCATGGGGAACTTTATGTAGAAAGCCTTAAACAAAATCTCATCAGTGTTGGCCAACTATGTAAAGCAGGACATCGAGTGGCGTTTGATGATCAATTTTGTTACATAATGACAAATGACATAAGCACTTGCTTAATAAAGTTACAATCCAAAAACACAATGTATCCTCTGGTATCTCTCTGATCATTAGTAAACCGCAACTGTGTTTTCTCTCTAAAGTTGTATCCGAAGTCAGCTGGCTATGGCACCGCAAGCTAGCTCATATCAACTTCAGATACATCAACAATCTGGTCGCTGGAGAACTAGTCCGCGGTCTCCCTATTCTTAAATTCAGTAACGATACTCTCTGTCCAGCTTTTGAATGTGAAAAACATGTTAAAGCAAGTCACCCTCTGATTGGATTCGTCTATTACAGAACCACTGGAATTATTGCACATTGACCTCTGCGTCCCTCAACTGTAGCCAGTCTCCACCACAAGAAATACATACTGGTTGTTGTTGATGACTTCACTTGCTTCACATGGGTCTTCTTCCTCATACTCAAATCCGAAACACCGAAGATTCTCATAAACTTCATCAAAGAAATAGAACTTCAGATCAAGCTTCCAGATAGATGCGTCCGCAGTGATAATGGAACCGAGTTCACTAATCATCTTCTCAACAGTTTCTTGCTGTCCAATGGTATTTCTCACAACTTCTCAGCACCCTACACACCGCAACAAAATGGTGTAGTAGAAAGAAGAAACCGCACATTAGTAGAAGCAGCCAGATCCATGCTTAACTTCGCCCACCTTCCTCTCTACTTCTGGGCTGAAGCTGTAGCAACCGCATGCTTTGTCCAAAACCAAAACATTGTGTACAAACGTCACAACAAAACACCATACGAGGGTCTTAACAACCGCAAGCTGAATGTTCGTTTCTTTCATATTTTTGGATGTAGATGCTTCGTGATCAACAATAGAGACCAGCTTAACAAGTTTGCACCTAAGTCTTATGAAGGCATTTTCCTTGGTTATTCCACTAACAAGGTTGCTTATCAAGTGGTTATCAGGCGTACAAGGCTGATCATTGAAAGCTTTGATGTGAAATTCGATGATTCTCACATTCGCGATGTCCTCCATCCACTGAAACCACCGCAATCATGGAATGTGACATTCCTGCCTCTTCTGGTTCTTTAAATCTAGTTGAAGTCAATTATGATGATCTCTTCGAACCTATTGAAACGGCAAAACTATCCAAAGTTCTTGTGTCTCCAGCAGCTTAACAACAACATGCTGATATTTCTGGACCATCTCCATCCGAAGTAGTATCTCTCAATACTTGCACCTCTCTGGTTGAGGAAGAATGCTCTACTGCAGATCTACCCGCAACCATTGAGGTTCCAGTACTTAATGATACTCAAATTCCTGCACGCAGACAATCATTACCATCAAACGTATCTTCGGATTCGTATGATGAACTCATCGAAAATATTGACACTAGAACCGATCCGAGAATTGTCACTCTCCCATCCGCAGTCCAGAGGGAACCCTCTCAAGTTCCAGATAGACTCCCTTTAATAATCCAGGGGGAACCTATCAAATAAAATGTCTCTCTCGCTCCAACATATCAAAATGACTCAGCAGGCTGTTCCCAAATCCAGGGGGAACTTCCTCCCCAATCCGAAGCAACCTCTGATATTGAAAATATTCCTTCAACCGCAGCTGCTGATCATCTGATGCCTCGTCTACATGTATGGACGAAGGATCACCCACCAGGCTAAATTAATGGCAACCCGTCCGTAGGTATCCAGACTCGATCTGCCAAAGATTTATCTGATCGTTGTCACTATACAGCATTTATGTCCGCGGTCGAACCTCGATCTATCAAAGAAGCTTTATTGGAAACAGATTGGATTTCTGCAATGCAAGAAGAACTGGAAGAATTTGAAAGAAACAAAGTGTGGCAACCTGTTCCCATTCCACAAGGTCATACTATTGTTGGTACAAGATGGGTTTTCAAGAACAAGCTAGATGAATCGGGTGCGGTTATCAGAAATAAGGCAAGGCTAGTTGCTAAAGGTTATAGTCAACTGGAAGGTGTTGACTACGATGAGACATACGCTCCGGTAGCTAGAATGGAAGCAATCTGAATCTTCTTAGCATATGTTTCTCACAAAAACATCAAAGTACACCAAATGGACGTTAAGAGTGATTTTCTCAATGGGGAATTAAAAGAAGAGGCTTATCTTTAACAACCTCCTAGATTTGAAAGTATCGAGTTCCTTGATCACTGCTACAAGCTTCAGAAAGCAGTCTACGATCTGAAGCAAGCCCCTAGAGCTTGGTATGAAACTTTTTCTAAGTTCTTAGTCTCTTCAGGCTACAAAAGAAGAGTGATTGACCCCACACTCTTTAGAAAAGCAAACAGGACTCACCTTATGCTTGGACAAATATATGTGGATGATATCATTTTCGGATCATCTGATCAAGGATTGGTGGATGAATTTGCTAAGATAATGAAAAACAAGTTTCAAATGAGCAAGAATAGAGAGATTAACTTCTTTCTAGGTCTTCAAGTCAAACAAATTCAGCAAGGGATATTAATTCATCAAGAGAAATACACCGCTGAACTTCTGAAGAAATACTCTATGGACAAATGCTCTTCGGTTAAGGTCCCTATGGCCTTCAGATATAAGATCTCTACTGGTCCCTCTGGTGAATTTGTGGATCACAAGACTTATAAAGGTATCACTGGCTCGCTAATGTATCTCACCGCAAGCAGACTTGGCATTGTCTTCGCAACTGGTGTGTGTGCAAGGTACCAGGATGACCCAAAAGTGTCACACATGAACGCAGCCAAAAAAATTCTTCGGTACCTAAAATGAAGCAAATCTCTTGGTCTATGGTACCCCGCAGGCAATGACTTCAGTCTTCAAGCATTTACTGATGTGGATCATGCCGGATGCAAACTTGATCGAAAAAGTACATCTGGTGGATGTCAATTTTTAGGAGGAAGACTTGTCAGCTGGTCCTCAAGAAAACAAAGTTATGTTTCTTTATCTATCGCAAAAGTAGAATACGTGACCGCAGCCAGCTGTTGATCCCAAGTCTTTGGATGAAGACACAACTGTTAGACTACAGATACAGGATGCTGCGGATACCAATTTACTATGACTCTGAAAGTGCCATAGCGATCTCTCATAATCCTATTCAGCACTCCAAGACGAAACATATTAAGCTACGGTATCACTTCATCAAAGATCATATTCTAAAAGGTAATATTGAACTCATCTTTGTTCCTACTCATGAGGAGATTGCTGATGTTTTTACAAAAGCACTTGACTCTTCAAAACTCAATGTGTTCCTACAAATGTTGGGAATGATGAATCTGGATCCTAAATTCTTCTTGAATTAACTCGTACCGCAGACCTTCCTGGTCCCCATTGCGGTCCTTACTGAAAATTATTTATAATAGATGGTTTTGGAACATCCCCCGTTCTACAGTCAATGTACCGCAACCATATATTATATGTATCTTTCATTGGTCGTTTTTGTTTGTGTTTACTAATTTTTGTACAAGTGCTTCTCTCAGCTTCTCATTGCAGTCTTTACCTTGGTCATCCACGATGACATTTCCAACCGCAATGAAGTTTTCATCTGCAATCGTCGTGATAATTTCTCAACTGTTTTACCAACATGTGAACCTTTGTGTGCTATTTAATGATCCTTCATTGAATAAAATAAAACATTCTCCTTAGAAACTGTCACTTTCTCTTTCTGAATAATCCTTTTATCAGACCTATTTTAGGAATGATGACAAAAAGAACTTATTTCCAGTAAACTCATCCTTAACTTGTCCTTTCCTCTCCCCAACACGTCCCATCGGTTACCTCTTCCTCTCCCATCACCACCACGATTACCTGACGTATAGACATGCGTCTGACTTTACATTAAATGCAAACCCTTTTTTGGAAATCTTCCAAAATCTTTTACAACCCGTTTTAATTATATGTGGCTGAGATTTAATCCAAAATTCATCGATTCCCCCCGAAAACCCCAATCGACGTTTTACCCTATTCTACCATTTACCTAGGGTTAAACATTTTTTTTCTTGCACCCCTTTTATAAACTCATCTCCTTCACTAAATTCGCTTTACGCTTTCTGAATACCGATCATTCCCTCTCAAAACCATCAAGAATTATGTGTTCTACTTCTTCTTCAAACACTTTCCAACTTCAACAATGGTGAAATCAGGAGTTTCAAAGAAGCAATCCAAGGCTTCTGGTTCGGTGAATCCAACAGGCTCAGACACTCCTTCAGTCACATCAAGCAATTTCAGGGCAGTGTTTGAAGATCATCCTTCATCCAATGCTCCCATCAAGCTCATGATCAAGTTCTCAAGAACCACCCTCTGTTTGGTCCGTTTGATGCATTTACAGACGTTGTTCCAGTTTCTACTCTCTTCAACAGCGCTTTTTCTTCTTATCGCCCACTGGAAAACCCTTAAGAAGTTCATCTCAATCTCATTAACGGTTCTTTGGTCATGTTGTCCAAAGAAATGTTCCTCACAGCCATTAACCTTCTGGTTCATCCATCCATCAAATTCTTCTCACCATTAATGGCTGACATCACATCCGCACTCTACAGATGGGGTATCAAAAACCAATTCGAGGAATTGGTGAGTTCAAAAAGAACCAGTTGCCTGTGGTTTGGCAGTTTGTGTGCCACTTTGTCATCCGCTGCTTATCCGGCAGAACCGAAGGCATTGAGAACATGGGACTCAAGCTCTTGGAATTGGTATGGAGCATCTTCACCGGACGCGACGTCAACTATCGGCAAATTCTTTGGGATGATTTCATTCAGTACATTCCCAAGGAGCACCCGATGGAAAACCCAACCGAGCTCACATTTGCAACATTTTGGTCTCTCTACATATCAGACCTACATGCTGACGCTGGGATAGATATAGGTAGTGACATAAACTTCTTCGTTACTAAGGATCTTAAAAGGTAACTCCCTTCTTCTGATCAAACTCTATTTGGACCGATCGGCAGGCTTCCCACTCATATCCTTTCTTCTCTTGGTCCTGAGACTGTTGATGTCTCAAACCACATTGAGGCTACGGAGGGTATTTCCCCATACCCTTCTACCCCATCTCTTCTATCCGCAGCCGTTAACCCTAAGGGTACCGGAGTCCCCTCTGCCACTACGTTATCCAACCTTGCTCAAAGAAGAAAGCAGTTAGCATCCAATAAGAAACAAAGAACACCTAAGAAGGATGCTCCCAAACAACCCGCACCCACCAAGAAACACAAAACCTAAACAACCATTGTATCTAGCAGTGATTTAGAAAAAGACAGGCAACCGATATCTGTCCTCAAGAAAAGAAAAACCACCACTACCTCTAGCTGTATGCGTGACCGGACCGATGGTGAAGACTCTCAAAAGCCTCCAATAGTCCTTGGGGTGGCCACAGACCCATTCATCACCACCATCATTTTTCAGTCAGACTCATAAAGTGAGTCTAATTCTGATTCTAATCATCGTGGAGACACCCCTCTGTTATCATCCCAAAGGGATGATACTGGTTCTCGCCCTAAGGTCTCCAGGGCTTCCCTACTGCATTTTTTTTCTCCAGAGGAGTTGCACTCCATCCTTATTTCTGTCACCCAAACACTACAAATACATTCCCATCCGCAGGGTAATTCTTCAGCCCATGCCAGAACTGAGTTGAGGCCAGACTTGACCACGGGTCAAGGAGACCAAGGACACTCAGGAAATCCTACTCTGCTTTCATCTTTTACAGGTGGTTTAGGCACGGTGAGCATTAATGTGCTAGGATCCGTGAACCCAAGGGACACCTTGGTGTGAAATCAAGGAATTGATGGTAGTAACTCTAGCGATTCTTGGAATCGTTATCAACCAACGACCGCAGCTGAAATCAAGAAGTATGAAGCCTTCCGAAGGGCTTTCCAAGCTTGAGAGGAGCAACAAATCAAGCAGCAGCAGCAGCAGAAAGAACAGGAGATCCAGTCCGTTGCTAGGTATTGGGTAAACACCATTAGTAATGCCCATACTGTAGCAACCATTCAAAAGATTCAACACTGGATGGATGAAATGGCAGAAACACTTCTCAAAGCACAAGATTTAGTTGAACCCGCAGGTCCCTCGAACGTTCCTCCTACTCCAACTTCCATCCCAGTCAATCCATCACAAGATGAAGAACCCGCAATCTCAATCAGCCCTGCTCCTACTTTTGGTCTGGATGATGACGACTTTCAGGAAGTGAACAGACCCTCTCCATCAGATGATGACTTCATGATGTTTGAGGAAGGTGAAGAATCAAGTGGTTCCCATCACTCCACCTTCAAACCCAAAAAAGAAGAAGAAGAAGAATGAGGTGACCAGAAAAGAATTGTTATCCCTTCAAGCCAAAGTCGATCAGATCTTGGTTGCGGTTAAGCCAACTCAACCGCAACCTGAAGACACTCCTGGACCTCAGTCTCTGATTGAAAAAATAGAGCGTCTAGAAACAAGGGAACGCATGACTACTGAATGCAGATCTCTTAAAGTATAGATGGGGATCCGGTCCCTTGACAATAACCACAAGGCTGACCATAAAGAATTCTTGGCTGCAGCAGAACCTCTCATCACAGAGGTGACCACAATCAAAACGGATCTCCAGGCCGCCATCGCGGATCAAGCTTCTCAGTCTCAGAAAGTGATAGATGAGACTCATAATTCTTATGAGTCCACTATCTTTATTCTTCAAACAACAATCAACAGACTGCAGAAATCTCTTTCCTCCAACTTCCATGACCCTGAGATCCTCCAACTTACCAAAGAAATCCACAAGTTGCTCTTTAGCTCCTCCACCCCAAACAATTCCCAATTGGCAGAACTCCTAAAAGCTCAATTCCACGAAGTTTTCGCCAAAGTGGATGGACTTCGGCAATGGCTTAAGGAAGCACCTGCGTTGCATTCCTCAAGAGGGGGAAGTGAAGAAGAGGAAGAAGTCCATCACTCTGATACTGCCTTTCATCAGAGTCCCCCCATCATCACTAACAAAATTCCCACACCACAATCATCTCAGCATATTCCCAAAAAGCCTGAAACTCCTCCTCACTTCAAAAATCTTGAGGAGAACATATCCTCAGCAAGCCCAACTGATTCCCCTACCACAGCCCAAAAAAAAAGAGACTGGAGGTCAGCTAAACTTGCTGAAAAATCTGGAGGCTAAGTGGTTTCGACACTGTCATATATGAAACTCTTATCAACTCTTGGGACAATCCTCACCGAAGGCTGCTAGATGAAGATTATATTTCCCACCTCACTTATGCAGAACCTCCTTCGGATGGCTATTGGGATGTTCCCATTTCACTCAATGCCAAATACTTCACAGTATATGAGAAGTTTGACCAAAGCCTTCCTGATGCCAAGAGACTGCCTATGGAGTTTGAAAGACTTGCACAATTCTTTACTAAACATTCCTCCCCCACAGAGCACATCTTGTCCAATGATAGGCCATCCGCAGTGGTGAACTACAAACCTCGGAGATTCATGAAAGCAGAATTCTTCCAATACACCCTCACCCGAAGGGGAGATTACTATGTCCGCACCCAAGCAGACTTTCCCCACATGAATCCGGAAAAAGTCTTTCTCATAGCCAAAGTATTTCAGAACAAGGCTGAGAAGCATCCAAAAATGAAGACTGCACTTGATCGAGTCAACAACTTCTTGAGAGAAGCTGTGTGCGACTTTGCCAAAATTGATGTGGACATCTATCCCGTCATCTCCAAGAAATTTGATCTACCACCTCTCGACCCCGCACCTATGCCCACCGAAGGCTTTGCTAATAGATCACTAGGTGCAACTAACTTCCCAGAGCATGGCATCATTTTCAAAAGGAAAATTGACAATGTCAAATTCTTTATTCCCATAAGTGCCATGAACCGCCTAACCAAGAAAAAGCTTGACATCTGCCGGACTGCAGTTGAAAGATCGAAGCATACTACCATAGAAGTCAAGTTTGAGATTACAAGAAGAATCACATGGCTGGAAAACATTAGGAAGTTCTAGTGGATTTTGATCAAGTTACTCAAACTTGATAGCTAAACCAAACTTAAAGAGGTCACTTAGGGGGAAATTGTTGAATCATGGAAGTGACCCTCTTGAACTTAGCTACCGCAACCGCATCAGCACACGGATTCAACTACCACAGTCATTAGCTAGATTACTTTATTTGTCTTTTATGTAATACACTCTATTATCCTGTATGCCATGCAAGAATGCTTATAGAGTTGTAATCTAGTGTAGTTCTATGTCTCTATAAATAGAGACTTATTCTCCTGTATCGAATATCTCTCTGGATCACTGATAACATATGCATTTCATCTGAATACAAATTCTAAAGTTATCATTCTATCACTCTTCACTCTCAACTTCTTACTTAACCGTATCTGATTTAATCACTCTTCGGAGAAAGTCCTTATGACTTATTCACTAAGTTTGTTCTCACTTACTAACATTGGTTTGAATGCATTGCAAGTTATGAATCAACATAAGTGTATTCTTGATATAACAATTGTTGTCATTTACATTACTTTACTTTCCGTATCTAACTCGCTAACTTCTAACTATTAATATTATTGTTGAGCTAACAGATCCTTCGAGATTAACTATTCCGCTATATACTTGTTCTAACCATTTTGTTCAAGTGTGTCTCAAAGTTTTTCTCTCAACACGGCTATTATCGGGGATTTATCAGGGATTTCTCCAAGATCGTCGTGCCACTCACCAGGTTGACCCGGAAGGGTGTTGCTTTTTCATGGGGTCCAGAGCAACAGACCTCGTTTGATACACTTTGCCAAAAATTATGCGAAGCCCTTGTATTAGCCCTCCCAAAAGGGATGGAGGATTTTGTGGTATATTGTGACGCATCGATATCAGGGTTGGGTGCGGTGGTTATGCAGAGGGGGCATGTGATAGTGTATGCATCAAGGCAGCTGAAGCCTCATGAGGCGAGATATCCCACCCACGATCTGGAGTTGGGGTAGTGGTGTTTGCCCTCAATAGTTGGCGTCATTATTTATATGGGGTTCGGTGTACCATATACACGGACCACAAGTTCCTAAAGTATTTGATGGATCAGCCCAATCTGAATGTGCATCAGAGGAGATAGTTGGACGTGGTAAATGATTTTGATTGTGAGATCATGTACCACTCGGGAAAAGCTATGGTTGTAGCTGATGCGCTGAGCCGAAGGGCGGAGAGTGCCCCGATTCGAGGCACTTGTATGAGATTGAGAATGATGACTCCATTGTTGGACACCATTCGGGAGGCCCGGGCTGAGGTCGTGAGGCCGGAGAACTGAAAGAGGGAGCGGTTGATTGGACAAGTATCAGGGTTTCTTACCGATAGTCGAGGACTGATGACCTTTCAAGGTCCGATTTGGGTGTCGTATGTAGGCGGGGCACGTACCATTCTAATGGAGGAGGCGCATAGATCGAGATTCTCGATCCATCCCAGGACCACAAAGATGTATTTTGACCTGAAGAAAGATTATTGGTGTCCTTGTATGAAGAGGGATGTCGCGTGGTTTGTCGAGAGTTGCTTGACCCAAGGTTAAGGCCGAGCACCAGCACCCGCATGGCAAGTTGTAGCAGCTTGAGGTTCCCCAGTGGAAGTGGGAACATATTGTCATGGACTTCATCATCAAATTGCCAAGAACCGCAAGGGGTGTCGATGCAATTTGGGTGATCGTCGACCGGCTGACAAAGAGCGCGCATTTTCTTACTATCAGTGAGAGATCTTATGCCGAGAGGTTGGCAGAGTTGTAAGTGAGGAAGGTGGTATCGCATCATGGAGTGCTGATCCCGATTGTGTTAGATTGAGATGTACTTTTCACTTTCAGGTTCTTGAAGAAGTTCCATGAGGAGTTGGGTACGAGATTGCATTTCAGTACCACCTACCACCCCCAGATGGACGGACAGAGTGAGCGGACGATTCAAACGCTCAAGGTCATGAACCGAGCATGTGTCTTGGACTTCGGAGGAAGTTGGGACACGTATATGCCGTTGGCTGAGTTTTCCTACAACAATAGCCACCATTTAAGTATTGGTATGCCTCCCTTCGACTTGTTGTATGGGAGGAGGTGTCGGAATCCCATTTGCTGGGGAGACGTAGGGCAGCGTGTGATGGGTAGACTGAGATAGTACTTCAGACGGAAGAGCAGATACAACGGGTTAGACAGAGGTTACTGATGGCTCAGAGTCGTCAGAAGAGTTATGCAGATCGGCGAGAGTCCGAGCTGGAGTTCCAGGTGGGGGACTTTGTACTCCTGAAAGTATCTCCTTGGAAAGGAGTGATCCGATTTAGGAAGAGGGGCAAGCTGGGGCCCAGTACATCGGTCCATTTATGGTGACAGAAAGGGTGGGCAAGGGAGCATATCGGTTAGAGCTACTTGCGGAATTGAGCCGGATTCATGATACCTTCCACGTGTCGCAGTTGAGAAAATGTATAGCCGACGAGTCGACGGTGGTACCGCTGGGGGATATTCAGGTGGATGCGAGCCCAAATTATGCGGAAAGGCCAGTCGCAATTCGGGAGCGGAAGATCAAAGTTCTGAGGAACAAGGAGGTGTCACTAGTTCAGGTCAAGTGTCAACATCGGAAGGTGTCCGAGCTGACCTGGGAGTCGGAGTTGGAGACACTGGAGCAGCATCCAGAGTTGTATGTCAAACAGGACTTTGAGGGCGAAGTCTGATTCTAGTGGAGGAGAATTGTAACATCTGGATTCCCAGGTACCCTATGTTATGAATTTATATTGAATATGTGAGAGGGACTCGGCGAGTAGGCGCTCAGACTCGCCGAGTGGGATCGCGCATCTTTTGGTCTGATTTAATGAAGGACTCGGCGACTTCATGAGCGGACTCGGTGAGTCTGTCATGTTAAAGGAAACCCTAATTTCTCGGGTTTGAGACCTATTTAAGGACCCTTATAGCCACTATTTGCGGCTACCATACCCTTAAGAGAAACCCTAATAGTGTTTGAGCATTTGTGAGAGAGAAGAAGCCATTATTTGACCTTTGTGGGTTGGTTTTGCAAGAAGAAGTTGATTCCAGCTTAGAGGAGACCAAGGAGGTTTCATATTTGTGGATTTCAAGCAGAGGGCATCATCTTTGAGGTAGCATATCAACCGTCTTTCAATTTTGTTAAAGAATCCATGGATCTAGGGTTTCCTATACCCTTTATTGGGATGATTTGCTGGGAATATGGTCCCTTATCATGTTTAGACTTCAGATCTGGACCCATAGTGGTCCTGAGAATGTTATCCATCTTGCTTTATGTTGAGTTATGGAAGAAATGGACTGAGGATGTTGTACTTGGGGCTATTTCCTCAAGTAGAGATATTTGGACATTACATGAGTATCAATATCGGACCTTTACATGTTTATTGATCTTGGGAAGTTCAGATCTATGGATTAGAGGAATAGATCTTACCTCAAAAGGTCATTTGAGTTTGAGCATGGTGGCAACTCGCTGAGTCCATAAGTGGACTAGACGAGTCGATTCGGGGTTGCCCCGCAATTCATGATAGGTGTAATCCGTCGAGTGGAATGATGACTCGACGAGTCAAGAGATGCTGAAAGGATTCAGAGAACCGGCATGGACTCGCCGAGTCGCCCATGTGCACTCGACAAGTCGGGTCAAAGCTTGACCATTGACTTTCATTGACTTTAGGGTTTTGGTCAAGACTAATTCAGGAGAGTTCAGGGTAGGGTAGAATGGCCTTCTACCCAGTTTGTAGAGATGAGATCATGACAGAATTCTGATTAGGATGTTATTTGAATAATAGGAGGAGGCTAAGTCGGGACGTTGAGCACGAGATTTTATCCGACTTCATTGAGGTGAGTCTTCTGTCTATATTGTACCTGGAAGGGTACTTATGTATGACCGGGAGGTATTGTATGTTATATGCTATTATATGATATGTGTGACCGGGAGGTCTTATATGATATGAGATGTATGTGCTATATGTGGTTAAGTGATATGTATATGATATGTATGTTATGAATGGTAAGAACCGGAAGGTGAAGATGATATAGGCGGAAGGTCAAGGGGTTATGGACTGGAAGGTTGATGCGAATAGGACCGGAAGGTGTACCAGGATTCGGGACGAAAGTCCCCTGAGACATATGGATCGGAAGATCCTACAGAGTCATGGCCTGGAAAGGCGTATGTGTAGTATGTGATATTTTGGGGAACTCACTAAGCATTTATGCTTAGAGTTGTTGTGTTAAGTGTTTCAGGTACTAGCGAGGATCGCGGGAAGGCGCTGACATGATCCGTACACACTTATAGAGATTATGTTGAGATTCTAGAAATTGTTTTGTTATGATAACATTGGATACATTATGTTCTGATATTGTTTTTGATGATTAAAAGTACGATTTAAAAATGAAAAATTGTTTTGAAAATTTACGTTGCTACATGAAGCGTATGAAGCAAAGCCGCATTCCTATTGTAAAAGTAAGATGGAGTGCAAAACACGGACCTGAGTTCACATGGGAACGCGAGGATCAAATGATGCAGAAATACCCTCACCTCTTTTCTAGCGCTTAAGGATATCTCACGAAAGAATTTCGGGAGGAAATTCCCTCTTACGGGGGGATGATGTCACAACTAGCATCTTAGGGCCAGGATTTCCTATCCATGTACAAAATAGTTCCTCGTGTAACTATATGATACTATGATAATTCAATACGATATCAGTTGATACATCCAAAACTTGAGTTGAGTGAAAACATACTCGTGAAACTCTAAACTTAAACCATTAAGCTCTATTCATCCAACTTTGGGTTTTGGCCTTGAGTTCTCAATTCAAACCTTTTAATGGACCAAAACTTTCTAACTAACACGAAAACGAAGCAATTAAAAAACGAATAACACGACACAACACGACAAAAATAACATAATATAACAATTCGTGTATTTAAATAATATTTAATCACACATAACACGACAAACACGAAAAACACGTCAAATAAATGCTAAATCGTGTCAATATCGTGTCGAATTTTGAACACGAACACAACATCTTTTTTTTACACTTGACACGAACACGACACAAACACGAATTCGAATTTCAGTTTCGAGCCAATTCGTTTCATGTCGTGTATTTTTGTCGTGTCGTGTCAACAATTGCCACCCCTAATTGGGCCCAAATGGGCCGATAACCACTCAACTTGGGTCTTTTAGGCTGAGAACCCACAATTTGGCCCTAGTTGGGCCGAAGTTGACTACTCAACACTGATTTGGGTCCTAAGACACTTAGTGGGCCGCCGTGAACATCTTTTTAGATCCTTATGGGTCGCAAATCACTATTGTAGCTCTTATTGGGCCAAATTCTCAAATGGGCCAACCATTAGGCCCAAAATCCCTAATGGGCTCTATTAGGCCGAAAACTCATCCAAATTAGCCTTCATGGACCGAAAACCTATATTGGGCCTTCTTGGGCCGAGAATCCTTTATGGGCTATTGGTTCTCGGTTATACATCAAAAAAAAGAGAAAAAAAGATGAAATAGCCTTCTAAATCTCTCTCCTCCCTCCTCTCTAAGATCGGCCGAGACCACGCATATCTCTCTCACTTCTCATTCCAACTCTCACTCACATCATCTTTCCTCTCTAAAGTTTCATGAGCTCTCTCATTTTCCTCCAAGAAACCATGAGATTATTTGTGTTTTCAAGCGGTTTTCATCAAGTTTCATCCTTTTGGGAATATTGTAACTATACTCAAGTTGTTACATTCCATTCTATGTTAAGATTATCCCTCATACTCACCTTATTTTTGTGATCATACTTCTAGAACCCTCTAAGTTTCGAAAACTCTTCCCAAAGGAGAATTCAAGGCTGAAAACATCCTTCCTCTTCATCCTCAAAACTGATCAAAACCCAAGGTGAGCTTCATACACCTTTTTTTCGTGATTTTGTATCACTAGGGGGAAACAAGGTTGGTTTTGTGTAAAATCTTTTTATTTATGCTTGCATGTGTGTATTTTCATGGTATGTTGTGTGATATGTTATGAAACTATGTTAAACACTCATAAACTCGAAATCTCTTGCAAGTTTTGAAGATATTAGGAAACAAGTTACTTTATGTAACTCACTATGACGCTTGGAATGATTAAACATGTTAAAAGTTACTACAAAACCAAAGAAAGTATACAGAGGGGCCATACTTGACAATAAAAATAAAAAAATGACTTTTATTTGATATTCTCGGTTTTAATGGGCCTAAAGTGTCATTTTTGATAAAAATGGGCTTTAAATGTTATTCACGATATTATGGGCCAAAAGTGTTATTTTTGATAAAAAAGAAATGGGCCTTATTTGACATTCACCGTTTTATTGGGCCAAAAGTGTCATTTTTGATTTTTATTTGACATTCAAGGTTTATTGGGCCAAAAGTGTCATTTTTTATAAGAATGGGCTTTATTTGACATTCACGGTTTTATTGGGCTAAAAGTGTCATTTTTCATAAAGATGGGCTTTAATTGTAAATTTTGGGCTAAATGGTCATTTTTGGTAAAAATGGACTTTTTATGACATTTTCATTTACAATGGGCCAAAAATGAACTATTTAACAAACTTTGGCCAAAAATAACTTTTTATATAAAATGGGCCAAAATTGGATCACTTACTAAAATGGGCCACTTATAACAATTTGGACCAAAAATTGGCCCTTATATGGCCCTTCTATCGATGAAACAACGAACTATTCTGACACTCTTGATAAAAATGATTACATTTTTATCATTTATGAGCTATAGTAAAAATATATACACTTGTTACATTATTTTAACACTAAAATAATGAAACACATTATTCGCATAAAAATTTCGTTAAGGCTCTTGTGAGACGCATCTTCAACATACCTACCTAAGTGTACATCATAAGTCCTGTAGTTATAACCAGAGTCTCCTAGAGGGAGGACGAGAATTTGTATATAGATCTATATAGGGTTGACACCCCACAGCTGAGCTGCTCGCTAAAGCTAGACAGACCAGTCGAGGGTGACAAATGTCTTCTCAGAATCCGATGCTTAAAGAACATCAAGACAGGCGCTCCATCATATTAGTATGGTTATAACGACTCACATAGAGAATAACAAAAACTATTATAAGTTTTACGCTGAATTTACATACCACTCAGTTTTGCAAAGTATAAACACTGTGTTAATTATTTGTACTATCCACCTCACTCCAGTCTTTGGGCAATTGCTCATGACACAGAAAATACAGGATTTTCTGGGAATCACTCTCTATACATTTATCAAACAAGATAGAACAAGGATACAAATGCTATAATACAAGATTTGAAATAAAACTCACAAACTATTTTTATAGAAACTATCGGTTTTTCTAGAGATTTTAAACCAATGTAAAGTTTTCATATAAACAAGCTTATGAACTCACCAACATTTTATATCTTGACGCTTTTCAAAATAACTTGTATTCTTAGGAACTCATTAAGCAGGTTGGCACCTTAGTACTTTTGGGATGTTGATGTATTTTGTTTTCATCATACACTTGATATTTTTGGGATGTAATTTTATCAACAAACACAATGATGTACACTATGTTTGTTGTTATATTTTATTCATGGTGATGATGATGTGGGGCGTACTTAGGATGTATGCGGAGCGTACTCGAGTCTGAGGCATCGGGGCTCAATCGGCGTACACGCAGTGTACCATTCAGTATGCCTAACAAACATACAGTTTTCCTTCTTAAGCACTTAAGAGCTTAATACTTTGACTTCTAACATCCAATTGTAGTTCTAAGACCTAAATACCACTAAAAGTCATAAAGTTTCTAACTGTATGACTTTTCATGCCCAATAAGTGATTAATACAAAGAATCCTAACATCTAAAAACCTTCTAGATCATGCATGGTGAGGAACTATGTTGGACAAGGTGTATAAGTTATGACTTATTAATATATTATAAGTTCTAATATATTAACATGAAATCATATTATTTAATTAGTCTTGATCTAAACTTAATTTAGTGATCAAATGTGTGACTAATTAAATATGGACTCTTGTATTTATTTAGTTTGGGATTAATGCTTATTTAGAATGGGCTAGGCTTGCATGGTAAGTCCATGGATAGTCCATGGAGCTTTAACCCATGGATCTCATGGAAATGAAAGGTCATGGGTATTAGGTTTTACATGGATGTAACACTAATCCATCACACTATATAAAGGAGTCATTGGCACTTGAAATTGACTTGTTTTTGTGTGAGAACAAGGGTGGGCCGATTTCTAGAAGTGTTCTATTATTCTCTCAATTTTCCAAGATTTGTGGTGATTTGTGATTTCAATTTGAGGCATCCACATTATTAGTGCTAGGCTCTCAAACTCCAAGCAATCAACCATTATCAAAAGGTATGTAACTCTACTATCTTTTTATGTTTCAAAGTTCCCTATTCCATGCTAGTTAGGTTAAGAACCTTGGAAAAGCAAATTTGCATCTATCATAGTACAACATAGATCCAAGGTTTCTTGGGTTGCATGCACACCTTAGGAGTGTTAGAATGCTCAAAACGCATCATTGGTATCAGAGCCTAGGCTTGTTTTCTTGATACTTGAATCCAACTTGTTGGAAAAATCAATAAAACTTCTTTTTGCAAGGTGAACTCGTCGAGTCCATGGGGGGACTTGACAAGTCCATGTGATAATTCATCCTACTCATCGAGTAAGTTCTTGCACTAGACGAGTAGGAGCCCCCGAATGGAGTTTTTCAAGTTTTGCTGCTGGAAATGGACTAGAAACATTACCCTAAACTGTTTTGGTCTTATAAAATTTGTTTTAGATGATGTAATGGTTATACTAATTCATTTTCAATAGCTATTATCAAAATTTCAAGTCTTATATGTATTTTTTATGATTCTTGAAATTGTTGATATGAATGTTCTTACACTTCTGAGTTTAGAAGATCATAGGAATTATTTGCAACTTGCTTGGTAGTTTAATTCTTGATCTTGATGTGTTTTAATGGAATCCATAAGTTTTCCTCAACTTATGGATTACCAAAAGTGTTTCTTTTAAAGTCCATTAATAAACACATAGGTTACATAAAATGAAAAGTCTCACATTTTAATAAACCATTAACTCATAAGTTATGAAAGACGGAAAGTTTTGAAAGTTACAAAACTTGCCCTCAAGTTTTGGAACTGTAGGGTCAATTAGGTGTTGCGTCTTGGGCTCGGTTCATAGTCCAATTTTGTATCCGGATTGGGCCTGTCCGTCCGTGATTTATTTATTAGGGTTTAGTATTTATAGATGCTTGCATGCATCTTTGTACGTAAGATTTTGGATTCGATAATTCGCAGCGAATATTTTTTATCGATTATAACCCTAAACAACCTCTACAGCGGAAGTTCGTTATCGAGCTCAGCTGAGGCGTGAATCTATTGAATCATTCAGCATATTTTGATTCATTCCTGTGTCTGATATTTCAGTTTTGCATTATTGTGATTAACCTGTTTAAGATCTAAACGATCAAAGAGTTTTTCAATTCATCAATTGGTATTAGAGCGGGAGACTGTGTAATTCATACACATCTTTTCTGTGAAAGAAGTGATTAGGGTTTATTCCGCATTCATTGATATTTATTGAGCCGTCACTCCATAATTAACGTATCTCATTAATTATCCATCTTGCCCTAATATTACGTATTACAAAGTCTGATCTTATAACATGTTAAACAATCAAGCATGGACGATTCTCAATCCAATCCCATCAACATCTCTAACAACATCGGATCAACAACCAAGATTGCAATCCTCTACACTCAAGACTATGAAGTGTGGATGCACCACTTTGAAGATTACGTTATTGGATCTGAAGATAATGGGTATCTGATATGTGAAGCTCTCAGATCTGGCCCTTTCACTCATTCAAGCACTTCAAGAATCATTAAAACTCAAAAGGAGTATAATGATCTGTTAAAAGATGTGAAAGACGTCGCTCAGCACGAAAAGGAGAAGTTCCAATGCAACATTAAGGCATTGAGACTAATTCAATTCGGTCTTCAATCTAACATGTTTCGATTAGTAAGTTCTTGTGGTACAGCAAAGGAAATTTGGGATCGGCTGCGAGAGCTGTACTCCACAGATGAAGATCTGGAGCACTCAATTCAGACCCTACTTCTCTTTGAATTTGGAGAGTTCAAGCAGAAGCCAGATGAGGTTGTTACACAAACATTTAATCGGTTCAATCATCTTCTCATCAAGATGATCAAACATGACATTGAAAGGAAGCTCATCGAACAAAAGGTGACTTTCTTGAATGGCCTAAGACCCGAATGGAGAGCAGTTGTGTCGACGGTTAAAGCGCATGAGCAGTTCAAATCGTATTCTTTGGCAAAACTTGTGGGGATTCTGAAATCCCAGGAAAAGATTGTGTTACAAGAGAAAAGCATGGTTTCAAACTTGGGGTCTTTGGCGCTTCTGTCCAAAGGTAAAAATGCAGCAGAAGAAGAAGAAGATTTGAATCTGGGAGACTACGATTTAACAGCTGAAGACTATGATATGATGGTGTCAAATCCCAGAAGGTTCATTAAGAAGAAGTTCCCTACCAACAAGAACCGAAATTGGCAGGGAAGCTACAGCTCTGAAAAGGTGAAAGAGGAGCCGAAGGTTGAAGAATCAAAGAAAGAAGTGATGGGTGAAGTTGACTCTGGTGTCAGTTGTTTTTACTGTGGTAGGAAAAATCACTACGCAAAATATTGCATGTTGAAGAAGATGGAAGAGAAAGATGAGGAAAAGGATGAGGAAGCAAGTCTCCTGAAAAGACTGGAGGAGATTAAGAGGAAGAAAGCTGCTATTAATCCCTCAATGAATGCTCTTGTTGTGCAGGATTCGGTAGATGATGATGAGTTTAGTAGCATACAGGTGTGGTCAACCAACTCAGAAGATGATGAAGTGAGAAAGCCTTCTCATGGAAAGGCTTATGTGGCGAAGAGTGGTGATGTTGGTGGAAGATGTCTGATGGTGACAGATGTATCCCAGATGAGAGGATACAACACTGATGGTGGAAATGAAGTGAATGAGGAGCGAGAGGACGTGTGCTTTACAACGAAGCCTCTCAGTGTGCAGATCAGTGAGCTAGATGAACTGATCAAGAAGGTACAATCCATTTTTGTTTTGTTTAAAATTCCACAAACATCATATGAAAAGGAATTAAATAACTTGAATTCAAGAATTTCAAATCTAGATAGTTGTTTAACTGAAACATGTGTCACAAATTCTAATCTAACTAACCAACTAAGCAGGGTATCATCCAAGAGTGAGGAGCAGAAGGAGTTGGAGCTGGTTAAAACTAGGCATGAAAATATCTATTTGCAAAGAGACAATTTTAAATTGTTAAAACAGAGGAATGTTTTTTGTTTAATTGCAAAAAGACATTATATTAACATTACTCAGCTGCATTTAGACTGTGAAACAGGCCAGAAGATACATCACATGATTTTGCCCTTCCTTGAGTTAAAGGAAGATGAAATCGATGCCGAAGCATACAACTGTGAAAGTGTTGTATCTTCAGATGATGTAAATCCCACTTATATGTATGGTCTGGACAAAATTGAATCTTTTATAAAGTCCAAAGACCATAAGGACATGCTTAAGAATCTTTTGGATGAAAATGATAAGTTGAAACTCAGGGTCGAAACTATACAAAACTTTGTCTCATTGAGTACCAAATTGAGTTCAGAAAATAAAATTGATGTTGAAAATGTATCTGAACTTAATGAGGACGATGACATGAGTGAAATCTCTTTAGAGGATGAGGTTGACTGTTCAGAGTTCATTAGGAGCGAACCTGAAAACCACAAAAATTTGATTTCTGAAAATTCCATGGAATTCGCTCGTCTGTCCAAAAATAAGTCCCCAATCCTTAAAGAAAAGGGCGTTGTATACCAAAAGGTTAGGACCACTCCCAATAAGGTTTATAAGGTCACAGGAGTAACCGAACATCAGATAGTCGAACTCACTGCCATAATGAATAAAGATAATGCAGATGGCTGTGATGAGTTTTTCCAGTCTGCACCGATAGACAACACAGATGAGACAGTTGGTTTGTCGGAGCGAACACCATGGAAGGCCAAAGGTAGATATGTGGCAGAACCACTTAATAAACCTACCAATTTTGACGTGCCCAGTTCCAGCGGCACAAAATAGGTTCCAGTGGAATATGTCTCCTCAACTAGCGAAACATCTTCCGTGAAAAGTGAACCTGTTGCTCAGAAGCCGAAACAGAACGCAAATATTCATAGACAACCGAAACAGGTGAAAAATCAAAAGCAGCAGAGAAATCTGAGATACAAGAAAAATCTCTCAAAGCGAAAGCAAATTTGGCGCTCCCAAAATCCTCACTATACTCACTTTCACAGAAACTCCAAGCCAAAAGGTGAAGAAAATAAGAGTAAAAGGAGCTTCGTTCCATCAGATCAAAAGAACCAGAAGAAGACTTTCGGGCCACAGAAAGAACAAAACCGAAAGGATAGGCTCGGTCCCGAAAGTAACAACAACCGAAAGGCTGGTTTTGGTCCACCAAACAACAACATACAAAGACCAGAGTTCAGCCCATCAAGCTTTTACAGTAAAAGACCAGCTTCGGTCCAGCAACTCACAGCAACCGGAAAAACAGTTTCGATCCATCATCAAACAGCAACTGAAGGTCCAGGTTCGGTCCCTCAAATGACCACGACCGAAAGGGTCATTTCGAACCTCAAGTCAGGAAAGATTCTCATTCTAATTTCTTTCCCTCTAATTCTTCTAGTTCTCGTTCTCCTTCTAAGCCTAATTCTCGTCCTACACCAAACTCACAACCGTCGAAGGATTTGAAAGGAAAAATGAATATTTCCTTAGAAAATGAAGACCGAAAGCAAGCTAAAGTCCAAACGCCCGAACTTGAATCCAAAAAACCTGCATCTAACTCCAATAAAATCAAAGTGTTTACCATTAAGAGGAAAGATGAAACAACCTTAATAAAACGAACATATCTTGTTGATGTTTCTCTTATTATTCCAGTTTCTGTAAAAGGCTCACGTGGACCCAATAAACTTTGGGTTCCTAAATCTGCTTAGTTTTTGCAGGTTATAAGTGACGAGCAGTTCGACAAAGAATGGTACATAGACAGTGGCTGCTCACGTCACATGACAGGAGGGAAGGAAGAGCTAAGGGAGTTTTGGTCACTTCAAAACGGTGTCAACGTCAAGTTTGGTAACAACTCTTATGGAACGATAAAGGGTTATGGGATGATAACCAATGGAGACTTTACAATCAGGAAAGCGGCGTATGTAGAGGGGTTGCAGCATAACCTCATCAGTGTGTCTCAACTGGTGGGAGGTACAGCTCTCAAAGTCTCATTCGATGACGAAGGTTCAGAGATAATAGAGAAAAAATCCAACAAAGTTATTCTCAAATCAGAACGAAAAGGTGAAATGTTCCCCCTGAATCTCTAACCAATCAAAGGCAATCCAGCAATATGTCTTTTCTCCAAAGCCCATTTAGACGAAAGTTGGTTGTGGCACCGAAGGCTCTCACATCTCAACTTCAAAGACATCAACAAGCTAGTCATAGGTGGTCATGTTCGGGGACTTCCACTGCTTAAGTTTGATCAAGAACACTTATGTGTTGCATGTGAAATGGGGAAACAAAGTCGCCAAAGTCACCCAATAATCATAAACACTAAAGTTGTTGAACCACTTGAGTTACTTCACATCGACTTATGTGGTCCATCATCAATCGAGAGCATTGGTGGTAACAAGTACATCCTTGTTATTTTTGATGAATTCTCACGATTTACTTGGGTATTCTTTCTAAAGCACAAATCTGAGGCGACTCCCAAACTGAAGATCTTTATCAAGCAAGTCGAAGTGCAACTGAGAAAAGTCATTCGAAACATCAGGAGCGACAATGGACTAGAATTCAAGAACAAAGAATTCGAAGATTTCTTAGCAGAAAAAGGCACCAGTCACAATTTCTCAGCCCCCTATACACCTCAACAGAACGGAATTGTCGAAAGGCGAAACTGATCCCTGTGTGAGGCAGCCCGAACCATGCTAAGTTTTTCTTCCCTTCCTCTATATTTCTGGGCTGACACCATTGTTGCAGCTTGTTTTACACAAAACAGATCATATCTCAACAAGCGTTTCTCTCTCACCCCTTATGAGATTATTAACAACAGGAAGCCGAATGTCAAGTTCTTTCACGTGTTCGGTTCAAGGTGCTTCATCTTCAAATCTAAAGAACATCGCAACAAGTTTGATGTCAAAGCTGATGAAGGCATCTTTCTAAGATATTCGCTTACTTTAAAGGCATACAAGGTTTTGAATAAGTGTTCTAAAATAATTGAAGAAACCTATTATGTGACATTCGATGACAATTACGTCAAGAAGTTGAAGTCTACTGAAGAAGCAATTGGAGAGATTTTCTCTCAAACAGGTCAAGTCACAGCCTCAATCGCTAATCTATTTGACCAGTTCATGGATCTATTTGATGAACCTGAGAAAGTTGCTCATTCTGAGGCCATGGCAACAGACAACAAGATTGATCACCTTAAGAAGATTGTTGAAGATGCAGCCAAACAAATTGGAGAAGAAGAACCAGTTCGAAAAGATCCTCCCCAGAGCGGTACTTCTGTCGAGGGGGAGAATCATTTTTTTTCAAATCAACAAGAGTCACATATCCAGGGGGAGAATCCAGTCTTTGATGGACCCGAAAGTCTGGGAGCACCCAAAAGCCCAGTTGCACCCGAAAGTCCGGTTGTACCCGAAAGTCCAGTGACAACCGAAAGTCCGGATCAGCCTGAAAGCCCAGTCGAAGAAAGATTTTTTGGTTCACATCCAAATGATTCATCATCTGTCGAGGGGGAGAATTCTGATATACTCTATGACGATGATGTTCAATCAGAGTTGGAAGAAATGGTAAATGTTGAATTGGATCCATCTTATGATCAAAATTACCCTCCTCTCACCAAATGGACCAGAGATCATCCTATATCTCAAATAGTGGGTGATACATCAGAAAAGGTTCTAACTCGATCACAACTGAAGGCGAAGCAAACTGCTCTATTCTCCAAAGTAGAATATTGCATGTTTAATTCTTTCATCTCCAAAATAGAGTCGAAGACCGTCAATGTTGCCCTTAATCATTCTAATTGGGTTCAGGCAATGCAAGACGAACTCAATGAGTTTGAAAGAAATAAGGTCTGGAGACTCATTCCAACAACAAAAGATGCCTCGGTTGTCGGTCTCAAATGGGTGTTTAGAATCAAAATGGACAAGGAGGGAAACATTATCCGGAATAAGGCTCGGCTAGTGGTGAAAGGATATTGCCAGGAAGAGGGAATCGATTACGAAGAAACATTCGCTCCGGTGGCAAGGCTGGAATCCGTTCGAATATTTCTTGGCTATGTTGAACACAAAAACTTTAAGGTCTACCAGATGGATGTGAAGTGTGCCTAACTGAATGGGGAACTTGAAGAAACCGTGTACGTGGAGCAACCTCTTGGTTTTGTAAATGAAAAGCATCCAGATCACTGCTACATCTTGGATAAGGCTGTTTATGGTCTGAAACAAGCACCTAGGGCATGGTACGAAACATTAACTAAGTTTTTAAAGATGTCTAAATTCAAACAAGGTTCGGTTGACCCAACCTTCTTTCGTAAAAAGGAAGGTAGCCACCTTATGATCGTTCAAATCTATGTTAATGATATCATCTTTGGCTCAACGAATCCTAGCCTAACAGTTGGATTCACAAAGTTGATGGAGACTAAATTTGAAATGAGCTCAATGGGTCCGATTAACTCTTTCCTTGGCTTAAATATTAGACAGGGACCCGAAGGCATCTTTTTCAACCAGGAAGCATATACGAAGATTCTCCTTGCCAAGTTCGGCATGATGGGAGACTCATAGGTCAAAGTCCCTATGGCGTTCGGCACCAAGCTCACACCATCTTTGGAAAAACCAGCAGTCGACATAACGCTTTATCGCCAAATGATTCGTTCTCTGATGTACCACACAGCTAGCAGGCCTGATATAATGTTTTCAGTGTGTTATTGTGCCAGGTTTCAAGCAAATCCTCGTGAACCTCACATGTTGGCAGTGAAGAATATATTCCGGTATTTGAAGCGAACCACCTCTCTCGGTCTCTGGTATCCCTCAAACTCAGGTTTCTTCATTTAAGCCTACTCAGATGCAGACCTAGGAGGATGTGGTCTAGACCAGAAAAGCACTACAGGAGGCTGTCAATTCCTCGACGGGAAGTTGGTGAACTGGCAATCTAAGAAACAAACATGTGTTTCTCTATCTATAGCCAAAGCAGAGTACATTGCAGCTGCCTCGTGCACATCTCAAGTGATTTGGATCCAAAGCCATCTACGGGATTATGGACTCAATATGAAAAAGATCTGACTATATTGCGACTCAGAAAGTGCAATTAGGATCTGTCATAACCCAGTGCAACATTCCAAGACGAAGCATATAGCACTGAGGTATCACTTTATTAAGGATCATGTGGAGGATGGAAATGTAGAGACTCACTTTGTTCGAACCAATGATCAACTGGCCGACATCTTCACCAAAGCCCTTCCTGAAGCAAGTTTCAATAAAATTCTACAAGGCCTAGGTATGATGGAACCGGAGTCAGTACGAAAAACACCTTCTCAAAACTAAACGTTGGAAGCGAAATGAACCGAACGCTCGGTCTATTTCGGGTTCGGTTCACACGGGAACCGAAATGAACCGAACGCTCGGTCTATTTCGGGTTCGGTCCCATTGCACTTATTTTCATTTATCTCAAAAAGGTGATATCTTTGGTTGTATACATTTGTACAATAGTTTTTCCAAAAATTCCAAAAATATATTAAGGAACCGAAATGAACCGAGCATTCGGTCTATTTCGGGTTCGGTTCCAAAAAAAAATTTCTGTTTGGTTTGTTTTGTTTTTCTCTTTACAAAAATATCAAAATTTCCAAAAATATTTTCTTTTTCTTTTTGTCTAGACTTCTATTTATATTAACAGTTTATGGAATATCGATGGGGCAGGTATCATTCTCACACTTTTTACTAGCTAAGTCTCCCTAGAAGCATGCTGTTGCATGTGGTCCAAAGCCTCAACTGATTTTGAATAAAGCCGTATCGACTCGGTATACACAAATCTTGTCTTCTCAATTAGGCTGCTACATTTATTCTAATCATGAGCTAACTTACTCTTTTCTCATATGAGTTAAGAGTTTTCTGCTTGGTCACTATTTTTATAGTAGAGGTACTTTGGTTTCCTTAAACCACCTCAAAAAAAATTCTCCATCATATTCGCTTCATACATGTAACCCTTGAGACTCTCAGAAATTACCACTGAGGTTTATGGTTACACAATCTCTGTGTTTGTGATCTTAGCTTCGTGTCACTACGTGCTAAGTGAAACCCATAATTCAATACCCACTATGCATTGACGGTGAACAATTAAATTTGCTCTAGCTTTCACTTATGAATTAACGAATCCACCCAAGTGGTTGTACCATGAAATCTCTATTTTCCTTTTGTGTGATTCTTATGAAATTGTTACATACCATAACATTTCTTCCCATAGAATCCAGTTTTAAATTTTCTTGAGATTTCACACCAAGCATTTCCAACAAAGTCATTAAAATATTGTCCAAACCTACTTGTTCAACAGACCACATTGGTCTCACAAGTACTTCATTCGGTTTCTATCTTATGTCAAGATCAAGAATTCTGAACTGAAGTGAAAGCCACTCTTATAAGCCTCATTAAAAGATGCCTTTCAACACTTCTTAACAAGTGTTTGATCGTAATTCAACGGGAAACCACACAAACACTTTAAAGTCTCTCTTGACTTTGAAGGAAGAGATTCCTGCTTGGGATCCACTGTTTCGTGTCTATATTGACATCACAATTTCCCACATATATCTTGCTATATTTCTTTATTTTTGACACTCTATGCACGAAAATCTTTTTGATTTTCCAAAAGTCTGGTTTGGTTCACTACAAGCTATTTTTATAGTTCTGGTCTTTAATGCTATATTCTCAACGGGATGTTGTGGTTTATCTATGTGTTTGCCTTTATTTAGTGAAGATAGCTCATTTTAAAGATAAGATGATGACTCAGCCGGGAGACTAAAGGTTTCAGGAATTCAAAAAGGCATTTGTTGGGAAGACGTGCAAAATGGAAACGTTTTTCTCTCTCATGCATAATCATAGGAGCTACTAACTGTCACGCGTCAATCAACTCAGGAACCAATTCGTTTTTCAAGAAGATTTGGGGGCGGATTTTTCTCTCACCTCTACACACGGTATAAAAGGTAAACCCTAAGTTCTTTTACCTCTTTACTGCACCCAATTTTCTGAGAGCAAACAAAGACGTTTTTCTACCACTGTTCATCTCCTTCCTCAAAGCACTCATCAATGGCGGATTCCTCCTCTGTTCATGAAACCTCCCATATTCTCCCAATCCGACCCCAGCAAAGCTTGGTCATTGATCTCACCCCATATTCGTACGATGCCTTCATGTACCCTATAGTGGAGTGTCTGAAACACTCTCCATTGGTTCTCGCACTGACCAAAGTCGAAATCATACCTATGGAGTGTTTATCCCAGATTTTTTCTACTGCCCACTATGACAAGTCTGTTGATCGACTTTTCTTCGACATTCTTGATACCAAAACCTCCATCTCAAAACAGCGATTCTGCTCGCTTCTAGGGTTTGAACCTGATGAGTCGAGGGTTAACCCTGAGTCGATTTCTGTGGGACAGTTGTTTTCCATGTTTTACAACATGGGTTACACCGAAATCCTGACCACCGTCACGAAGTTCAAGAAATCGTGTCTTCCTCCTCAGTGGAATGGCTTCTTCACGATACTCTTCAAGGGTCTATCAGAGAGGAGTGCAGGTTCTAATGGGGCTAGTCGTCTGTTCATGACGATTCTCTATGGGTTGTACAATGGCGTCAATCTCGATTATGGCTCACTTTTAAGGCAGCAGTTAGTCCAAAGCCTTGCCTCTACATCTCGCCATTCTGAAATTTCATATGCAAGGTTCTTGTAACAACGTAAATTTTCAAACAAATTTTTTTCATTTCAAAATAAAGTATTTTCATTCAAACAAGGCATAAACATTCCAAGTGTCATGTCAAAATACAAATCATATGAATCTCAAGATCACAAAACATCTATCAGTGTGTACAGATCACGCCGGCGCCTTCCCACGGTCCTCGCTAGTACCTGAAACACATACATAACAACTGTAAGCATAAATGCTTAGTGAGTTCCCCAAAATACAACTTACGCACATACGCCTTTCCAGGCCCTGACCTTCCGGTCCATGTGTATCAGGGGACTTCCGTCCCTGCTGGGTAAACCTTCCGGTCCTACCCGCGCCAACCTTACGGTCCACATTACACGCCTTCCGGCCCATAACATAATGCCTTCCGGCCCACATAAACATACATAGCACGCATAACAATTAACTTACCACATATAGCACATATATCACATATCATATCCAACCTTCCGGTCACACAGTCAAACCCTTCCGGGTACGGTATAGTGAGAAGACTCACCTCGTGAATATCGAAAGCTAGCAAATCCCGAAGTCACTCGTGCTTGATCCGCCGAGCTACAATCTCCCTATAACATCATACATCTCTTATTAACACTTTTATCTTCTAAGTTTGACTAACCCTAAGAAGTCAAACATAGGTCAACTCTGGTCAACGGTCAACGGTCAACTTGACCGGACTCGGCGAGTGCTAGGGCGACTCGGCGAGTCTACACGTTCTCACCAATTCTCTAAGATTCCCTTTCTACACGTCGAGTATCCCCCTTGACTCGACGAGTTCCTCCTGGAAGAATCGCGGGGCCACCCCGACTCAACTCGCCGAGTCTGAAGAACAACTCGGCGAGTCCCAGTTAATCTTCAAGCTACTCGCCGAGTCTGTTCATCGGACTCGGCGAGTCCATGCCATGCAACCGCTCAAACTGCTTTCTAAGGTCAGATCTGCTCCGGCAATTCATAGGTCTGGCCTTCCTAGACTGGTTCATCACGTAAAGTCCTTATTTCGGTGCTCATGATACACCCCATGACTCATAATTGACGTTTTAACCTAAGGCATAAGGATTCCAATCCAAAACCTCCATTGATTCCCGAAATGCTCAGGCATGGGACATTCTGGACTTCCAAGGGTCCCAATATAGGGTTCCAATCGCTTGGGGGACTAAGGAAACACTCAATCTAGCCACAAAAGGGTTCAATAAACCCTAAATCCATATACACATCAACATAGAAGAATGCAACTCGAAAATATTACCTGAATAACGTTGCTCTGTGTCCCTAATCCTCAGAATGTGGCTTCTCTTGTTGTTCCCTTAACCAAGCCTCCTCCTCCTTGCAAAATAACACTTCCAAGATCAATAATGGTCTTCTACCTTGCTCCAGATGCTCACAATCAAATTAGGGTTTCTGTCAAAGGACTAGGATGAACAATGACGGCCATAAGGCCCCTTATATATGTCCCGAACCTAGACGGTTAGGGTTTCGCTAAACAGCGCAGACTCGCCGAGTCCATATCCGGACTCGTCGAGTCCAGTCGCGAACCCGCGACCAGATCCGCGATCCTACTCGGCGAGTCTGAGCTCCAACTCGCCGAGTCCCCTCTTAAAACACCCAACAATCATAAATATAACGATACCTGGAATTCCGGGCTGTTACAGTTCTGGACGCTCGTCACCAAATGGGCTATGGACAAGTACCATGTCCCCATTGTGGCTACATCTCCACTCTCATCTATTGGCATCTTCCACACTACAAATATCATTATGGCAGATCCTTCCAAGTTTCAGTTTGTTGGCTCAATTCTTGAGTCGATGTGTGCGTGTGTATCAGGGGAGAGTCGCATCATCAAGACCTACAAGGAGATTCTTCCTTCGGATCCCAGAGAGCTCACTCCAGAGATGATTCAGTCTATCCATGACGCCGACAAGCCTGCTCCTAGAGGCAAGAAACCAGAAAAAGGGAAAGACAAGAAGGTGGTCAAAGGAGCGAAAGGCCCTTCTCCTAAGAAGCAAAAACCAACTAAGGTAGCCCAATCACCTCCACCAAAGAAGAGGAAAACCCAGCCCAGGCGAAAACTCATTCTTGCCTCTTCATCCAGTGAATTTGAGGATAAGAGTTTAGACATAGAGGAGTCGTTTCGTGGTGACACTCCTCCCTGTTCGCCTTCACCTGAGGTACTAGTTTCAACCAAACTTGTCTCTCCTCCCCCAAAAACTATCTCTATTTCCATTCCCCCCATAACCTTCACTACTCATATTCCACCCACTTCTATTCCTGTACCATCTCCTATTTTCTCAGACGCTACAACAACAACCACTGGAGTTCGAACCAACGTATCTGATACGGGGGCTCGTACTTCAGCACCCAAACCTACACCTGCAACCGAACATACTTCTACACCCGAACCTACTACCACAACTGAACCTCCACCTTCTCCTTCCTCTCCCAATTACTACGCAGATACCGAGACTTTTCTTGGAGGGGAAGACATTACCTTTGATTCTGTCTTCTACAGTCCCTACCAGGTTCAAAGTGATGATGACGATGATGCTCCTGCCACCAAAAAGCACATCAAGGAACTTCATGAGAAAATTGATAGTCTCATCGCTTCCTCCTCCTCCTCTCGATCCAATATCTCAGAGGCTGCCATTCAGGCGCTAGTTGATTCTTTCACCAAGGCACATGAAGCCTCTATCAACTCCGCCACTGCTGCTATAGAAGCCTCTACAAAGGCCTATGTTGCTACAACCGAAAAAGTCGAGAAACTATTTCACGATGCTAACAGTCTTTTACAATCTTTACAGGGGGCTATTAAATCCAATGCAGCGAAGGTCGATTCCATTGTTGAGAAGCTGGCTACTTCTTTTGCATCCGAACAGAAACTCTTTTCCAGTCTTCGTCAGACTCTTAAAGCTGACAATAAATCTTTTTAGGCAGCTGTTGAGGAGCGATTGACCAAGCTCCAAGAAGACCTTGCTTTGGAGAACTTTGTGATGGATGTGCTTGCTCGCAAAACCACTACTCTAAAGGTCAAGAGTTTTCAGCTTTCCCAATCAGAAAAGGAGGTTGCGTCTCTTCGATCTGAGCAAGCGGTCATTTCAACTTGTGTTTTGGATGTCCACGGAGCCCTCTCCAACATTATTGAAGCACACGACCCAATCCTGAACTACTTAGTGAGCCGAACTCTAGCCGAGAATCTTGCTCCTGCCCTTGACCTGCTCAGCAAAATTGAGGGGCTTCCTGAGTTTGTGGCCCATCCAAAACAAGGGGGAGAAGGAGTTTCAAAGGGGGAAAATCAATCTGAACCGCCTCCTACTTCTACATCAACTTCAGCTAAAGCAACTGAACCTCAAACAACTGGTCAGGCTTCAGGTTTGGATGCTCAAGATAAAGGGAAAAAGGTTCTTGGTGAAAGTGATGGTGATGATGACAAAGAGACCATTGCTGATCTCTGGAAGAAACAGGCCAGGGATAAGGATTCAGACATGAGTGCTCGGATTGCTAGAGAGGCAGAAGCAAACAAAAGGAAGATGAAGGAGGCTCATGATCTCCTAGAAAATCGAAAAATTATATTTCCTCCGTGGACTCTCGAGAAGCTTATCAAAGAAGCTATCGATACCCCCGGCATCCTCCTGGCTTGAACCAGTTATTTCCTTGGACAGGGTTAATTCTGTCGACTCTCAGTTCGACACGCCCTTGACCCGAAAGGCCTTCATATTTCATGCATTTTCCCACGTTGCTGATGTCCCTCATCCTCACCCGAAGATCGATAGGGAGCTTGTTGAATTCTATCTGAGGTCTGCTCAGCCTCAGTATCAGACGTGGAGTGCGTAGAAGATCATCAATGTTTGCGTCCTCAAACCCTTTCGGGAGGGCAACTTCACAAATGTCGGCTTCAAAGTGTTGAGGGGGTCAGCTAAAACCGAACATGTCATTTCACTCGCTGATCTTCCTAACCTGAATCCACATGATTGGATCATCCTGCATAACATCCTCCTCACTAATGAAGCTGAATATGGGCCGATCATATATCACTTCAAGAGGATGTTGGTTTGCTACATCATGGAGGTTGCCAAGATGGATCAGGAGATTGCAAGTGTCTTCAAGAAGAAGCCCACCATCTCCCCAGTTGGTTCTGCGAGTGATTTGAACAAAATGCAGATGGGGAGGATTGATCCAAAGCAAAACTCAGTCATGTTCACCAAAAATGAAGGCCAAACATGTCTGTTCGCCTTGGCTGACAAGCATCTATATACCACTTCGTGCTTGGAACATGTTCTGGGGATCATCAATCGGTGCAAGCAGAATTCTGAAGATGACAAGAAGTATTTCGATGATATGATTCAGTGGTACATTCGTTTCAGACAAACCATCCTTGCCATCATTCCTCGTCTGTTCGATACCATGAAGAAAGTTCCCGCAGCTGGACCCAACAAGCCTAAGTAGAGTCTCCCTCCAATTGACGCAAAGGGGGAGATTGTAGGGTCCATTAGGTGTTGCGTCTTGGGCTCAGTTCATAGTCCAATTTTGTATCCGGATTGGGCCTGTCCATCCGTGATTTATTTATTAGGGTTTAGTATTTATAGATGCTTGCATGCATCTTTGTACGTAAGATTTTGGAGTCGATAATTCACAGCGAATATCTTTTATCAATTGTAACCCTAAACAGCCTCTACAGCGGAAGTTCTTTATCGAGCTCTGCTGAGGCGTGAATCTATTGAATCATTCAGCATATTTTGATTCATTCCTATGTTTGATATTTCAGTTTTGCATTATTGTGATTAACCTGTTTAAGATCTAAACGATCAAAGAGTTTTTCAACTCATCAGGAACATGTAAAGTCTCACACACTTTGATAAAACTTTAGTTCCAACCCCTAGAATTTTAAAAGTTAAAATTCAACCCTAATACTTTATAATATTATAAGTTCAATAATATATATATATATATATATATATATATATATATATATATATATATATGTGTGTGTGTGTGTGTGTGTGTGTATAAGAACAAGTCATTTTACCATAAGTATGCCTCATTCACGAAGCTGGTCTATAAGGGGGGTATAAGGTTGTTGCCTATAGAATGGCAGCTTAATGGGTGTCCACTCTCACCCACCGCTTCCTTAAGTGGTGGAGGGTCGTTAGCCGCACGGGTAGGACAATAACTTTAAATCCTCATTAAAAGTATGATAATTATAAAGTATCTAAATGTTTTCATAAATTCTCAATCATAGTTACTTTAGGAAAATGTGAATAAGGTGCTAACCCATGAAATTACACTTTGCAAGGTAGGAAAAGGGTAGCTTAAGGTTTATCATAGATCGATGGAGCACGTGTGGTTAACCGGCACATCGGTTAGGTGATTAACATTAAGAGTACTAAGTAATTTGCATGGTTACTTCACACCTTGTTTTTTGATCCTCGACGTACCATTCACAAAACTTGAAGGGCACATTCGAGATTAAAAAATGACATTGAGAAGTTCAATGAATCTCAAAACGATCTAGGAGTTTCAAAAACCTATTAAATTATTTAGTTTTTATGGTGGAAATTCATGAATCGTCATTCACCTACCTTCAAGTATATTATTGCTTGGATTACGGCATCCCTCTTGTAAGTTATAAAATATTGTGTTGGGTCCTAGCCTTAATATTACACTTGGGTGTCTTATTAAGGACTATCTTTATATCTAATCTAAACTTGTCTTTCTTCTTTTTCAGATGTCTTCCAAAAATGCCGCTTCTGGCTCAAAACCTATCAGCTCCTTCTCTCAAGAACCTTTGTGGGAGAGTCATCTTCGATGGTTCCAACTTTATGGATTGGATCCGGAAGATCAGGATGGTCACTCGTTATGAAGACAAGGAATATGTCCTCGACAAGGAGCTTAAGGAAATTGATGAGTCGTATGCTACTCCTGAGGAGATCATTGACTTTAGGGCACATGAGAGAGAAGCTACCAATGTGGCATGTATCATGTTGGCCATAATGACATTCGAGCTCCAAAAGTCCTATAAGGACTTCTATCCTTTTGAGATGCACCAGGATTTGATGGAAAGATACCATCAGAGTGATCGTCAAGAGCGATATGAAATCATCTCCTCCATGATAACAACCCGAATGAAGGATGGTAAACCCATCACGGGCCACATGCAGAAAATGCAAAGGTATGTGGACCGGTTGCTAAAACTGAATGTGAACTTTCCCGAGGAGTTGGAAATTGGCATCATTTTGCACTCCTTACCTTCTTGTTATGATCAATTCGGAATTACATACCACAAGAACAAGGAGGAAGTTACACTCAGAAATCTTCAAGGACTCTTGAAGACCGTCGAAAGTGGTCTTAAGGGTAAATCGGTTGTTACCACTCCTACTCATACTGCGACTCCTATCTTGGAAATCGGGAGGTAAAGGGAAGAAGAGGAGGAGCCCTTCGAAGGGTACCAAGGGAAAGTACCTTGATGGCGCCTCTTCAAGTGGAACCAAGAACGGTTTTGTCACTCCTTCTACCAACCCTAAGGAGGCTGAATGCTTATATTGCCATGAAAAGTCGCACTAGAAGCGAAAATGCCCAAAGTACCTGCAAGATGTTAAGGATGGGAAAGTCCCTTGATGGCTCCTATTCAAGTGGAACCAAGAAAGGTTGTGTCACTGCTTCTTCCAACCCTAAGGAGGCTGAATGCTTCTATTGCCATGAAAAGTCGCACTGGAAGCGAAACTTCCCAAAGTACCTGCAAGATGTTAAGGATGGGAAAGTAAAACCTAACCATGCAGGTATTTACACTATATTGTCTAGTAACTCACCCCATTCTAATTCTTGGGTCCTTGATACTGGTTATGTTATTCGCATATGTTCTGATCTGCAGGGACTAAGAAGAAGTCCGAATGTGGAGTATGGGAAGATACACTTGATCATGGGGAATATGAGAGTTGCATGTGTCACCAAGATTGGAGTTTATTCTTTGTGGCTAAGTAGTGGGTTAGTGTTAGATTTGAATAAGTGTTGCTACTCATCTGAAATGGCGAGAAATATTATTCCTTTCATCGTTTGTACAAACAAGGTTTTACCTTTTCGTTTGATAATAAATGTGGTGGTGTTCTTTATTTTTAAACGTTACCTTGTGGTGGTGTGTATGAAACTGTGTCGGTTGTTGAAAACGTAGGAAATTATGTATTGTTTATTGATTCTTCCACTAGCTTGGATAAAGCATCATTATGGCATTGTCATCTTGGACACGTAAGCAAGAAATACATAGGCCAACTCCAAAAGGATGGAGTCTTGGAGTCATTTGACCTAAAGTCGGATGATAGTTGTGAATCTTGTTTGCTTGGGAAAATAACAGAATTACCCTTCACTCGTACTTGTGCTAGCAGTGAGTGTTTTTTGGACCTCATACATATTGATGTGTGTGGACCCTTCAGAACCACCACAAGAGATGCTAACCGCTTCTATGTGACTTTTACTGATGATTTTAGTATATATGGATATGTCTACTTAGTCAAGCATAAGTCAAAAACATTTGAAAAGTTCAAGGAGTTTAAACAGGAAGTGGAGAATCAGTTTGGCAGGAACATTAAGATGCTTCAATCCGATCGAGGTAGTGAGTATCTTAGTACAATGTTCCTTGACTATCTTAAGGAATGTGGGATTATCTCACAATTGACACCTCCCAGGACACCACAACTTAATTGTGTGGCTGAGAGCCGTAAATGAACCTTGTTGGATATGGTTCATTCCATGATGAGTCGAGCTCTGCTACCAATCTCATTTTGGGGGTATGCCTTAGAGACTACCGCCCATGTTCTTAATCTAGTCCCTACCAAAAAGGTTGCCAAAACACCTCACGAGATGTGGACTGGAAAAGTTCCCAATCTGGACCACATCATGATCTGGGGTAGCGAGGATTTCATGAGGCGCAAGACTCACAATAAGCTCGAACCTCGAAGTAAGAGGTGTATTTTCATTGGCTACCCACAAAAATCCCTTGGTTACCTCTTCTACAGACCCAGTGATAATGTGGTCTTTTTAGCAAGGAGAGGAGTCTTTCGCGAGAGAGAGTTCATGAACCAAGGAAACAGTGGGAGGCAAATTGACCTTGAAGAAATTCAAGAGTCAAGCGGTAAAGGAAACTCAAACCCTAGCAATCAACCTGAGGAGGAAACTCCTATTGATCCGATAGAAGAGTCTATACCTCTGACACGTTCCACGAGAGTTAGGAATGCACCTAAGCATTACTATGGTTTCCATATTACTGCAAAAGGTGATACACTTATCAGTGATAGCACACTGGTAAGTATGGATGAACCTAACAGCTACACGGAAGCCATGGCAGGCCCTGAGGCTGCTAAACGGAAAGAGGCTATGGATAGCGAGATACATTCCATGTATGACAATCAAGTTTGGAACAGGTTTGACAATGTACCAGGTCGGAAGATAGTCGGGTGCAAATGGATCTTCAAGAAGAAGTCCGACATGGATGGTAATGTACACACTTATAAGGCGCGACTGGTTGCAAAGGGCTTTTCTCAAACTTCGGGAGTTGATTATGATTAGACCTTTTCACTAGTAGAAAAGATTAAGTCTATTAGGGTTATGCTAGCCATTGCTGCATTTTATGACTATGAAATATGGCAAACGGATGTCAAAACCGCTTTCCATAATGGAAAGTTGGCTGAGGATGTTTACATGAGTCAGCCAGAGGCTTTTGTCAGCACAGAGTACCCTAATAGAGTGTGTAAGCTTGAGAAATCCATATATGGATTGAAACAAGCACCTCGTAAATGGAATCTTTGTTTTGATGAGAAAGTCAAAGAGTTTGGCTTTTCGAGGAGCGAAGATGATTCTTGTGTATATGTCAATGCTAGTGGGAGTATTGTTAGCTATTTGGTATTGTATGTGGATGACATACTGCTCATAGGAAATGACATCCCAACTCTACAGGAAGTGAACTCCTGGCTTGGGAAGTGTTTCGCTTTGAAGCACCTTGGAGAAGCTGCCTATGTCCTAGGGATAAGAATTTTGAGAGAAAGGAGTAAGAGACTAATTGGACTTAGTCAGATCACCTATGTGGATAAAGTGTTGAAAAGGTTCAACATGCACAACTCCAAGAAAGGTGAGTTACCAATCCAGAGTAACGCTAGACTGAGTAAGACTCAGAGCCCGAGTACAGAGGCTGAGATAGCAGAGAGGAGTCAAGTTCCATAAGCTTCTATTGTAGGCTCGATCATGTATGCTATGACTTGTACTCGTCCTGATGTGGCCTTTGCATTGAGCATGGTCAGCAGATATCAGGGGAACCCTGGCAAGGCTCACTAGACTGCGGTAAAGAACATTTTCAAGTACCTGCAGAGGACTGAGGATTGGGTCCTTACCCTCAGTGGGATTCATGACTTGAGAGTAGTAGGGTATAGTGATGGTAGCTTCCAGACTGATAGGGATAATTTCCGCTCTCATTTAGGCTAGGTCTTTACCTTAAATAGAGGAGCAGTTACTTGGAAAAGTTCCAAGGAAGATACAGTGGCTGATTCAACTTGCGAATCAGAGTATATAGCAGCAAGTGAGGTAGCAAAGGATGCGATATGGTTGAAGACCTTCATCAGAGACCTTGGAGTTGTCCTAGGTAGAAAGGAGCCTATGGAGATTTTCTGTGACAGCAATAGTGTGGTTGCCTTAGCCAAGGAACCGAGAGATCATGGCAGATCTAGACACATTAACAGAAAATATCACTTCATCAGACATCGAATAGAAGAAGGACTCCTCGTGGCAAAGAGGGTATCATCGGATGAGAACCCATCAGATCCCCTTACAAAGGGACTGAGTAGGGTCAAGCATCTTCAGCATGTGAGGTGCATAGGGCTAAAGGATGATATTAGTTTTGGAAATTAGATAGATTTGAAATTTGTAAAGTGTAATTGACATTTGATGATAAATAAAAGTTTTTGTGTATTTATAAGTAAAGTGTTGCTATCTTTTGTCAATCATTTACTATCATTTCAATTTCCATGTTCTGACTTCCACAATAATTATGTTATGGTATATCATATTATTAAAATTCTCCACAGTCGGTCATATATTGGAAGTAGATATGAATCAAGACTGTCATGAAGTTGGCTTGTAGATGTCCAAGGTACTGGACATAGCAAGAGTTGCTACAACACTCATGAGTGCTCATAAGTTCTGAGTATTGGATTCAACCCACGCTCACTTGTATCACTTCATGGAATTTATCTCGAGTGATCGTGAGATGGTAATATCATATAAGTCCTCAAACCTAGAGATATGAGTTATTGACTATGATTTGGTTATACATTGATTGTACGAAAATGCCTTAGTAACTCGATGTTATAAAACATGCCTTTGTGGATGACTCAACAAGTAGTAGAACAAGCATATGAGTCGAAGTTTATATCTTCCTTCTCGGATTGGAAGCGATATCTGGGCCCCTCGATGATTTTGTGTTTACCCATGTACTACGCCTAGTCAGAACTAAATTGATGTGTTCAATTAAGTTATGTGTCAAACAAACTGAAAATCGGGAAACAAACTGTTGGACAATAAGTAAGACATTGGTCGAGGTATTTGTACAGCTGATATCTAGAACAAAGGATTATATGATACATTATCTAAAATTGCACTTCATAGTTCAACAGAGTTTTAAGAGCTACAATTGCCAGCCGGTTCCTAAAGTCATAATTGCAACTATAGTCATTAGACTTATCCATGTGGGAGACTGTTGGATAAGATATCTAAGTCCATAACTATATTTGAGATGTACTTGCCCTGACCCGGCATGGTCCATTTGGGTTGCACTTCACCCGAACAATTTATATGGATAATCTTTTAAGAATAGTATAAGTTATGATTTATTAATATATTATAAGTTCTAATATATTAATATGAAATCATTTTATTTAATTAGTCTTGATCTAAAATTAATTTAGAATTAATTTAGTGATCAAAAGTGTGACTAATTAAATATGGACTCTTGTATTTATATATTGTGGGCTTAATGCTTATTTAGAATGGGCTAGGCTTGCATGGTAAGTCCAGAGATAGTCCATGGAGCTTTAACCCATGGATCTCATGGAAATGAAAGGTCATGGGTATTAGGGTTTACATGGTTGTAACCCTAATCCACCACACTATATAAAGGAGTCCTTGGCACTTGAAATTGACATGTTTTTTTGTGAGAACAAGGGTAGGCTGATTTCAAGAAGTGTTCTACTATTCTCTCAAGTTTCCAAGGTTTGTGGTGATTTGTGACTTCCATTTGAGGCATCCACATTATTGGTGCTAGGCTCTCAAACTCTAAGCAATCAACCACTATCAAAAGGTATGTAACTCTACTAGCTTTTTGTGTTTCAAAGCTCCCCATGACATGCTAGTCAGGTTAAGAACCTTGAACAATCAAATTTGCATGTATCTTAGTAAAACATAGATCCAAGGTTTCTAGGGTTGCATGTACACCTTAGGAATGTTAGAATGCTCAAAACCCATCAAACTAAGCATCAAGTTCTCATTTTTATGCCTCAAGACCTCTCATTGGGTCTGAAAGGACAACTTGTTTGATCAAGATCATGCTATGCTCATGAATCACAAAGGTTAGGACCAAAAATGCCCTAAATGGATGAATATCTAGATCTATAAGAAAGGATGAACAAGCTAAGAACTTTTTACCTCCTGGAAGTTGCTAGCTAGTATAGAATCCCAGAACCAAGCTCTAATGTCCTCTCTTCAAGAATACTAAAAAAAACCCACAAATGAGATCAAAGTGCTCTCTTCTCACTTAGGGTAGCTAGAGGGACGATTTTTTGGTGGAGGCTGATGAGGGTGAAGGTCTTGGGGCCATAAGAATGTTTCAATAGGATTCAAACCCTAAATCTTAGGGTTTGAAAGCCTCGCACGTACACCCTATGTACCCAGTGTATGCCCATCATACTAACCCCTTCACATGCATGCCTTGCGTACGAAGTGTACGCCCAACGTACTAAGTCCCGACCCATAATTACAAAAATGCCACTATGGGCCATTTTGCAATCTTTCTCATGCATAGGGGCCAAAATGCAATATTTCTTCAAACATAGGGTTACAGTTCAAATTACCTCATCATCGGGATTTTACAAGTACATTGTTGTTATTTGCATTAACATTTGAATTTATATTTAAAATCTTTGTAATATAGAATGCCTTAGTTCATGAAATTGCTCTACAAACATAACTCATAACCTCTTCTAGGTGTGATGCAAATTCGATTGATTAGATAGGTATTTTTAAGAAGGTGTTAGGTGCCCAAAAAGGACATGGGAGAAGCATCGGACTTAAACATCCTTGTGCAGCGACTACTAGTGATCCCTCTTAGTGGCAGTCACAGTTACAAGCACCACAACTAACACAACCAACTTAGGTACTTATTAAACTCCTAAGGAATTTTGTGGACTTTGGTAACTTGGCACTTGACAAATTTGATATATTGTTAGGGCATCCACAATCCATTGAACTCTATAGAGTTCATTGGATTGCCACATCATCCATTAAACATCTATACAAAACCACCCACAACCCATTAAGCACCTATTCAATCCTAATCATCACTTTATTCATTCTATTGAACCATTCAATGATCATTCAACTCCACCATTCAACACAATTCTATGTCATCACCCACAATCCGTTCAAATCATATTCAATCCGAGTCATCACACTATTCAACTCTTATATTACTTGCATTGTGGATGCTCTTAAGCGCTTCATGCATTTATTATGAAATTGGTACTTTGGAACTTTGTTATATTGTTACGAACTTGATGCATTTTAAAATGAATTTTGGTAGTGTTGTGCTTTACTTATTTTTTAAGCGCTTAAAGCATTTGTTAAATTGTTAATGACTTAATGGCTTTGTGACTTAATTCATTTGGTAATTTGATAGTTTGTTAGATGGTTAATGACTTAGTGTGTTTGTGACTTAATTGTTAAGTAATAATTTATTTTTTCTTAGTTTGTTATTTTAACTTATATATATATATATATATATATATATATATATATATATATATATATATATACATATATATATATATATGTAAGGTCAAACCTTGAAATATGATAATGTTTAAAACAGACTCAGCGTCAGCACATATCTCAATATCAGCACCAGCGTGTAACTGCTCAGTTTGTATTAGTTTAGTTTTGTAACAAATCTTGTAGTTATCGTGTTTCCTTAGTTATCTTGATTAATTAGCTAAGCGTATCCCTGAATTGTAGGGATTGTTTAGAATAGCAGTATATATTATATTGTACAGGTTTGTGAATAGTCACGCTTTTCACAAACCCTAATCTCTGCTTTGTGCACACGATAATCTCTTTGTGAGATTATCTTTCTTAGTGAAAGTTTTTCTTCGTGAATTGCTCTTGTTCTTATTTATCGTCATTGTTTGATATATTGATTGATCTAAAGGCCTCTTCAATTGGTATCAGAGCAGGTTTCTTTTATCAAACAAATGGCTTCATCTTCTTCTTCATCAAACTCATCAAATCATCCTTCTGCTAAAATTCCTCCTTTTGATGAAACGAACTTTGCTATGTGGAAAATAAAGGCTCTATATGCCTTAGAGTCTGTTGATGAAGACATGCTGGACATCGTTGAGAATGGTCCTTATGTTCCGATGTATCAGCCCCTTAAAAATAATGTTCCTGATGGTACTATGAAGAAAACTCCTAAAGAAAACTGGACGGCAGATGACAAGAGAAAACATGGTCTAGATGTTCGTGCTCGTGCAGTAATCAGCTACTCTCTGCCATACAACATCTTTGGGCTGGTTCAAAATTGCATCTCAGCAAAAGAGATGATGGATACTCTGACTGTATCTTTTGAAGGAACTGAAGAAGTCAAGGCTACTCAAATAAATGATCTTAACCGAAGGTATGAACATTTTTTTGCTAAGAAAGGTGAAACCTTGACTCAAACCTTTAACAGATTCAATACTTTTGTTAATGATCTTCGGAGACTAGATCAATTGAAGCATAGAACTGTTCTAGTGCAAAAATTTTTGGATTCTCTGGGTGCAAGTTGGGAGAATCATGTTGATGTGTTGAAAAACAGTCAGAAGATCAACTCTATGGACCTGCAAAGTCTCTATGGAAATCTTTGATACTATGAAGAATCCAAGCTTCAAAGAAAGGAACTGATGAAAGATTCTCAGCGTGAGTCTTCTGTAGCCTTGTTCTCCAACAAAAAGCTGGTGTCAGATTCAAACACTGATAGTAATTCAGACACTGATTCATCTAAAACTGACACTGATGATCTTGAAAAAGTTGTGGCTAGTGCAGCTTTGATTGTAAAGACCTTTGAAAAATCAGGTCGAAACTTCTCAAAGTTTCAAAAGAAGATGGGTGGAAAGTTCTCAAAAGGTTCAGGAGCTGATAAAAGGCATGGTGCTGATAAGAAAGAGAAGGCTCATTGCTTTAACTGTGGGAGCACTGATCATTTTGCAAAGGAATGTAAACAAAAGAAACAAGGCTCAGATGAATACTGGAAGCAGAAGTACAACAAGCTGATTGAGAAGCTGAAAGCTGAAAACTTGGAACATAAAGTGCTTGTAGCTGAAGAAGAAAAATGGAAAACTGATGAAGAGTCATCAGATGATGAAGTCAAATTTCTAATGGTCAAAATAGAGGACCCGGCTATTTCTGATAAAGACAAAAGTACTTTTGACACTGATATGTCTGATGCTGTTGAAAATTCCAGGAAGCACAACATTGACTCTTCTTCAATGTACCAGGTTAAAAACTTTGTTTCCTATTCAATGAATGAAAAAATCAAAATGTTTGAGTATTTGGGTGTCATTAATTCTAAGAAGAATCAAACCATAAGAAATTTGTAAAATCAAATTGATCTTCTTGAAACTGATATATCCATGAAAAATAGCATTATTGAGTCCACTCAGGAAAATCATAGAATTACTAGTTTGTCAAATTCATCTTTGTCTACTGAAATTGACAATGTTAAAAATCTTTTGATCAAAGAACAAACTGTGCTTCACACTTGGGCAAAATCTCATAAGAATGTTAATTATATTATTTCAGCTCAAATTCCACATTCTTGTGAGAAAATTCTTGGGGTTAATTTTGCAGAAGCTAAAAAAGTTTTTAAATCAAAAGAAAAGGACTCTGAGGTCTATTCCATGAATGAGATGAAAAACAATTTCAAAAATAAGTTTGTCAGTAACTCTTTTATTAATCAAAGTTTAATTGATGAATACTGTATTACTAATTCTGATGGTATTACTGAGTGTAATGTTGAAATTACCAGAATTGATCCTACCTCTTATCCTACACATCTTGTTAGACCAACCCCTCTAACTGAGAATATTATTGCTTTTCCTATATCAAATGGAGTGTTTCATGCTGTTCATGAACAACTCAAGCATTTCCCTGATTGCAATCCATCTGTGAATGAGTCAAAATCAGATACTGATAGTTCATCACCTAACACTGCTCAAACTCCTTCTGACACTGAATTCAGTCGTGACTCAATGATAAACAAAAGGACTCAAAGCTCTCTTGGTGAATCTTACATGTCAAAATGTGTTAAATCAAAAAATTTGCTCACCAAGAAGAACTTTGGTACTCGAGTTTGTTACAGATGTAGTGATTCCTCTCACAAGATCAGTGAATGTTCTTTTGATAAATCATCCTCAAGAGCTGAAAATATTAAAGTTAGAAATGAAAATTGGACCCTTAAGTCAAATTCTTTAAACTGTCTTCCTAAGGAGTGTTATAATCTATTGTCAAATAACTTTGTGAATGACCCATCTTCGAATGGGTCAGTGTGTTCTAACTAGTTTCTCAGCACTGCAGGGTCAGGAGCATCTTTGGTACTTAGATAGTGGTTGCTCAAGACATATGACAGGATCAAAGTCTCTTCTGGAAGATTATGTCAAGAAAACTGGTCATGCAGTTACTTATGGAGACAATGGAAAGGGGTTCACTAAGGGATATGGAAATATCAAGTGCAACAACGTGATTTTTCAAAACGTTTCATATGTAAAGGGTCTCAAACACAACCTTATTTCTATCAGTCAATTATGTGATGCTGACTATGAAGTTCACTTTACAAAGAAGGAAGGAAGAGTTGTTAACACTGACAAGAACATCGTACTTTCAGCAAGTAGAAAAGATGATATATATGTTCTTGACATGTTCTCAAGTGACAAGGCACTGATGCAATGCTTCTTTACAAAGTCTCAAACGAATCTTAGCTGGACTTGGCACAAAAGGTTTTCTCATCTGAACTTCAAGAATCTATCCAAGATATCCAATCAAGATCTAGTTAGAGGGCTCCCAAAATTCAGCGTTGTGAAAGACAAGATGTGCTCAGCTTGTGAACAAGGAAAACAAACCAAGTCCTCTTTCAAACCCAAGTCATGTTCCAGTATATCAGTCCCTCTTCATCTACTCCACATGGACTTGTTTGGACCTATTCTTGTTCGTTCACTAGGTGGAAATAAGTATACTCTAGTGGTCTTTGATGAGTTCACTCGATTTACATGGACAGTTTTCTTGAAGAAGAAAAGTCATGTTGCACAGGAAATTATCTCACTGATTCGTAAAAATGAGACACTGATAGGTCTTAAAGTTAAGCAACTAAGAAGTGATCATGGTACTGAGTTCCGAAACTCAACTCTTGAAGAATTTTGTGATCATAAAGAAATTGGACAAAACTTCTCAGCTCCTCGTACTCCTCAGCAAAATGGAGTTGCTGAACGAAGAAATAGAACACTGATTGAGGCAGGAAGGACCTTGATGATCCATGCTGGTCTTCCTATGTCATTTTGGGCTGAAGCTGTCAATACAACATGTTTTACTCAGAATCGATCTCTAATTCACAGGATTCACAAGAAGACACCATATGAAATGCTGAAAGATCGAAAGCCAGACATATCCTTTTTTCACGTGTTCGGATGTATTTTTTATATTCTAAATCAGCGTCACCCAAGATCCAAGTTTGAACCTAAGGCTGATAAAGGTATTTTTGTTGGGTACTCATCTATTTCAAAGGCTTTTCGTGTTTTTCATGTGAACAGGCAATGTGTCGAAGAATCCATTCATGTGAAGTTTGATGAGGAATCATACACTGATGAAAAAGTCACTCATTCTCCTTCTATTTTTCAAGAGCTTCTCTCTTGTCCATTCAATGAAGCACCTTATGCTGGAGATAAGACCGATTCCTCTGATTCTATCATTCCAGTTCCATGTTCCTTGAATCAAGATACTGCAGCCACATCAGCAGATAATTCATTAGGTGCTGATGAGACCCTTAAAGCTGAAGACTCTCCTGAAACTAACAATGTGTCAGTGTCAATCTCTCCGGAATCAGCATCAGTGATTGAACATCGAGATCATCCCGTTGATCGAATTATAGGGAATATACATGATGGTGTCCGAACCCGATCTAGTGTACTTAATAACTTTTGCATGTACGTTAACTTTGTTTCAATGATCTTACCTGACAAAGTTCACACAACTCTTCAAGATGCTAACTGGATCAAAGCCATGCAAGAAGAACTGAATGAGTTTGAAAGGCACAAAGTTTGGACTCTTGTCCCAAGACCATCCGGGAAGACTATCACTGGAACTCGCTGGGTCTATCGTAACAAGGTTGATAAAGATGGAATCATCACTCGCAACAAGGCAAGGCTTGTAGCTCAAGGGTTTACTCAAATTGAATCCATCGACTATGGGGAAACTTTTGCTCCAGTTGCTCGCATTGAAGCAATCAGACTGTTTCTCGCATACGCATCCTACATGAATTTCATTGTCTATCAGATGGATGTGAAAACAGCATTCCTTCATGGTGTGTTAGAAGAAGAAGTATTCCTAAATCAGCCCCCAGGTTTTGTGGACAAAGATCATCCTGATTACGTGTACCGGTTAGACAAAGCTGTTTATGGACTGAAGCAAGCTCCCAGGGCTTGGTATGAGACACTGACATCATATCTACTTGAAAATGGATATAGACGAGGAGCAATCGACAATACTCTCTTCATCAAAAACAAAGGCTCAGATATGGTTCTTGTTCAAATTTATGTCGATGACATCATTTTTGGCTCTCCAAATGAGACACTGAGCAAGGAATTTGCAGAGATCATGTCTCAAAGGTTCGAAATGAGCATGATGGGGAAGATGACTTTTTTCTTGGGTCTTTAAGTTTAGCAACAAAAGACAGGTATTTCCATTTGCCAAAGTAAATATATTTCTGACCTGCTTGTTAAGTATTCTCTCAGTGACTGCAAACCAGCCTCTACCCCAGTGTCTAAGACTTATAAGATACACGCTGATCCAACTGGAACTGATGTCAATCACTCTTTGTATCGAGGAATGATTGGATCTCTCTTATATCTCACAGCAAGTCGTCCTGATATCATGTTTGGAACCATTCTCTGTGCTAGATTCCAAGCTAATCCCAAAGAATCTCACCTCATGGCTGTCAAATGTATTTTTCGATACTTGAAAGGAACTCAAAACCTTGCATTGTGGTATCCTCGCGACTCTGCATTTGAACTTTATGGATACACTGACTCAGATTATGCAGGATGCAATTTAGACAAAAAGAGTACATCTGGTGGATGTCACTTCCTTGGCAATCGTCTCATCATCTGGTCTAGCAAGAAGCAAACATCAGTAGCCATCTCAACTGCAGAAGCTGAGTATGTTGCCGCTGGGAGACGTTGTGCTCAACTCTTATGGATTCAAAATCAGCTTCTCGACTATGGGATCAAGTTCTCAAAGACTCCCATATATTGTGACAACACCCGTGCCATTCAGATCACACAAAACCCTGTTCAGCACTCGAAGACAAAGCATATCGAAATCAGACATCACTTCATCAGAGATAATGTTGAAAAGGGAAAAGTTGTTCTTGAACATGTCAAGACTTCGGAGCAACTTGCTGATATCTTCACAAAGGCACTGGATTCTCAATCAACTGCTTACATTATCGGAGAACTGGGAATGATTTCCTTGTAATTAATTTTGCTGTTTAATTGTGCTAATGTTTGATATTGTCTTATAAGCTGATGTACATTGTGCTGATGATGACATACTGATGATATTTGCTGCTGAGCATTTTGGTTTGATTTCTTATCTTTATCTCTTCTTCAAGTCTTCTAAATAAAAGTTGAATGATTCACTGTATTAAACCATACACTGATAACAACTTGAAACTCCTTGCCGATGGTTAGATCAAAACACCAAGATCTATCACACGCAACTACCCCTTCTTACCAATCTTACACTGACTCTGTGATTCAGTGTGCCAAAACACACACTGATGAGAGCCTAAAAATCTTTGCCGATGGTTAGATCAAAACACCAAGATCTATCACACGCAACTACCTCTTCTTACCAATCTTACACTGACTCTGTGATTTGGTGTGCCAAAACACACGCTGATGAGAGTCTAAAAATCTTTGCCGATGGTTAGACCAAAACACCAAGGTTTGTCACATGCAATAATCCCTTCTTTACCCTCCTCTTATTCAGTGTCTAATGATTCAGTAAGATAAACCACTCACTGATAAAGTCACAACACTCTGTGCCGATGGTTAGATAATGTAACTAGTATCTATCACACGCACCAATCTACTTGCTAGCCCCGATTAAACAAACTGTACCTTGAATTGACGGAGAAATATTTTTCAGCATGTAACTTCTGTAACACTGATCTCAGCGCTTCCGCAAACACTGATTGACATTTCACCTTCAGTCAACGGCTCTTTTATCCAACAGCTATTTTCTGCTCTGACAGGTTGTTACGATGCGCCGTTATTCTTAATGAAGATAATCATCACCTTTTTAATGAAGATAACCATTACCTTTTTAAAACCCTTTTTATTCCATATTTAAACCTCTCTCTCCCTTGGTTTAACTTTTCCTTCCACAATTTTGAACTTTTCTCAAAACCCTAGAATTCTAAAATACTCTCCAATGACGGCATCTCTGTTCACATACTCCTCAACCTCTCGAAGGGTCGTTCCTGCCCCAAACTCTCCTCCACTTCCAATTCACATCAAGGCAATTAATGTCGTCTTCAACCCTGAAATTCCAGAGGTTCATCGAGGTCTTGGACTCGATGATTTTGTCAATTTCTTAGCTTCTTGCCGCCTACGATATGCAATCAGTGATGTCCCGTCCGAGTTCTTCCCTGAACAAGTATGTGAGTTCTACTATACTGCAACTGTTAATGAAGAAAATAATGCCATCACCGGAACCATTGGCCATGGAAGACACTCTATCTTCATCACCGCAGAACTTCTCAGTGCTGCTTTAAGGTTACCAATTTTCGAACCTTTCTCTGAACCTCCGACTATTGAAAGGTGTAAACGTATGTTTGATCAACTGGGTTATGATCACTCAAAGGCTGGTACTCGATCAGCTATTATTTTACGTCAGTGCATGAACCCAGGTTGGAAATTTTTCACTGGTGCTCTATGCAAGTGTGTGGGTCACAAGTCTCGCAGTGGTGATCAGTTGAGCAATTATGAGCAACAAGTCGTCTGCTCCCTTCTTCTCAACAAAAGACTGGATTATGGGGCTCTATTCTTTGATCAGCTTGTTCAGCTTCTTCGTGCAAATGTGCGCGCTGATCATGTTCCGTTTCCACACTGGATTGCCCTGGTGTTCGACAAATTCTTCGCTGCAGACTACTTTTCTCACTCTGGGAATCCAATCCAATGCCCTCTAATGTCCGTTCGTATTTATCAGGATGATCCTTTGGATACTGACATTGGAATCTCCGATAGGATGAGAGAATGGATTGCAAAGCCATACACTGTGCCTTCTCTCACCGCTGACACTGATGAAGGAGGTGCTGACGGTAATCATATGGATCATGCTGATCAAGAGGTTGAACATCATGATGGTGGTCATTTCTCCTCTCAACTTTCTCATCACATCATCTCGGATACTGACAAAGCTTCCTCAGCACCAAAGGATTCCATGAATCAGGGGAAGCAACCATCTCAAGGGGAGCATCCCTCATAGGAGGAGCATCCGTCACCAACAGCTCACCACTCTTCTCCAAGGATGCAACCTAGCTCTCCAGTTGCCCCAGTTACCTCAATTGTTCAAATTCCCGCTTCAGCATTTTCTGAACTGATGACACTGACTCGGAACATGAGTCAGCGTCTACTTCGTATTGAGGCTGATGTTCAACAAATAAAGGAGGTTCTCTTACTTACTCCTCCCTCTAGTCCCAAATCTGATGATGCTCAAAAAGGGGGAGATACTGATGATGATGTTGATGCTGATGATCATGCTGATGGTGAACCAAATAATCATGCTGATAGTGAACCAAATGAGAAAGACACAGAACCTGCTGACAACACTATCATTCAGCCTGAATCACCCAAGCCCATTCATGAGTCTGATTCTGCGGGGCATAATAGTCCAACTGCTACTGAAAAAGTATTTGAAGATAGTGAGCATGATGAAGATGATGAAGAGCATGATGAACCTGATGATGAATGCCAAATTCTTGATATGAACTTCATTGATCCTCTTATTCCAGTTCAGCAAGAAAGTTCAGATGACCTTGAAGAATCTCATCCGATATTAGCCAATCTTATTGCTGATCCCATCTTTCCGGTCCAAGGAGAGGATTCGGACGTTGCCAGTGAAGAATCTCATCCGCTGTCTCGAAAGCGTAAGGTAGCAGATACTGACTTGGATCATTCTCAAACTGATACTTCTCTGACTGTGAAGAAACCCAAGTCCATTGTCAGTATTTCAAACCTTGCCGCTGAATGGAACATGTCCCCTGATCAAGTCAAGCAAATTCTTGATGAAGCCAATCGATCTCAGCTTCTAAAGAACATTGCTCAAGCTGATGAATCTCTTATTCAACACAAACTTCAGGCCAAGGGATCTTTTGAAGCTCAGATGCAGAAGTTCCTGGAATTTCAGTCCAAGGCTCAGTCTTCTGAACCTCCTCCTGGCTCTAGTAAGCCTAAGACTGACAGTGTTCTTGACCGGATTGATCGAAAGAGATTTGAAGATGTTCTTAATCGGCGAATGTGTGGTGATAATATCATCAAGGTCAAAGCTTCCAAACCTCGAAACGAGAAAATCCTTACATTGTTGATCACTCGTCAAGGTCCTCAGCATTCATATACTGAAGTTGTCAAGAGGGATGAGCTGATCAGATATGGATATTCGGAATGGATGGAACTGCTCGATCTAGCATCCAAGCAAACCTCAGCTCACTCTTCGGAACTGACTTGTGCTCTTCTTCTGCTGATCAAGAAAGTTCAGCGTTTGGATCTTGTTCCTAAAGAACGACCTCAGCTTCAAGGCCAAAGGTTGTCTGTTCCTAGATCTCAAAGAACCAAGTTTCAAGTTGATGGTGAAGATGTATTGGTTCTAGACTTTGGTGCTGGTGAAGTTAACAATTCACTTCCTCTCAGTGTTCATCCGGTTCAGCATCAATTTATCTCAGCTCCTGAACATGGGATGTTCTATCTTGATAAAAACAAGAGGATGTGCTTTCAGCGAACTACTGAGATCCCAAAAGCTCCAACCACTCACCTTGTTGGCTTAAGGCAAATGTGCATGAGTCATCAAGATCTGTCCGGAGAATTTCACATTCTTATTGCCATGGAGCTGCTGAACAGAAGACAGGAGTTGCTGGATAGTCCTTACTGGCCAGTCAAAATTGAAGCTGAAGCTGAGTATGAAGAATTTCTTTCCAGAGGTGTCTTAATTTAGTTTGTTTTGAACATCATCATATTGGGGGAGATTGTAAGGTCAAACCTTGAAATATGATAATGTTTAAAACAGACTCAGCGTCAGCACATATCTCAGTATCAGCACCAGCGTGTAACTGCTCAGTTTGTATTAGTTTAGTTTTGTAACAAATCTTGTAGTTATCGTGTTTCCTTAGTTATCTTGATTAATTAGCTAAGCGTATCCCTGAATTGTAGGGATTGTCTAGAATAGCATTATATATTATCTTGTACAGGTTTGTGAATAGTCACGCTTTTCACAAACCCTAATCTCTGCTTTGTGCACACGATAATCTCTTTGTGAGATTATCTTTCTTAGTGAAAGTTTTTCTTCGTGAATTGCTCTTGTTCTTATTTATCGTCATTGTTTGATATATTGATTGATCTAAAGGCCTCTTCAATATATATATATATATATATATATATATATATATATATATATATATATATATATATATATATATATATACTTACTTACTTACTTACTTACTTACTTACTTAATTTGAAGGACGTGGATGTTAAATGTTTTTCTTCAAAACACGACGTTTGTAACGACAATTGGAAATATTATCCACTCGGTTAATAACCAAGTTAACATCAACAAAACCAATGCGAGCAACCACGACGATGGGGAAGACGAGTAGACCGTACGAAAAAATCGTACAACAGATTGATGTGGTCTGTTGATATAATATGTTTTATAATTTTTTTATGAGGTTCACTTAATGAAACGATTAAGAAGTTTGCCAAACAACCCCTTAAATATGTTAATACAATGTCATAATGTGTTTTAGACTGCTGAGTATGGGCAACGCCCACTGGGGCGTTTTTGCACGTTATAACGCACAAATACCGCCCCCTTCACCGTTTTTGGGCATTATACGTCGTCGTGTTGCATCCCGTTACCACCATAACCTTCATTTAACATCATTTCCTTCTTTTTCTCTAAAAACGTTGGTGTGGATGATGCCCACACCTACCAGCAGGCCCGGTGATGAAGGGGGGAAAGTTGTGCATGTGCACATGGCCCAAAATTTTTAGGGGCCCTTTTTTTTCTTGTATACTACGTTCAGAATCAGTCGGAGTCCACACCCAAAGCCATAAAAACGATCATTCAAGCGGTGATCGATGATCGACTACATACAAACTCATCAGGTCTGTGTGGCACAACCTCTTCGTACAACAACAATAACGTTGTCGAGACATGGAGGCTTCAAGTATGCTGAAAAGTTGATGCAGAGACCAGAGATGATCGGCGGCTAACTATGTCGAAGATATTTATTGCATCCATCATGCCCTAGAAATCAGGTTAGGGTTTGTAACTCTACAGGTTGTTTTATTCATCCTATTGATATATACATCTTGTATTCTGCTTTGTTGAAAGCAATGAAATCATGTTTACAAAGTGTAATTTTGTTTGTTTGAGAATTATATAGTTACAATTAACAATTTTGGTGTAGTTCTATTAACTAAGTAGTTTTCATTAAGAAGAGTTTGCTTTTGAACCAAAAAATATGTGATATATGTTGAACTTTTTATGTTAATTTCCTTTGTGCGTGTGATATAATTGAACACATCTATTTTGAGATAAAGATGATGAAATTTCTTTCTTTTGGAATTTTTTATCAGAGCTGCCCATTATGTCGAGATTGCACCAGTATGTGTGAGATCATATTATAAGTATAGATGTTTACTTCAATACAATGCTCAAGAGGAATCCGATCCATTAGTCTCACGTACTGTTTCCAACAAAGAAGCCACTAAAAAGGATAACCAAATCTGCAGAAAGTGGTGAAACTACTTTGAATAAAGCAATACTAAATAAGGTACTTTAAATCTTCATAATGCACATCAATGACGTTTGAAATTGTTTTCAAAAATAAAAAATGTAGATGACAATGGCATTTATGTTCTTGGTTTTTATGAAGTGGAAGATAAAGATGAATATGATGAAGGAAGTGATGGTGAGGATGAAAAAGACGAACCTGACCTAGATTTAGTTTGGAAAATGCTCGATGTTCAAGGGTAATTTCGGAAAAAGAACCAGGTTACACAATGGAAAAAATAGATAGTCTTTCAGCTTTAGCAGATGTAGCCTTAGAAGGAGGTATGCACATTACAGTTTTATATAATTTAATTCGTTACACGTTATGGCCTAAGGGCATTTTTTTTCGTCTCATCCTGGGCATTTGAATCCTCAGGACCGGCCCTACCGGCCAGCCTTACTGGGGGTGCATGGCTACATTAACTTTTTTAAAAGCAATTAAAAAATAAGACAGTTATTTTTGTTAATTGTTTTAATAATATGGCTATTTTGATTTTCTTTGATTCTAATGAGTGAAATGTATCAAATTTGTTTTGACTAAGAGAAATTTAATATCCTCCATTTTTTATTCCTATTTATGTTCCTACTCATTTAAATAATAACATGTCTCATATTAATATCTTAAAATATTATTAAATTTTATTAAATTAATATTAAATATTACACATGTCACTATTTAATTGGGTATGATGATATATAAGAATAAAACTAGAAGATATTTAATTTCTCTTTGACTAATAAAAAATAAAAATGTTAATGTACGACCCATTCCTATAGAATAAGATACGGGGACAAAAAAAAAAAAACTCCCTTGTATATATATTTGGTTTATTTAAACTTTATTTCTTTTTACAAACAGTCAAGAAAATATAAATCATCATGTATTAATGTATCAATTTGTAGATCCCACAGTGGGTCATGCTCACTACTGCCGTTATCTGCTCTGTTTGTCATGTTTAGTGTATATGATTCCCCATTGATCGTCGGGAAATACTCTGACGTCGATACATCCATTTCGAAATTCCATATGCTATCAATATCACCCCCGTACATCTCCACATCTTCGGAGGTGGAAGTGGTGGTCGGAGAATCAATTGTATTTTGGACTAATGTATCCCAAAACGAGTCATTGTCACAACTCTCCTCCGCAACTACGGAGGTCGTGGTGGCCATAGCGACCACCGGCTCTGCGTTGGAAAGCCAGTAACCATCGGTGAAAACTCCCCGACAAGCATGAATGGTGGTGGTGGACAAGGAGTCATCGAAACTACTCACATTATCGAGTTTGGAGGATGCTTCATTAGAATGTCCGGTGTAATCGCCGATAGAGATTGTTGGTGAAATCGGTGGCAATGGACTCATTTGGAAATTCCATAATGAGTCAAGGCTTACGGAGGTGGTTGGCGAATGCACAGTGCTTCCAGGTGACTCCCTATGGAAGCATCTATCGTTTCTCGCATCCTCCACGGCGGTGGCATTGGTGATAGCTGGCGGTTCTTCTAGGGTGCTTAACGGAGAAGAATCATCTTGTCCCACATTCCAACATGTGGTGGTGGTGGTTGTGGGCGGATCCACCACGGCTTTTTTCTTGCATTTTCCATAATCTGAATTCGACGAGCAAGAAGACGACACCGGGTTATAATCACCCTTGCGCAGTAACAGAGGGAAGTTGACTTTAGCTCTGGTGCCACGGAAGCTAAAAGCAGCTTTATCATAAGCCACAGCAGCTTCCTCCGGAGTGTTGTAAGTACCCAACCATAATCTCGCCTTTTTCTTCTCCGGATTCCTTATCTCCGCCGTGAACTTCCCCCATGGTCGCCGCCTTACGCCTCTGTAACGCGTCCATTCCACCACCTCGTCTTCTGCATTCTCCGCCGACTTTCTCTTTTTCTTCACATTCTTGTATTTCACTTGGTTATCTTCACCATCACCTGACTCCTCTTCCCCATTCTTTTTCAGAGACACCGGAGCATTTTCGCTACTAGAACCTGTCTGATCACAGCCAGGATTTGTCGCCGGGGAGTGCATCTTGGAAAAGTCGTCATGATCATCAAGGAGATGCTTCCGAATGATATCGATAGTGGAATAAGAAGGAATTGTATCCAAAGAAGACATGTTCCTTTGGTTTTGGGAGTGTTTTTTCAAGTACTGTAAGAATCTGGCTTGCATTTTGACGATGGAGGTTGACAGTTCTTATATATAATAAGAATGATATTTTTAATATTTTCCCTTTACGCATATTTTTCTCATTGTATTACACATGGTTGCAACGTACCAAACGTTGTGTAGTAATCGATGTATTAATAATTATAATAAAGGAATACGCCATTATTTTAAAATATATCTATAAGTAGAATATTTCGTTGTTTATTAAATACTGATAAAAAGATGCTAACTTTATACAACAAGATCAATCATATCAAAATTATAAAACTACTGTCGATTAGTAGAAAACAAATCTGAGTTTCAAATCTAATTTTTTATTTCTTGAAAACACAAAAAAATCAAAGTGGATCTACAGAAAATATAATAAAGAATAGAAATTTTAATTATAGTCATCAAAGATGAACCTCGTTGTACACACAAGGGTGTATAATAATACAACACCTGTTAAGTGGAGTATAAATACATGAATTGGGTTAATTGTTTAGTGCTAGTTGAAAACAGGGTTCACATGGTGGGCCTTCGTCAAACTAAGACACTCGTTCAGGCGCATGGATCGCCATCTTTACGGACGTAACTGTGAAATCTTCTGTAAACTTCATTTTGTTTTTTACAAATTTAAAATACATAAAATATTCAAAACAAGATCCAAAAAGATCTACTTAATTTGAACTTCACATTAGGATTGGCATTTTTGTTTGTGAAAATGTAGAAACTAGCACCCTCGGTGATACCCTACAAAATATAGGTAATCGTCACGTACCGATTGATGTTTCACAACCACGTTGGTCCATGTAATTCTCTTGATGAACGATTTCTCTTTGACATCCTGAATCACTAAAATAGTACTGCTCGGTCACTCCAAATAATGGTACTTTGGAAGAAGTTAAAAATGACCTTGTATACAAAGACGAAAGACGTGTACATACATAGATCATCATTTTCATAAAAAGTTTAGGTTCCATTTACATTATATGGGACGAATCAAGCTCACTTGGACCAGAGTAAGGTGCGGTGAACACACATCATTCCATATTTTCGTACATTTTTGGACCTTCCACAGTGAAAATAATCTCTCTCTCTCTCTCTCTCTCTCTCTCTCTCTCTCTCTCTCTCTCTCTCTCTCTCTCTCTCTCTCTCTCTCTCTCATTTCAATAAACTAGTTGTTAGAAGTAAGATCATCCACATTACATAGAACTTCGTAAAGTTCAATGAATTGATATATCATCGTTCTAAATTAAATATAACTTTATCAATGTATCTTTAAATTCATTTAACTATATATAGTTGGTGGAACTTCATATATATATTCATTAAAAGCCAATATAAAATCTTAAAATTTTAAAGATTCATCCATTGAATCACAGCTATGATTGTCATCTCATGCAACACTCTCATCAACTATATATATATATATATATATATATATATATATATATATATATATATTGTAGCACCTGATCTTTGGAGGCATTATTTGTATTTAAAAGTTTAATTTCAAAGAATCATACCCTACATTGGGCGCAAGATAGGCCCCCATGCTGAGCGTAGGAGGGAGTTCGGATGTGGGGGTTAACTGACCTACGCAAGGCGTAGGTTAGGTTAGGCACGACTTACGATCTCAGAACCAAAACCTTAATCTTTGTGGTGATGAGCCATATTTAAAGCCTCTAACCCATTGAGGGCCATTCCATTTTCAACCTCCATCCTCCCAAACGACCTCCTTGAAACCCTAATCATCATTTCTGAGTTTTGAGCTTTTAGAGTGCCTTGTGTTCACTTTTGTATGAAGAGGAGTATTGTGGAACCACTTGGGAGCTCAAATCAATGTAGATCCAGAATTTGCATCCACTCATTTAGCTCTAGAAGGTATAAAGTTTCTACCCTGACGATGTTTTATATTAGATCTACTTATTCTTGATTATTCTATGCTTTTGTCCACACAACCTTGGTTGACAGGAGTATGAGCTACTTAAGACCATTTAAGTGTCATTTCCAGACGTTCTTAGGGTATTTAAGTCATAAAAATAAGAGCTTGGTCGTTCTCATCCACCTATACCTGAGTCCTTGAGCAATAGACGATTTTATGGACCTAGGTTTTTTTTATGCTCCTTGTGGCCATGCAAAGGGACAAAGTTAGAGACTTCATCCATTAAGACGTCCATTTGATGTAGATCTAAAAGTATAGTGAGTTGATCTCCTATTTTAACGACTTAATGATTGAGAAAAGTGATTAGGGAGCTACGAGAGGGGGGGAGTTATCTGCCTTATGTTGTGCGTGGCTCTGTTTTTGCCTGCTTTACTGCCTTGAGATCTACATTGGACGTAGAGTTGCATGATATGCTGATTGTACGTCGTCTGGGGCTGATCGTTGACTTTTGATGATTGAAAGTTGAATTTGACCAAGTTTCTGAAACAACCGAAAAATTCCAACCAATTTAAACTTTTCAAAAACAACCCGATTTCATTAAATTATTACAAAAAAGTTTTCAATACAATTTATTTAGAGTATTCCCAGAATCACATCACAACATAAACATGATGAGCGGTACGATCACGCATTCGCCTTGCCACGGTCTCCTGAAGAACCTGAAAAACATTAAACGACAACTGTAAGCCCGAAAGCTTAGTGAGATATCCCCAAAATACCAACCACATATACCATACACGCATAACATGTCATATCATATCCGATCACAGAACAGCCATGCACTTCGGGTCTACTGTGTGAGTGGTCCGCCGCACCTGCCAACAGTCCACCTGGTCCACCCTCCGAGTCTAGCCATATACATCGAGTCTGCAGTGTGATTGGTCCGCCCGTACCGGTCCTTCAATCCACCTGGTCCACTCTCTGAGTCTATAGTATGACTGGTTCGCCCGCACCGGGCCTTCAGTCGGCCTGGTCCACTCTTCGAGCCTCGGCACGTCTGGTCCGCCCTCTTGGGGCCTACAGCCTATCTGGACCGCTCGCTGGGCCTTCGGGACAACCGGCCCGCCCTGGGTATCTTGGCCTACAGCACAAAGCAGGACCTGCCTCAACCCAACTCCAGTCCAAATAACCATGTGCACATAAACATACAATCATATAACAATTCACAGTCAATAAGTCGATCAAACAGATCACATAACATATCATCATCCTAACCAGGATACCAACCTAAATGGTCACTAGCATAGCATCACCTTACATATCAGGATACCGACCTCAACCAGGTCTCTATCATATACCATCCTAGCTACCAGGATGCAAACATATCAAAGCAATAACATAACAACAAATACTCGGATCTCAATCCGATAAAGGGCCGGCCTTAGTGCCTTAGACCCTATTGATATAGTGAGGATAACTCACCTCGCACTGCCGAAACTCTAAACTGAAGAAGCAGATTCCCGAATCACCGACTCACCGAAACTCCCGAACTCAAATAGGCTCTAAAGGATGATGTCTTTCCAGATCTATAAGCTCCAGTCGTTCCTCTCCTCCTTTGACAACTTCTCCCTTCTTCCTTTATGCTCCCCTTTGCTAATCCAAGCATTCCAAGACCAAACACACCCAACCAAGGAGGTGGGACGGCTATCTTAGGGTTTCTGAGGTTAGGAGAGTGATTATGGAGGCTAAGGAGGAAGCCTTTATGTTCTTTATATAGTCGTTGCCTTAAAATTAGGGTTTGGGGATTCTGAGAGTACGCTGGGCGTACTCACCCAAACACCCGCGTTTCTTCCTCCACTACGTTGGGCGTACGTCCAGCTTACGTTGGGTGTACCCAACATGATCCCTTTTTCATGCATGGTCTTCCCTTTTCCACTTTTCCCATAAAAGGACCCACATTACCCTTTTTCTTAAATCTCAGGGACTCATACATAAATACTTTTAGGACGGGGCGTTACAGTTTCACCTCAGGTTAAACTTGGAATTTTTGGCCTGTAATTGAGGATTGGACATTGTTTGATGTATAGGCGACTTGTAGAGCTGGTTACCAGATCGGGACCATTATTGTTATCTTCAAGACTGAGAGGTGAGTTTCTCAATATATTCATGGGTCCAAGGCACCAATGTAGGCCCACTAGATTGTGTTAGGTATCCTTGGGTATAGGATGCTATAGTAGTCTATTAGATTGGTAAATTTGTACCATTGTTTGCACTTGTTGGTCTTTCATTTCCTATTTACATATGTTGACATAGTATGGTTGGGTTGAGGCGGTATAGATTTATGTTGTAGGCCAACAAACCTAGGGCAATCCAGTCGGTAGACTATGGGCCAGGGGAAATCTAGTTGGGAGACTTTGGGCCAGGGGAAATCTAGTTGGGAGACATCGAGCTCAGGGGAAATCCAGATTATATTATAGGCCCGGTGTGCATGTATTGTACATGTATTGTCGTGTGTGGTATTTTGGGGAAACTCACTAAGATTTGGCTTATAGTTGTTGATTTCATGTTTTCAGGTACTTCTGATGATCGGGGGAAGGTGAAGGCTTAATTGTACACATCCTCCTATTATTTATGTCTTTAGAGATCGAACTGATACTTTGATTTTTTGGGATATGATTTGAAAACAGTGACTGTTTAATTATGGTTTATTGTGCAAATGCTTTTATAAAAATGAAAAATTTTATCTTGGTTTTCGGGATGTTACAAGTTGGTATTAGAACCCTGGTTTGAGAGAATTGGATAAACACTCGTGTGATTCCAGGCTCAAAATTCTCTCAAACTATGGAACTGCAAAATATTTTTCATAATAAAATTTAAAACAGTCAAAAGAGAGGACGTGATGTGTATAATCAGTCGGAGCCCAAGGAAAATTATTCCCCAAGACACCTACACTTTTTTGTGTATTGATGATAATGATAGAATTACATGGTAGTTAGTAGGCTAGAGATCTTCAGGAATTGCATAATAGAATTGTCTGATTTATAATGCCTGATAGCCTTAGAGAACTTCTTGATATGTTATATGGAGCTGACATTGTTATTATGTTTTTTCGTGTGTGCATCATAGTTCTACATAACTAAGATTTTCTAGCCTAATAATGTATGAGTTAGCCTTATTTCTTGTTCCTTGTTTCTCTGTGGGCTTGGGGTAGAATCAATTATTCAACTGTCTATTGAATCCAGTGTTACGTATGATTAGCTTATACAATACAGTTGAAGGGGTAGTGGAAGTTTCATGAGTGATTATGGTTGTTAAAAGGCCAGTATCAGGAATAATTAGCCACTCTCAGAAGAGTGAATATAGGATGTATGTGTATCGTAGTTGCTTCGGCTTCGTGGTTGGGAGGTCCGTGATGGTCCTTTGAGACAAATACTGGTAGGTGTGAAAGGTAGTATACACCCGTACTACTAGAAGCATAGGAACCATATGCATATCAAAGAAGTCACGAAATCCGAGGATTTAATGATTCATAGTGATGTGTAGTATGAATTATGACATTTCTGATGTATTACTGGAGGTTTGGGATCAGGAGTTGACGGCTCGGAGAGACCATTATTAAATGATGATGAGATTCGTGAGTTGACCACCACTCAGGTGATCATAACAGTTAGTGAGGTGGTCCTGAATATGTTTAGGTATGTCAAGACCGCCATGATCGAGTTGTTTGATGAGAGTTATGTTGTTGTCATTGAGATTGTTACTTCCATAGCCACTACAATTGTTGTCGTGGGACTCTAGGGGAGAGGGATGGTTCTGTACCGAGACATCAGCAACACAAAGCCCCTAGAGTTTGATGGGGTCAAGGACGTGATAACTACCATGAGGTGGATATATGACGTGCAGAAGGTCAACTTCACCTTGAAGCATCTTTGTTTGGGGTATATTATTGGTTAAAGCTGGTGATCGATGCTTATTCTCCTACGGAGAAGGTCCCAATGACTTAGGAGCAGTTTACAGATTTTTCACGTGTTGAGTATATTCCACTAGTAGAGAGGGAGAGGTTAGCCCAGGAGTATCTATTGCTGAAATAGATGACAGAGTTAGTAACAAAGATCACTAAGATGTTTACAGAGATAGGCCTTCCTAACCCCAAGTATGCTGCTTCGGAGCATGTTTAGATGTCCTGCTACTTAGGCATGCTCAAGACAGAGATTCGTGAGTTTTTGTCGACCCAACAGTATAGTTCCCTCTCAGAGCTTTATTCATTTGCTTGGAGGAGAGAGATTGAGATTGAGACCCAAGATAGATACAAGAGGTAGAACCAAGTTCATACACAACCATCAGCGAAACGGTTCAAGCCCGCTGATTCACACTATGGTGATTGAAGGAGCAGCACTTGTGGCAAGTGCAGAAAGATGCATGATATCACATGTTAGTCACGGACAGGATGTCATAACTATTGCAAGGAGTGTCATTATGGGTGTGATTATCACCAACAGGCTCCTCCGTTGAGCACAAGGATTTGTTACCTCTATGAACAGTTTGGTCATGTAAACACCAGTTGTTCATTACTTGCACCGAGGCCAGTACAGGAACCGGCTCCGACCACTTTTCGGAATATAGATAGGCGCCAAGGGAGGGTCAAGGCCCGAAGGCTAGAGTTCGTGAATTTCGGCTCACAATAGAGGATGCCAGGGTGGCGCCTGATGTCGTTACTTGTATGTCATCAATTATTATTCTGTCAAGTTATTTCCTATATGCTTATGTTTGTATTCCTAATAGGTACCTTCCTATAGAATTCATTTCCTTCTTTTGTGCTTTTTGACTCACATGGGAGTCGGTATTTTTTATCACAGACCTTCAGTAGGGATTTCGATATGAACCATGGGGAGTTGGAGTGTCCATTGCAAGTTTCCATCGCAACGAACACAAGGTTTCTGCTTCAATTCTTTTTTGTTGCTGTATATTAGAGATTTTTAGGGTCCCATACTCGATTCACTTGATTCCTATCCATATGGGGGATGTGTGAGTGATCGTGGGATAGACTGGTTGAACAGCTTTAGATCTGTGAATGATTGTGAGAGGTAGCTAATGGTGGTTTGAACCCCAAGTGAGGGAGAGCTAACCATTTATAGGGAGGGTAACAAGGTTGGTTCTGCTTTTTGTTCAGCTTCTATGGCTCGACAGTATATCCAACATGGATGTTTGGGTTATCTCGTATATGTGGTTGACTCTCAGGTTGAAGGAAGAGTTTTAGGTTCATATGTGCTAGTGGTCAGAGAGTTTCTAGATGTTTTCCTAGAGGATTTACCCGGTGTACCTCATGTGAGGCAGGTGGACTTCTAGATCGATCGAATCCCCAATGCATCCCCGATAGCTAAGTATCGCCTTACACCACCAGAGAAGCAGGAGTTGTCCTCTTAGCTTCAGGATCTGTTGAGTTCACCCTGGGGAGCATCGATTATGCTTATAAAGAAAAGGATGGGTCTCACCGTATGTGCATATATTATCGATAGTTGAACAAGTTGATGGTGAAGAATCATTGCCCACGTCATATGATTGATGATCTTTTCGATCAGTTGCACGAGGCATCTTTGTTCTCCAAGATTGATCTAAGGTCGGGATACCATCAGATGAGGGTTAAGGAGGAAGACATCGAAAAGATAGTGTTCCGAACTCATTACGTTCGCTATGAGTTCATAGTGATGCCGTTTGGGCTCACCACCTGTGATATTTATGGATTTGATATATCGGGTATGTAGACTGATGCTTGACTCATTGGTCAATGTCTTTATTGATGACATTATGGTCTACTTCAAGACGAGCGAGTAACATGAGGAGCGTCTTCGGGAGTTACTTGGGGTACTAAGGAAGCAGAGGATTTATGCCAAGCTCTCCAAGTATAGTTCCGGTTTTGAGAGATTCAGTTCTTTGGACACCTTATCAGTCAGAGTGGGATTCTGGTTGATCCAACCAAGATTAAGGCACTTATGTAGTGGGAGGTCCTGAACTCTTCATTTGAGATTAGAAGATTTCTGGGGATGGCAGGTTACTATCGGATATTTATCCAGGATTTCTCCAAGATTTTTTTCTTCTAACTCGCTTGATGAAGAAGGGTATGGATTTATGTTAAGGGCCTTAGTAGCAGACTGTATTTGAGACTCTGAGGTGGCAGTTATATGAGGCCCCGGTATTGACACTTCCTGAGGGTGTTGAGGATTTTTTGCTATTTTATGATGCGTCGATCACATGTTTAGGGGCAGTACTCATGCATCAGGTAAGTTCATTCCATATGCATACATGCATTTGAAGCCTCATAAGGTTAGATACCCAAAACATGATTTGGAGTTTGGGGGCAGTAGTGTTTTCCCTCAAGATTTAGAGACATTATCTTTATATGGTCCGTTGTACCATTTATATAGATCACAAGAACTTGAGATATCTTACGGATCAGCCGAATATGAATATGAGGCAATGTAGGTGGCTTAACGTGGTCAAGGATTATGAGTGCGAGATTTTTTATCATACAAGGAAGGTCAATCTGGTTGCCGACGCTTTAAGCCGCAAGGCGGCTAGTGCTCTTGTTCAAGGAATCTATTTGAGGATGATCATCGATTCACAACTCCTAAATTTGATAAAGGAGGCTCAGGACGAAGGTGACAGGAGAGAAAATTGGAAGATTTAGAGGATCAAGGGCAAGACCCATAGATTTTCCACCAATATTCATGGGCTTATAACCCACTGCGGGCGGGTTCAGGTCCTATTTTCTGGTGGCATCTGATAGAAAATGATGGAGAAGTCACATAAGTCCAAATTATGGATCGAACTTGGAAACATAAAGATGTATCGAGACTTGAGACTTAGTTATTGGTGGCGATGCATGAAGCAAGAGATACTATCATATGTAGAGAGATTCTTGACTTGTCGGATGGCCAAGCCAAAGCACCAGAGGTCACATGGAATGTTGCATCCAATAGAGGTTTCCACGTGGAAATGGGAGCATATCACCATGAATTTCATCATCAAGCTGCCAAGGACGACCAAGGGATTTGATTTCATATGGGTTATTATTGATCACCTCACCAAGAGTTCTCATTCTCTTGCCATTCAGGAGAGCTCTACGGCCGAGAAATTGGCAGATGTGGGTTTGCATCTTATTTGACCAAGATGTGCACTTCACTTATCGGTTTTGGCAGAAATTTCTCAAGGACTTGGTGTCACAACTATCACTTTTGGGTCAACCAAAGTCAACAAGCCAACCAAATCAACATGAGTAGTATTAGGGTTTTAGGATAAATACTATGTTTCCTAATGTTCCTAATATACAACTTACAAGGATTAATACAAAGTACCTCTGTTTTATCAAATTATCAAATAAGAACCCTAATTAGTGTTGGTAACATAATAGCTCGATACTTCAGCTACATATTATTTGGAAATAAATAATATATGTAACACAAAGTTGTAGAGTTCATAAACCTAAGACTATGGAAAATTCATAGCAAAGGCTACAAACACAATTTTTTGGTGAATTCGTCACCAAATATGACATATTCTATACCCGTCTAAATACCAAAAGTTAACGAAACAAACTTGGAAATTTAACATAACTATTCATATAACGTAGTGTTATTTAATAGCAATGTTAGTTATAATAATTTGAATTTTTATAATTTAAATTAAGTATTTTATACATCCTTTAAACCCTATTTTCTTTATAAAAACCACACCATTTTATAAAAAATCAAGGATTTATAAAAGGTTTGACGTTTGTATTTTCATAAAAATGGCTACTAATTAGGAATTATTCTTGTCTTAATTAGCCAACTACTAACCCTAAAAGTAGATCTCCTTTAATTAAATTCATTTCCCCCATTACCACCTCTCATAACTCACTCTACCTACCCCACCACCCACCCTCCTCTCCGCCATATAAGTTACGGCCCCTTCACCCTCTCACTTCATCATCTTCAACCTCTTTCTTCTTCCATAATTCTCTAAAGAAATCTTAAATTTCCTTAAGGAAAATCCTCCATAAGTTAGTGATTCAATTTTTTGTAAATACTTCCTTCATCTTTTAGTGATTCAACACACTTCTATACTAATTTCAATAAATTTACACACAATATCATGTGTTACTATTCATAGGATCTTCAAATCTTCAAAAGTGTTCTTGACTTGAAACTTCCATCTACAACCTTTTGTTCATCAAGAAAACACACATAAGGTGAGTTCATACCCCTCTATTTTTGAGATTTCTACGTTTCAGGGGGAGAATACAAGTAAAACACAAGTAAACTTGTGTTAATGTACAAGTTGTTATGCATGTTTTCTTACTTCTTGTGTAAAAGTGCTAAATACACGAAACGATGTTATTATCAAGCTTTATGAACTTTTATATGCAAAAGTGTGTTTAAAATACAAAACTATGAGAAACAAATATAAACATGTTAGATGTTCTCATGAAAAACTCATAAACTCAAAACCAAAAAACTAGGGTTTTTATGAACACAATATGGATTATCTACCAAAATGGTTATAACCAAGTTATTACACCATTTTTGTGAGATCTAAACCAAAATATGCTATTTTGGTTACATGTCTTGAAACTAGTCAAAAATACCAAGATGTCAGTTTTACAAAAAAATAAAAACTCCAAAAATCAATCATTTTATGAAAACATGGGTTTTCCAGCAAAAATGGTCATAACTAGGTTATGGCACCATTTTTGCGTGTCTTGACCGAAAATATGTTTTTTAAATGACATAAAGTTAACTTGTATGAAAAATCACAAAAAGGTAAATATAAGTTTTACGTAACTATATGTTCACTATTTGTCGTTTGTGACGTTAAAAGTCAAAATATAGAAAAATGGACATTTTCATACTAAAGGCTCACTTCTTTGTGCTAGATGTAAGATACTTGTTATTTATGATATATATATATATATATATATATATATATATATATATATATATATATATATATATATATATATATATATATATATACTAACCCCTATATAACACTTCATGTATTGACAGTTATATGAGGCCCCGGTACTGACACTTCTTGAGGGTGTTGGGGATTTTGTGGTATTTTATGATGCGTCAATCACATGTTTAGGGGCAGTACTCATGCATCAGGTAGGGTAGTAGTGTTTGCCCTCAAGATTTAGAGACACTATCTTTATATGGTCCGTTCTACCATTAACATAGATCACAAGAGCTTGAGATATCTTACGCATCAGCCGAATATGAATATGAGGCAGCGCATGTTGCTTCACGTGGTCAAGCATTATAACTGCAAGATTTACAAGGAAGGCCAATGTGGTTGCCGACGCTTTAAGCCACAAGGCGGTTAGTGCTCTCGTTTAAGGAATCTATTTGAGGATGATCATCGATTCACAACTCCTGAATTTGATAAAGGCGGCTAAGGCTGAAGGTAATAGGAGAGAAAATTGGAAGAATGAGAGGATCAGAGGAAAGATCGATAGATTTTCCACCAATATTCATGGGCTTATGACCCACTACGGGTGGGTTCGGGTCCTATTTTTTGGTGGGGTTTGACAGACAATGATGGAGAAGTCACATAAGTCTAATTTCTCGAACGAAATTGGAAACATAAAGATGTATCGAGACTTGAGACTTAGTTACTGGTGGCGATGCATGAAGCAAAAGATAGCATGGTATATAGATAGATTCTTGACTTTTCAGATGATCAAGCCAGAGCACTACTCCAAATCTAAAGTCTCAATCACTTGGTAAGTTCAACACACTCAAAGTCTCAAGGAAAGATGGAAAAAGCCCTAAAACTCCATGAACTCGAGTTCTAATCACAATAATGAGCTTTCCGTCGTTCTGGTTTGGGGGTGTGACATATAGTTATGGACTTACACACCTTATCCAACACTTTATCGGTTTAATGGTATGTGGCAGAGGGGGAAATTAAGAAGTGACGTATCATGACATGTGGCAGATGATATCAGGGAGCTAGAGGTCACATGGAAAGTTGCATCCCTTAGAGGTTTCCACGTGGAAATGGGAGCATATCACCATCGATTTCATCATCAAGCTGTCGAGGACGACCAAGGGATTTGATGTCATATGAGTTATTATTGATCACCTCACCAAGAGTTATCATTCTCCTACCATTCGGGAGAACTCTTCGGCCAAGAAATTTTCAGATGTGTATGTGCACGAGATCAATGCTCGCTATGGTGTACCGGTTTCCATCTTATCCGACGAAGATGTGCGCTCCACTTATCGGTTTTGGCAGAAATTTCTTGAGGAGTTGGTGTGACAACTGCCAATTTTGGGTCAACCAAAGTCAACAAGTCAACCAAGTCAACACGACTAGTATTAGGGATTTAAGATAAATATTATGTTTTCTAATGTTCCTAATATACAACTTACAAGGATTAATACAAAGTACCTCTCTTTTATCAAATTATCAAATAAAAACCCTAATTAGGGCTGGTAACATAATAACTCGATAATTCAGCTACATATTATTTAGGAATAATTAATATATGAAACAAAAAGTAGTAAAGTTCATAAACCTAACACTACAATAAAAATTCATAGCAAAGGCTACAAACACAACTTTTTGGGGAATTCCTCACCAAACACGACAAATTCTATACCCGTCTAAACACCAAAACTTAACGAAACAAACTTGGAAATTTAACCTAACTATTCATATAACATAGTGTTATTTAACAGAAATGTTTGTTATAATAATTTGAACTTTTATAATTCAATTTAGACATTTTATACATCCTTTAAACCCTATTTTCTTTATAAAAACCCCACCATTTTATAAAAATTCAAGGATTTGTAAAAGGTTTGACTTTTGTATTTTTTAAAAATGGCTAGTAATTAGGAAGTATTCTTGTCTTAATTAGCCAACTACTAATCCTAAAAGTAGATCTCCTTTAATTAAATCCATGTTCCCCCATTACCACCTCTCATAACTCACTCTACCTTCCCCACCACCCACCTTCATCTCCGCCTTAAAAGTTACGACCCATTCACCCTCTCACTTCATCATCTTCAACCTCTTTCTTCTTCCATAATTCTCACAAGAATTCATAAATTTCTTCAAGGAAAATCCTCCATCATTTAGTTCATGGATTTTTGGTAAGTACTTCCTTCATCTTTTAGTGATTATACACACTTCTATACTAGTTTCAATCCATTTACACACAATATCATGTGTTACTATTCATAGAATCTTCAAATCTTCAAAAGTGTTCTTGACTTGAAACTTCCATCTACAACCTTTCGTTCATAAAGAAAACACAAATAAGGTGAGTTCATAACCCCTCCATTTTCGAGATTTCTAAGTTTTAGGGGGAGAATACAAGTAAAACACAAGTAAATTTGTGTTAATGTACAAGTGGTTTTGCATGTTTTCTTACTTCTTGTGTGAAAGTGCTAAATACATGAAATGATGTTATTATCAAACTTTTTTATGAAAGAGCCAAAGCTCAGCAAACTTTATTAAAAAGAAAGAATAAAAGAATACAACCCAGCCAAACAAAAATCAAAGCACATAACCAATAGTTCTCCAACCTATCCATAACCAACTACCTAACCATTT